>NC_080677.1:107272801-107577445 GCF_030445035.2 Dasypus novemcinctus
ACTAGTATTTCTAATTATCCCTTTTCAACATCTTCAAGATTTTTACATTCTATTAAGTCAAGATGGATGAGAATATGCCTTTCTCTTGTAAAGAGAGGGAAGGATGCTTGTTTGAGGGGAGACAGAAAAGACCATAGGTGTATGTTCTTAAATTAAGCAGATCGGTTTTTAGAAAAAACTATGTGAAAATTGAGGATCTGGGAATTAATTTCTTCATAACTGTCCATTCTCAGTGTCCCCTTTACAGTGTTCATGCTTCCCCATGGAGCTGTGTGCCCCAGTAGAAGGCCCCTTTATGTAGTAATTGGTAGACAGTTTAAGCTTATAATATACACTTAAATTTCCTTGAAAATTTAACCAAATAACTGCAGTTGAGTTTACCTTGGGTAGATGCAGTGTAGACAACAACTATCTTAAAAGTTAGTCTTCATCTTGATACTAGCATCGCCATTATTTGTTTTTTGTTTTTTGTTTTTTGTTTTTTTAAGGTATCAGAACTCTTCTGTCATGTCCCTCAAAATCAGCAGCTGGAAATATGCTTGTTGTAAGATCAGTAATTGAGCCTTAGGAAAATGCCTTGCTTTCTGAAGTCTCTGCATAAAATATCCTTGTACCTGCTTATAAGGTACCAAATGGATGAGGAAGAAATATTAGACTACATTAGTATGAGGCATTTTTTTGTTAGAAGACAAACCCTTCTTTGTATGTATGTCTGTATACACAGGTGATATGTACAGCCATGATGGAAATGCTGATGAGCCAGAATGGGTGAAGACAGAGAGGGAGCAGTTTGTTGAATTTCGAGATAAGAACCGTGATGGGAAGATGGACAAGGAAGAGACCAAAGACTGGATCCTTCCCTCAGACTATGATCATGCAGAGGCCGAGGCCAGGCACCTGGTCTATGAATCAGACCAAAACAAGGTAAGTCTGGAGAGGCCCAAACATTCGAGCAGTGATCTAAGTCTGCTCTTTGGGGATTGCCTAAAAAATTGAACATTGGTCTTAATTAATCTAAGTGGACTAAGGATCTAAATTTAGCAATTAAAAACTTTCATGATAGCACTAGCTATCTGATCTCATTTTGAAAATCCCTTTGTCCAGTGTTCAAAGCATTGGAGGAGCTTAGGCTTCAGAAAAGATCCTCTGTATGTGGCCTGTGGTCAGCATACATTACCTGTTATCATTGGATCCTCCAAGAAATTTTCTGTGCTTTTTTTTGGGGGAGGGGGCAAGGGGTTCCTTTGTGTGTGAGTCTGTTTTTAACACCTGCTGCAGGGTTATTCTGCCTACTGAAAGCTATTTATTTCCTTCTTAAATCAAATATGCTTTTTAAAGGTAGATCCATTGTAAGAGGTTATAAATCGGCTTTTCTATGGAACCTGAAACAGTTGTCCTTGGTTAGTTATCTGAGGCATTCGGTTCATTGCAAGAGTGGCTTATCACTAAGCCCTGTCACCTTTTTCAGGGATTGGAATGCTCTGCATAGAGTAGCTGAAAATCAATCTAAAGCTGAGGGTTTTCAATTTTTATTTATTTTTAAGTATTTTAGTATTCTAAACATTCTTTTATCTAGTCTTCAGTTTCAAATGCAGTTTCTTACAGGAATTTTTTAGGGTCCATCTGTTCTTGATTAGAGTCACTTCAGTAGTCAGGTGCTATGTCCTGAAATATGTGAGAAAAAGAAACTCATTTAGACCTCCCTCGGGAATTTAGTCTAGATTAATTTTTTAGATGAGTGTTTTTTAGATGAATGGGATTGTGTTTGGAATCTGATTGGTGGCTAGTGCAAAATGGAGGTGAGGTGAAGACTATGCTTAAGATTTAGCAGATTTTGTTGTTCCTACTAGACAATGACTTGAGTCGCTTTGAAGTATTTTCCGTGTTGTTCTTGACCCTCTCTTACTCATTTGCAAGAGATGTCCCATTTCCATCCTTCCACTTTTAATTTTCTTGACAAGATACTGTCTTCATTGCTATTTTCTTCCTCTGTGTGTGTTGGGGGGGGAGGCTGTTCAGGGAATAAGAGTGGAGATCATATTTAACTTAGAATTAGAATCTTAAATCTTGATTAAATCTTACTGTTCCACAGCAGTGTTTCTGAATGGAATGGGAAATATATTCTGCCTCAATTCACTGCTCTCTCTAATTTCAGGATGGCAAACTTACCAAGGAGGAGATCGTTGACAAGTATGATTTATTTGTGGGCAGCCAGGCCACAGATTTCGGTGAGGCCTTAGTACGACATGATGAGTTCTGAGCTGCAGATAGAGAAACCCAAGTTTCTTCCAAAGTAATTTATTTTTACAGCTTCTGGTTTCACATGAAATTGTTTTCGCTACTGAGACTGTTATTTACAAACTTTTTGAGACATGGAAAGGCGTAACGAAAACCATCCTATCCCCATTCCTCCTCCTCTCATCAGGACTGGAGGGAGAACGTGCTTCTGATGAACAATTCTAATTACTACACTTGTGTTCGTGCATTTACACTTTGTATTATGTATAACATGTGTTTATTTTTGTATTTGTTCTCTGGTTGGGAATACATATGAAGGATCAAGAGCCTCACCTCACACTTGTAGGTAGACATTAGTCCTTCACTATTTCCCAAACCCTTATATAGTTTTTATAAGTTTTGATTACTCTTTCAAGCCTGAGATCAATAAATGTTCAGGGGAGAGAAAAGGAAAAAATATACCCCACAATCTATATTTAGAGAGATAATATTTAAAATCTTGCCATTGAAAATTATAACATTTCAGAGGTAATAGGGGCCACATATTCCTTTCAGTTGCTATGAATCTTAACAACTGGTCCTGGTATTATCTGGGTGAGGAAATATCCCTGTGCTATAAGAAAACTTGGCTCAACTTTTATTAGTCATCCCCTACCCCCACCCCAGTAGGAGTAGCTGCTTGAGGATTTTGTCAGGCACAGCTGTGGTGAGAAGTTAGGATCAGTGTCTTAAAAATCATCAAGTAATGAGTGTGATCTCTACATAGCTTTAGGTAGAAACAGCTGGAAAATTAAAGGAAAAATATAAGTGTTTTCAGGGCATACTTTTTTTTTCTGGTGTGTATCTGTTAAAATGCTCAAGATTGTCTTGCCTGTTGAGATCACTGCAAGTGCCCTGTCCTGGCTCCTCTTTCCCCAGAGGTTCAGTTGTACTGAGGAATTAATCTTGCTTTCACTGCAGTTAAGATTTACTCCTTTCCAATCATGTCATTGAAAGTGCCTTTAATTGACAAGAGAAATAATCACTGAATGGGGATTCTTTTAAACTCTTAAGATAGGGGGAGGTGGGGCAAATTTGTATCACCTTATATGATAGCTTAAAACCTCCCAAATCAGTGGGGACTTTTTGCTCCCCTTTCTGTTTTAGACAGTGGTTACATTGCAGTATATTAGTTAGGAACTTGATCACAGTGTTCTAATCTTATGGGCTGGTTTCCAAAAACTACATGCTGCTAAATTTACCAGGGATCCTCATACCTCAGAATACAAACCACTTACTACCAGGCCTCTTTCTGTATCAGCTGGAGAGCTTGAGGCTCGCTCAGAGATGAGAGGACCTACAGAGAGGGCTCTTTGGTTTGAGGACTGTTATTCACCCTTCCTGCCTTTGACCATCACTCCCCATTTTCCCATCTTCTCTGCCCCCATCCCCCACCACACCCCAGAAAAGTTCATCATGGATCAACAGGTTACCACATTCTTACAGAAGAGAGATGTAGAAAGAGCTGAAGAAAGTGCCCTCTGTTCCAAAATCCACTTTACCTATCTTTTATATAACATGAACTCTGTTTTGGTTTCTTTCTTACAGATGGGCCGTTTTTGAAAAGAGTTATTGTATTCCAAGTTTTTAGCCCTCAGGTTACTAAGACTAATAACTGTATATATAATCCTTTATTTCTTCATGTATCTTTCTGAATAATACCTTCTTCAGGTGGTGCTGGGTGGTTATTATAATTAGAACCTGGGTATGTCCTTTGGTCTTCCATGGTCATGTTGAGGTGGGCTACTTGGTATGATAAAAAGTCAAGTGTTATATAACTTCATTGAATTGAGCTCTTGATTAGTGGGTACACACATTTTCAAAGTTTAGCCCCAAAATAGGGTAATAGAAATTCTCTGCCCTCCAGATTTCTCATGTTTATCTTTAAGAAGACCAGAGATTAATAATACCACCACCCTGGCTTAGTGTGAGAGAGCATATCATGAACTGTGTGGTAGGAGAGCCTCAAAGCTCCCTAGGTACATAGGACCCAGACCTTAAGGTAAAGTCACCCACTTAAAGACAAATCTTAATCTACCAAGAAAACAACTCTGGATGATGTGGGCTGCTCAGCAGCAAGTATTTCACTCTAATCTCTAATGATCCCCTGGATTGTATTTTTGGTTTAAATCAAGCCTGAGGCTGGTGAACAGTAGCTGCACACCTACAATGTGTGATCTGTGAATGCTAGCTCTCTTGAATTTGGATATTGGTTATTTTTTATAGAGTGTAAACCAAGTTTTATATTCTATAATGCAAACAGGTACCTATCTGTTTCTAAATAAAACTGTTTACATTCCTTTTGGGTATGTCTTTCATTCTCTAAGAAATGAACTTCTGCTTATCATGGGTGCTAAAGAATGTCACAAGGGAACTCTCCTAAAAGGTTTGCATACCCCATCCCAAACCCAAAGAAGTTACAATCCTTCTCTAAATTGGTCCTATTTCTGAAATTTTCTAGCATCCTTTTTACTGCAGCAGTAACCCTTCTCTGCTCCTCTTAGGCCATATGCTTGGAGAATATCCCACTTGTTCATTACATAATTATCTGACACCAAACACAAATCATTTCTGAATGTGCACATCACATTTATCTTGATTTTTATTTCAAAAAGACTATGGAAGTTGGGCTATAAGGTAAACCAGTTTTCTTAACACTTGGTATAGTTTAGAAACAGTACTAAATTGTGGGAATTCATTTCAAAAACATGTAGGGAATTCAACTAATAAGCACACAGCTTAAGACAGATGTATAGGTTTAGTCGAATGGGGCGGGAGGAAAAAGAAGCACCTGGAATAATCCATCCTGGCTCAGGGGCATATGTATATGGCTGCCCATGCCAAAGCTGTAGCAATTATTGGCAGAGATAGTACAAAGAAATTCTTTTAAACTCAAATTTGGGGCCTAAAATCTTGGGGTTCTCCCCCCTTCCTTTGTCTCTCCCACTTCTAAAATGTTTTACATTTGTTCTAATTCAGAATACCATCAGAACAGATCCTCATAGGAAAAAAATGTTACTAAAAAGAGTTTGTTGTGTCCATATACTGGGGAAAAAATCAGCCTTAGTCCCTTATAATTGCCTTATTCATAGAAATCCATTCTTGAGGTGCCACAGATGGTGCCACTTTGTAGTCAAAACTGATGATTGAGGAAGCAGACTTGACCCAATGGATAGGGTGTCCGCCTACCACATGGGAGGTCCACGGTCCGAACCCCGGGCCTCCTTGACCTGTGGAGCTGGCCCATGCGCAGTGCTGATGCGCGCAAGGAGTGCCCTGCCACGCAGGGGTGTGCCCCGCATAGGGGAGCCCCACACTCAAGGAATGCGCCCTGTAAGGAGAGCCGCCCAGCATGAAAGAAAGTGCAGCCTGCCCAAGAATGGCACCGCAAACACGGAGAGCTGACACAACAAAATGATGAACAAAAAGAGACAGATTCCCGGTGCCGCTTATAAGGATAGAAGTGGTCACAGAAGAACACATAGAGAATTGACACAGCGGACAACTGAGGGGTGAGGGGAGAGAAATTAAAAAATAAATCTTTAAAACAAAAACAAACTGATGATTGTTTAAGTGGCCTTTGGGGTGGTCAAAGTAGTCCAAGCTGGGAATAGTAGCTTGTGGGCAGAAATGGAATAATAGGGGGGAAAAGGAAAAATTGAGTTTCCAAACTTCCCTATTTAAAAAAAAAAATTGTTAGTATTAACAGTTTGATTTTGGATGAAAATGGAAACTTACTTAAATGTAAAATTCTAGTTGATGCAAATGGGCCAGTATAGATTACTTAATTGGGGCCAACTTGGCTAGAAGATAAAGTAGAAACTTCATTTTTCTGAGAGCTGGTCATGTCAGATTCTTTTCTCGTGGAGTTCCCATACACCATCTCCTTTAAACAAGCTTGGAACTGGAAGGAAAGGGCAGAACTGGAGATAGCCCTCTTGGCAGACTAATGCAGAAGAGAGAACACCAGGAATAGCTTCATACAATTCCTTATACCTAGAATGTCTTCATATGGTTTTGATTGTGCCTTCCCAATCCTGAAAGCTAGCTAGATTGCAGTAGAGGACTACTTGCTACTCCTGGGTCTCCAATAATCACTATACCTTCTTGCTAATTCCAAGGCCTTGTTGTTGGGAAACCTCACAAACCAGGCTGCCTCCTGAGAGAGCACTCTGTTAAAGAGTGTGTCCCGGGGTAGGCCCGCCCAACCCACCATTACCAGAAGGTGCTCCCAGTTGGGAAGGACTGCCAATGCGGTTTCTATCCAGGAAGTTTCAAATTAGTGTTGAATCCATCTTTGGGATTGAGGAAACAAAAATAACTCAATATTTTCAAAGTACAGATTTTGCTCTACAAGATGGGCTCCTAAATTCATCAATTTTAGTTTCTTGTCAAATTGAGGATTTAAGATAGGAAACCTGCTGGTACCTTGAGATGATTATCTATTACAGAGTTTCATGCATGTGTTGTGATTTCTGTGCTTTATAGGCTTCTGCAGGTTAGAAGTTGGAAACGAAAGGATTAAGACCTCATAAAACAAGGGATGGAAGTTTAAAGGAACTATTGATATGTCAGTTTTTCAAGCTCTTTCCAAAAATGGAAAACTTTCATTTCTCATCCTGCCCTTTGGAGTAGCTTGATTTTTGTGGCTTAAGTTTTATTCTCCCTGAGTTCTATTTTCTTGTATATCTTTCCTCCCTGTGCTTAGTAAGGTCTTCCCAGCCTAAGGATCTCTGTGGCTTCTCTTTTCTGCCCCTAGAAACCTTCTGAGTAGAGCCCAAGGTGTTCTTGAGTTTAAAAAGTCGTTGCTAAGAAGAGAGCCAGGGTCTTGTGGAAGCCCAGAGTAAGTTCTTTTTTTTTTTTAAAGATTTATTTATTTCTCTTCCCTCCCCGCCCCCCATCCCACTTATCTGTTCTGTGTCTATTTGCTGCATCTTGTTTCATTGTCCACTTCTGTTGTCGTCAGCAGCACAGGAATCTGTGTCTCTCTTGGTTGCATCATCTTGTTGTGTCAGCTCTCCGTGTGTGCGGCACCATTCCTGGGCAGGCTGCACTTTCTTTCACATTGGGCGGCTCTCCTTAATGGGGCACACTCCTTGCTCGTGGGGTTCCCCTACGCAGGGCACACCCCTGCATGGCAGGGCACTCCTTGCGCGCATCAGCACTGCGCATGGGCCAGCTCCACACGGGTCAAGGAGGCCTGGGGTTTGAACCGCGGACCTCCCATGTGGTAGACGGACGCCCTAACCACTGGGCCAAGTCCGCTTCCCTAGAGTAAGGTCTTAAATCGAGACCTTCATCTGCTTGTTCATGAAATAGTAGATGATGGAATTGTAGATACAGTTGCCTTGGAAAAGGCAGGAATGGCAAAAAGCCGTAAGTCCAGCCCTCAGGGCACATAAGACAAAAGGATCCCATCATCACTACCACCATGCAGCTCACCTCCTGCTCAGCCTTCTGGGTTGGAGCTGACTCCTGCTGCTGAGCTACATCCTGGAGCAAAACACAGAGACCACCATGTCCCTCTTCTCTCTGGCCCATAACTCAGATCTCTAGACCATTTTCTCTCAGGGGAACATCCACTCTAATTGCCCCTCTTCTGTCTGGTTTCTGGCCTAGTCCCTGTGCCTCTTCCTCCTTGAGGGTGGCAGAATGGGACTTTTTGGGCTATGACATTAGAAGGGGCACATGTGTCTCTTGACATTCAGAATCCACCTCTTTGAGGAGGAGTGACTTACCCCGTATTATTCATTTCATCATTATATCCATCCCCACTTCCCTCACTACTTTGAGATAGTCCTTAGAGTTTATGGACATTTCTTGAATCCTTATGTCCAGAGCACTCACCACTCTCTCCCACCTAGAGCCCCCTGACCCACTCCTCCCAGACCATCACACCAGCCACTCAGCTCTGAGGGCCGCTAACAGCTGACAATAGAAGCAGAGGAGGGAGAGTGACAGACACAATGAAGCAGAAAATGTAAAGGAACGGGTATAGTACTCACTGCAATATTTGGTATACACACTGTACCAGTTGGGGCCACACGGGAACACTGCAGGTACTCAGGGATGGACCTACAAAGAATCAAGCACTCATTCATGGGACAAGCACTTACGGTCAGGCTTACCACAAGAATTAGTGGCGTGGAAGTTTAAGATTTATGAATTGTGTTCTCAGTTGGGAACTCAATGCCAAAAGACTGTAGAAGGGAGGATTTTCTGTCCTCATCAGCAAAAAGCTATAGCAATTCCAACTTCAGAGTAAACTTTAATACTTGTCTCCTACAGCCCCTTAATCTCACTACTCTATTAGCTTTTTTAAAATATTTTTAATTTATTTTTAAAATATATGTAGATTACACAAAATGTTGCATAAAAAATATAGTAGGTCCCCATATACCTCACTCCCCACACCCCCATTTTTCCTACATCAACAACTTTCATTAGTGTGGTACATTCATTGCATTTGATGAATACATTTTAGAGCACTGTTACACAGCATGGATTATAGTTTACATAGTAGTAGTTTACCCTCTCTCTCAGTCCATTTAGTGGGTATGGTAAGATAATATAATGTCCTGCATCTGTCCCTGCAGTATCATTTAGAACAATTCCAAGTCTCAAAATGCCGCCATATCATACCTCTTTTTCCCTCCCACTGTGTTCAGCAGCTCCCGTGGCCACTGTCTTCACATCAGTGATAGTTTCTTCCATTGCTAGAGGCAAAATAATTCTATAGTAGAATACCAGTAAATCCACTCTAATCCATGTTTTATTCCTCCATCCTGAGGGCCTTCTATTAACTCTTAAAATTAGAGGTCAAAGTCGAAAAGGTACTTTATACCCAAGCTCTCTTACCACACCACGTCAGCCTAAGCTCCTTGCTGAGTCAGCACCACTGCCATGCACCCACACCATCTCCATCCAAGGAAGGGTTAGATGAAGAAGCCAATACCAATAGTCCAGGTAGCCAGGACCATTGTCAAGGTATGGTTGGAGCTGAAACGTAAGTTGCCAAAGGGCTAAGAGATGATAACATAGTGCTCAGAGGCCAGGAAGTTCGATGATCAACCTGTTAACAGACCTGGGTAAAATATGAGGGTAATGGGGTAGACAGAACCAGCCTGGCAGGCAGAGTGGAAAAAGGATGGGGTGGAGCAAGTGCAGAGACAGGGTTGGACTGATGGTTGGAAAAAGACTTTGGGACTCAGATATCCTATTTGGGTCAGACTTCTGGTCTGGGCTGCATTGTACCCCAGTATTCAAACGAATACCAAACTGCTTTCCCCCAAGACTCCTTTAGGTGTCCTCTCCATCCCAACAGCCCAGTGCCTGGTTCCAAATCTGGAGCCGTGTCCTTTGCCTCCCTACCACCACCACCATTTCCCTGCAGTACCTGGTACAGAACCCAGGAAGGCCTCCAAAGCCAGAACAGCGGCCAGAGATGAAATTCCTAACCACTGGAGATGAAGACAGTAGAGACAAAGAAGATACAGAAGAGGAAGCCCCCTTCCCCCCTCCCAGGTATACACTGAACAGAATGTAGTTGAGTGACTTTCACAACTTTCTGTAGCACAGTGTGGCCACCAAAACTGTGGAATTGAATGGCATTCCTACAAAGAAGACAAACCCCATGAAGGCTGTCTGGAGGCCAAAGGCCCAGGAAGAGGCAATGTGGTACTAAGACCCATCCCACAACGCCACCGAGGAGATGTTCTTAAACATAAAACTCTTCCTCTGACATCTTGCTCATAACGTGTCCCCTGAACCCTCTGATTCCCCTTATCATCCGCCCACCACCCAACACAGAGATCCTCCTCCAAAGCCACTTTTGTGCTCCCTGAGCACAAAATCCCAGTACTAATCTCCAGTCTCTTAAAGACAGAGTTTGGAGTTAGAGGTACCCAAGATCCCACCTAAAACTTACTTTTGTGGCCCTAAAGCCATTACTGTGTTCTTCAGAGGATAAAAGATCAGGCTCAAGGAATCCAGATATGCAATGCTGGGTGCTGGGATGAATGAGAGTGGACTCGCTGGTGCCTGGGAAATGCTGACCCATATTCAGTGAAGATGCTTTCACCTGTTTCCTCCCTTCCATTTTTCTTTTTTTTTTTTTTAATATATTTACTATAATTTTTAAAAATTTTTTATCTTTATTTTTTTAATGTTACATTCAAAAAATATGAGCTCCCCATATATCCCCCACCCCCCTCACCCCACTCCTCCCCCCATAACAACCACCTCCTCCATTATCATGAGACATTCATTGCATTTGGTGAATACATCTCTGAGCACCACAGCACCTCATGGTCAATGGTCCACACCATAGCCCACGCTCTCCCACAGTCCACCCAGTGGGCCATGGGAGGACATATAATTTCTGGTAACTGTCCCCACAGCACCACCGAGGACAACTCCAACCCCCAAAAATGACCCCACATCACATCTCTTCCTCCTACTCCCTACCCCCAGCAGCCTCCATGGCCAATTTCTCCACACCAATGCCACATTTTCTTCGATTACTAATCACAGTAGTTCATGAATAGAATATCAGTAAGTCCACTCTAATCCATAATCTATTCCTCCATCCTGTGGACCTTAGAATGGTTGTGTCCACTTCACATCTATATCAAGAGGGGGCTTAGATTCCACAGGGATGCTGGATGCAATTCTGCTGTCAGTTGTAGGCACTCTTGGCTCCCTGGTGTGGTGGTTGACCTTCTTCACCTCCATGTTAGCTGAGTGGGGTAAGTCCAACAAACCAGAGTGTAGGAGTTGCAAGTCTGTTGAGGCTCAGGGTCTGGCTATCACATGGTCAGTCCAGAGATTCAGTTTCCCTGGGTATACATTAAACCCCAACACCAACTACAGTTCTGGTAAATGTAACAGGAGAGACTTGTGGACAAAGATCACATCTGAGTCCAGCTCCATCACACAAAAACACAAACTCCAAAGTAGGACCAACTGACATGGCACTGAACTCCATCTGCCATGACCATAGAACCTGTGGGTCTCTGTAGCCCTCAGAAGAACCAATACCTGGGGTTGTATCTACTTTGTCTCTGGGACTCTGCTCAGGTGTGCATAAGGGCAACCCCTCTGATAACCTCCCGGCTCTTTTTGGAGATTCATAGCCATATAAACTAATTTGTCCTTTCCAATCACCCCCCCCCGCCCCCATTTTTCTTTCTTTCATCCTTTGAGTAAAGCCATAGATGTCACCCTTCTTTCTCCATTTGGTTTCTGACACCATAGTCTTCTTCAGGTTTCTATACCCCATCTGCCCATCTGCAGAGAGTTGTTGGGCTCTCCACCATGCTGGGAAGCAGTCTCAGGCTCCAGGAAGCAGGGAGTGGGGAGTGACTTGGGAGCACCTTAGTAAATTCAGAGTATTCATGGGAAAGGACCGGGGCAACTTGACAATGCCTAGAGGTCCAGGGCATCTCTGAGCCCAGGCTGCCCCCATTTCTTAATGTTGAACCTACCCAGAGAGTGTACCTTTCCTACTCAGATCTCAGGCTGAGGTTGGTCTGCTCACATCATGCTCACACCTGTGCATGCCCTTAACTCAGCAGTGCATAAGTTGCTACAGTCTTCCTCCTGTCTGCTCATCCAGCTCCTGCCCAACCTTCACAGGCTACCTCACAAAGCCTTCTGATTAGCCCACCCCAGTGATGTCAGCTCTGCTCTGAGCTCCCTCTGCACTTAAATGTAACAGTACACTTTGGTCCTTATCAATGCATCTCCTCCCCCTCGCAGTAGACTGTTACCTCCCTGAGGCTAGTGATTTATTCACAGATAACAATTCAAATTATTCTATTACTTTTGAATCATTCTCAATACCTCCCACAAACTCAGAGTTGTTCAGTAACCTGAGGATGGCTTGAATGTGCCACTGAGAAGACTTCTGGCCAAGTACATTCACAATGTCCAGTATACAATCAATGTTTTTTCTTTAAGATTTATTTATTTACTTTCCCCTTCCTCTCCCCCACCCCTGCTGTGTTTGTTGTCTGTATCCATTTGCTGTGTGGTCTTCTGTATCTATTTCTCTTTTGGTCTTCTCATTTTTTCTCCTCTAGGATTCATGGGATTTGATTCTGGGAACCTCTGATGGGGAGAGAGGTTCCCTGTTAGCTGCACCACCTCAGTTCCTGGTTTCTACTGCACTTCACCTTAATTCTCCCCTTCGTCTCTCTTTTGCTACATCATCATCTTGCTGTGTGACTCATTTGTGCAGGCACGCACCCTGCTGTGCAGGCACTCTGCTTGCCACGTGGGCACTGACTCACCAAGCAGACACTGGTTTGCTGCTCAGGCACGCTTTCCCTTCTTTTTCACCAGGAGGCCCCAAGGATCGAACCCGGGTCCTCCCATATGGTAGGCAGGAGCCCTATCACTTGAGCCACATCTGCTTCCCACAATCAATGTTATTAGATAAGAGAAAAGGCAGGAAAAATGACATAACTAGGAGCAAAAACAGTAAATGGAGAACCTCTTATACATATATATATTTTTTATTTATTTCTCTCCCCTTCCCCCCACTCCCCAGTTGTCTACTCTCTGTGTCCATCCACTGTGTGTTCTTCTGTGACCATTTCTATCCTTACCAGTGGCACCGGGAATCTGTGTTTCTTTTTGTTGTGTCAGCTCTCCGTGTATGCAGCGCCATTCTTGGGCAGGCTGCACTTTCTTTCGCGCTGGGTGGCTCTCCTTATGGGGCACACTCCTTGCACGTGGGACTCGCCTACACAGGGGACACCCCTGCATGGCAGGGCACTCCTTGCGCGCATCAGCACTGCTCATGGGCCAGCTCCACACGGGTCAAGGAGGTCCAGGGTTTGAACCGCAGACCTCCCATGTGGTAGGCGGACGCCCTATCCATTGGTCCAAGTCCACTTCCTCTTATATTTTTTAATGTAACATTTTGTGTGATCTATGTATCTTTAAAAACAAAAACAAAAAATAATTTTTAAGTGACATCCACCAAACTAAAAAAACAGTAAATAGGCACACACCAAGACAAGAGATTACCAAACAAGGACTTTAAAGTAGCTATTATAACATGTTCAAGGATTAAGAGAAAATATGGGCATAATGAAAGAAGAATCTTACTTAACAAATATATGGAAACTATTTAAAACAACAAATGGAAATTGTAAAACAATATCAGAAATGAAAATTTCACTGGATGGGCCGAATAGCAGATTGAACATTGCAGAAGAAAAGACCAGGGAACTTGAAGAGAGGTCAATAGACACTATTCAAACAAATCACAGAAGAAAATGAACTGAGCCTTAGTAACATAATAACATTCATAAAATTGGAGACTCAGAAGAAAGGGATTGGACATAAAGAATACCTCAAGAAATAATGGGGGAAGCACACTTGGCCCAATGGATAGGGTGTCTGCCTACCACATGGAAGGTCCATGGTTTAAACCCCGGGCCTCCTTGACCCGTGTGGAGCTGGCCCATGCGCAGGGCTGATGTGTGTAAGGAGTGCCATGCCACGCAGGGGTGTCCCCCGCATAGGGGAGCCCCACATGCAAGGAGTGTGCCCTGTAAGGAGAGTCGCCCAGCACAAAAAAAGTGCAGCCTGCCCAAGAATGGCACTGCACACATGGAGAGCTGACACAGCAAGGTGACACAACAAGAAGAAACAGATTCCCAATGCCGCTGATAAGGATAGAAGTGGTCATAGAAGAATACACAGTGAATGGACACAGAGAGCAGACAACTGGGGGGGAGGGGGTGCAGGGGGGGAGAAAACTTAAAAAAAAAAAAAAAGAAAGAAAGAATGGCCAAATAACTTCCAAATTTAATGGAAAATATCAATCCAAAGATTCGAGAAGCTCAACAAATACCATAAACACAAATCTACACTTAGCCATATCACAGTAAACTTGCTTAATATCAAAGATAAAGAAAAAAAAATCTTGAAAGCATCCAGAGGAAAAAAAGACACATTACTATGACAAGTACTTCCAGTAACATCTCATCAAAAACATTGACGGTCAGAAGAAAATGGTGCATCCTTAATGGACAAAAGGGAAAAACTGTAAACCTAAAATTCTATATTCAGCATAACTATCTTCCAAAATTGAAAGCAAAATATAGTTTCAAATAAGAGCTGAAAGAATTCACCAGTATGCCTGCAATTACAAGAAATATGAGAGGAAAGTATTCAGGATGTAGGGAAATAATACAGATGGAGATACATATCTACACAAAGGAATCCCATAAATGGAAAATATATGAAAAAAATTTAAAAGACAACTTAATGGGACAACCAGCAAGATGGCGGCAGAGTAAGGAGCTCCTAGAGTCAGCTTGTGCAACAGGGCCGTTAGCAATCACCCAGAGCTGTCTCAAGCACCTATTTGGAGGCTCCGGAGACCAGAAGAGCATCCTGCAACATCCTCGAAGGAAGGGAAGGAGGAGCCTGCCCATCTGTAGAGAAGATTTGAAAGTAGAACACTCCATGCCACAGAGGCCAGTGCCCACCATCCCCTGGCAGCATAAGCTGCTTTAGGAGCTGTTCTGCCACTGGAATTGGAAGCCCCACTTCCCAAAAATGGAAGAAGAGACAGTTAGACACCAACTTCAGCTACTGATTAGTAAATTCAGCAGGCTAAAATATAACACTAAGAACAGCTGAAGTTTGAACATGTCCAAGTCAAAAAGAGGCCAGTAGCCACCATTTTAACTCCACCCCTGGCACAAAAGGAAGCTGGGCAGACTGAAAATCACAGTGCTGGTAGGGCCTGGCTTCTCTCCATCCAGATCAAAGTGCAGCCCTAGCCTAAGCCCCAGTCCCACCTCCGGCAGGGAGGAAACTGTGGGGATCTGCACCAGCCTGTCTGGGAAAATACAATCCAGTGACCATCCTGGTCTGGCAGAAGAAGCCGCCTCAAGAGCTATTCTGTGGCTGGAATTGGAAGCTCCATTTCCCAAAATGTGAGGAAGAGTCGGCCACTGCAGGTATATTTGGCTGGCACAGACTGAAGAGTTGGAAGTCTACCAGGGCAACTGCGGTCATTTAGGACCCACACAACGTAGATTGCTGCCCACACCTGCAGCTCCATCCCCACCCCAGGCAGGGGAGAAAGGGGCATGAGGCTTCATCAGTCTCTCTAGGCAACTACAGGCTAGGCCTGGACAACTTGGATTATTACACACAGCTGTGGCTCTGTCCCTACCCCTGGCAAAGGAGAAAGTTGGGAGATGCTTCATTGGTCTCTGGGGCAATGAGGGCAGCTTGAGGCTCCACAGCTTACAGCACCAACTACATCCTTGGCTCCTACTACACAACCAGCAAGGCAGAAAGGGCAAGAGAGCCCTAAACTAAATGGAGAAACTTCACCCAGAATAAATAAATTTAGTAAGCCAGATGCCAAGACACCAACAAAAAATTACAATCCATGCCAAGAAACAGGAAAATATGGCCCAGTTAAAGGAACAAGATAAGCCTTCAGATGACATAAAGGAGTTGAGACAACTAATCATAGATGTTCAAACAAATCTCCTTAATAAGTTCAATGAGATGGCTGAAGAGAATAAGGATATTAAGAAGACGTTGGATGAGCACAAAGAAGAATTTGAAAGCATACATAGAAAAATAGCAGATCTTACATGAATGAAAGTTGCAATAAATGAAATAAAAAATACATTGGAATCATATAATAGCAGATTTAAGGAGGCAGAAGAAAGGATTGGTGAGCTTGAAGAAATGGCCTCTAAAAGCAAACATACAAAAGAACAGGTGAAGAAAAGAATGGAAAGAATTGAACAAGGTCTCAGGGAACTAAATGACAGCAAGAGACATGCAAACATATATGTCATGGGTGTCACAGAAGGAGAAGAGAAGGGAAAGGGGGCAGAAGGAATATTTGAAGAAATAATGATAGAAGATTTCCCAACTCTATTGAAGGACATAGATGTCCATGTCCAAGAAGCACAACATACTCTCATCCAAATAAATTCTAATAGAACAAATCTGAGACACATACTAATCAGAATGTCAAGTGCCAAAGACAAAAAGAGAATTCTGAGAGCAGTAAAAGAAAAGCAATACATAACGTAGAAGGGATAGCCAATAAGACAAAGTGCCAATTTCTCCTCAGAAACCATGGAAGCAAGAAGACAGTGGTATGATATATTTAAGATACTGCAAGAGAAAAACTTCCAGCCAAGAATCTTATATTCAGCAAGATTGTCTTTCAAAAGTGAGGGCGAGTTTAGAATATTCCCAGATAAACAGAAACGGAGAGAGTTTGTAACAAAAAGACTGGCATTGCAGGAAACACTAAAGAGTATGCTACAGTCTGAAAAGAAAAGACAGGACAGGGAGGCTTAGAAGAGAGACTATAAATGAAGATTATACCACTAAAAGTAACTAAATGTCTCAAAAGAGTGGTGAAAATAAAATATGACAGATAAACCCCAAAGGTCAAAATGGGTATAAAAAGAATTGCCTTTACAATAATAACATTGAATGTGAATGGATTTAACTCCCCAATCAAAAACAAAGACTGGCAAAATGGGTAAGAAAATATGAGCCACCAATATGCTGTCTGCATGAGACTCACCTTAGACCCAAGGATATCAATAGATAGAAAGTAAAAGACTGGAAAAAGATAATCCACACAAGCAGTAATGAAAAAAAAAAACAAAACAACCAAAAACGCTAGAGTAGCTATACTTATATCAGATGAAATAGGCTTTATAATTTTTTTTAAAATTTCTCTCCCCTTTCCTCCACCCTCCCCCCCCCCCCAGTTGTCTGCTCTCTGTGTCTATTCACTGCATGTTCTCCTGTGTCCACTTTCATTGTTTTATTGTTGTCAGTGGCACCAAGAATCTGTGCCTATTCTTGTTGCGTCATCTTGCCGCATTAGCTCTCTGTGAGTGCGGCCACCACTGGGCGGCTCTCCTTATGGGGCGCACTCCTTGCGTGTGGGGCTCCCCTACACGGGGGACACCCCTGCATGGCAGGGCACTCCTTGCATGCATCAGCACTGCTCATGGGCCAGCTCCACACAGGTCAAGGAGGCCCTACATTTGAACCCTGGACCTCGCATGTGGTAGGCAGATGCCCTATCTGTTGGGCCAAGTCTGCCTCCCGAAATAGGCTTTAAAAGTCACTAGTGATGCACATTCTGAGTAGGAAGTCAAGAGGGGAAATTCCATTTACAATAGTGTATTAGTCAGTCAAAGGGGTGCTGATGCAAAATACCAGGAATTGGTTGGTTTTTATAAAGGGTATTTATTTGAGGTATGAGCTTACAGATACCAGGCCATAAAGCATAAGTTACTTCCCTCACCAAAGTCTATTTTCATGTGTTGCAGCAAGATGGCTGCCAATGGCTGCGAGTGTTCAGACTTCCTGGGTTCCTCTCTTCCAGGGTCTTGCTTCTCTCTGGGTTCAGGGTTCCTGTCTTCCTGGGGCTCCAGCATCAAAACCCCAACATCAAAAACCCTTAATTCTGTCCTTTGCCATGCCTTTTGTCTGTGAGTTCCCACCCACCAAAAGTTGGGGACTCAAGGCCCTACTGACATAAGAGAATTCATCAATAATATCAAACTGCTACAAATAGCAACTGAAAGAATCTAATATTTAAGAATAAATTTAACCAACAATGTAAAGCACTTGTATTAAAAAAACTACAATTCATTGTTAAAAGAAATTTTAGAAGACCTAAATAATTAGAAGAACATTCTGTGCTCAGAGATTGGAAAACCAAAAAAAAAAAAAAAGTCAGTTCTACCCAAATTGATATACAAATTCAATGTAATCTGGATAAAAATTCCTCTGGCATTTTAAAAAATAAATGGAAAACACAATTATCAAATTTTTTTGGAAGTGTAAGGGGTCCTGAATAGCCAGAAACATCTTAAAAACCAAAAGCAAAGTTGGAGGACGCTCACTCCTGGACTTTAAATCATATTACCTAGCTACAGTGGTAAAAACAGCATAGTACTGGCATAAAGACAGACACATAGACCAATGGAACCAAACTGATGGTTCAGAAGCAGACCTTCACATCTATGGTCAAGTGATTTTTGACAAGCCTGTCAAACACACCCAGCTCAGACAGGACAGTCCATTCAACAAATGTTGCTGGGAGAACTGGATATCCATAGCCAAAAGAAGGAAAGAGGACCCTCTATCTCACACCTTATACAAAAATCAGCTCAAAATTGGTCAAAAACTTAAATACAAAACCAAGAACCATAAAGCTTCTAGAAGAAAGTATAGGAAAATATCTTCAAGACTTGGTGGTAGGTGGTGGATTCTTAAAGGAGATAGAAGGACTGAAATGAACTACTGATGTTTAATGTGTGTAGAAGTTTTAATTAACTTTACTGTAAAAGTGTGGAAATGTATAGAGTTGATGGCAACACATTATAGTGAGGAACAGCTGGTTTATAAATGGGAATGTGGCTTAAAAGGGTAGTCTAAGGATGTAAATGCCAACTGAAAGAAAGCTAAAGAATAATCTAGGGACTGAATAACACATTAAACCCAGAGGTGGATGAGAATTGTTGTTGATGGTACAGATGCAAGAGTGTCCTTTGTGGGCTAGAGCAGATGTACATCACTATTGCAGGGTTGTGTGAATGTGGAGAACATGGGAAAAATACAATTGGAGTGACCTATGGATTGTGGTTAACAGTAATAATATAATATTCAAAGATGTACTGTGTTGATAATGGGGCAGTCTGGAAAAAGTGTGTCAAATGTACACTATGGACCTGGTAATAGTTTGTTGATATAGCTCATAATCTGTAACAAATGTTCCACTACGGTGTGTGTTGATAAAAGGGTGTTGTATGGGAAGCGGATTTGCTCAATAGATAGAGCATCCACCTACCACATGGGAAGTCCATGGTTCAAACCCAGGGCCTCCTTGACCCGTGTGGAGCTGGCCCATGTGCAGTGCTGATGCGCGCAAGGAGTGCCCTGCCACGCAGGGGTGTCCCTCGCGTAGGGGAGCCCCATGCACAAGGACTGTGCCCCATAAGGATCGCCGCCCAGCATGAAAAAGTTCAGCCTGCCCAGGAGTGCCACACACACCACACACACAAAGAGCTGAACTAGCAAGATGATGCCAGCCACACACACAAAGAGCTGAACTAGCAAGATGATGCAATAAAAAGAGACACAGATTCCCGGTGCTGCTGACCAGAATAGAAGCGGACACAAAAGAACACACAGCAAATGGACACAGAGAGCAGGCAGCGGGGAGGGGGGGGGGGGGCGGGGTTGGAAGGGGAGAGAAATAAATAAAAATAAATCTTTTTAAAAAAAGAAGGGTGTTGTATAGGAATTCAACACATGTGAATGATTATTTTGTAAGTTTACAACTTCTGTAATAAAAATACATTTAACATATAATATAGGGTGGGTTGGAGGAAAAATACACCAAATGTAAGATCAGGATTATAGTTAGTAGTAAGATTTTGATGATATTCTTTCATAATTTGTAACAAATGTTTCACAACAATGCAAGGTGTTGGTGGTAGGTTTATGTGTGAGACCTCTGTGTTGTTACACATGTTTGCTTTGTGAGGTCACAACTTTTACTATACACTTATTGTTTATGTTTAAATGATATAAAATAATAATAATAATAATAGGGTGGGTTGGGGGAAAAAACACGAAATGTAAGATACTTTGGTTAGTAGTAATATTTTAAGGATGCTCTTTAATCATTGGCTAAAAATGTTTCATAACAGTGCAAGGTATTGTTGGTAGGGTGAGGTAGAAGAGCCCTGTAGGATGTATGTATGTTTATTTTATAAGTTCACAACTATTACTATACACTTATTGTTTATGTATGTTTATGTTTGAGTGATAAATTTTTTAAAAGACACCTTATATTTAAAGCTAAAATAATTAAAATCATTAGGGGATTTGTAACCTGTTACAGTAAAATATATAACACTAGCACAAAGGATGGGGGAGGATATAATAGAAGTACAATGTTCTAATGTTCTTACCCTAACTGTGAAGTGGTATAATACTGTTTCAAAATAGACTAATAAGTTAAAGATGCATATTGTGATTCCAAGAGCAACCACTAAAAAACAGAAAAGTAGTATATTGAAAAAATCAAGAGAGAGACTGAAAATCCCAACAAATTTAAAATAATTGGAATTGTTCAAAGTATATTCTCTGGGCACAACAGAATTAACTTAGAAATTAATACCAGAGAGAAACAGATAGGGCTCAACAAACTGGGCTCCTGTTTACCATATAGGAGGTCCAGGGTTTGATGCCCAGGGCCTCCTGGTCAGGGGCAAGCTGGCCCACACAGTGAGCTGGCCCACGTGGAGTGCCAGCCCATGCAGGAGTGCCACCCTGCCTGGAAATGGAATCCCACACAAGAAAGCCAGCCCGCACAGGAGTGCCAGCCAACACGGAGAGGTGGCGCAGCAAGATAACGCAACAAGAGACACAGAGGAGAGAAAATAAGAAGACGTAGCAGAACAGGGAGCAGAGGTGGTTCAAGAGAGTAATTGCCTCTCTCCCACTCCAGAAGTCCCAGGATCGGTTCCCAGAGCCACCTAATGACAATACAAGCAGACGCAGAAAGAACACACAGTGAATGGACACAGAGAGCAGACAATGGGGTGTGGATGGGGGTGGGGGACCAGTGGAGGGGAACAAATAAAAATAAATCTTAAAAAAAAAAATTAATACCAGAAAGATATCTGGAAAATTCTAAATATTTGGAAATTAAACAGCATCACTTCTAAATAACCCACAGGTTAAAAAGAATACAAGGGAAATTGGAAAATATTTTAATTAAAATGAAAACATGAAAATTTGTAGGATGCTGCTAAAACAGTGCTTAAATGGAAATATAGAATTATATGCTTATACTTATAAAAAAGAAATGACTTAATTACCTAAACTTCCACATTAAGAAAATAGAAAATAAAGGGTAAATTACAAAGAACAAAGAGGGAAGGAAATAATAAAGATAAGAGTAAAACTCAATGATATCAAAGCCAGAAAAAATATAGAGAAAATCAGGGAAACCAAAAGCCAGTTCTGTGAAATGACCAATAAAATTGATAATAGCCTCACTGATCAAAGAAGAAAAAAATAAAGAACATAAATCACCAATATGAGGAATGAATAAAGGAACATCACAGCAGATCATACAGATACCAAAAAGATAGTAAGGCATCACTATCAACAAATTTTATGCCATTAAATTTAGTGGCTTAATGAAATTTGTCTTTGAAAGACAAAATTACTAAAGTTCATTCAAGAATAAATATATAAATCTGAATAGCCCTATATCTATTAAAGTAATTAAGTTTGTAATTAAAAGCTTCTAACAAAAAAATTCTAGGCCCAGATCAATTCAATAGTTAATCCCCCCAAACATTTAAGGACAAAAATAATACCAATTCTACACAAACTCTTCGGAAAATAGAAAAGCAACACTTCACAACTCATTTTACAAGACCAGCATTGCCCTAATACCAAAACCAGACAGAAATATAACAAGAAAAGAACACTACAAAGTATCCCTCATGAACATGGATACAAATTGAATCTAGAAATACATTAAATACATAATATAATATGACCAAGTAGGGATTACTGCTGGAATAAAAGGTTTCAATATTTGAAAACCAATCTGTGTAGTTCACTCTATTGGCAGACTACTAATGGAAAACCATATGCATCTCAATAGATGCAGAAATGTGGAAAAATCATTTAACAAAAATCCATATCTCTTCATGATAAAAACAGCAAAGTAGGAACAAAGGGAATTTTCTCATCTTGATAAAGGATACTTAGAAAACCCTCCAGCTAACATTTTACTTAATGGGGAAAAATGCTTTTGCACTAAAGTCAGGAAAGAAAGGAAGGATGTCCAGCACAATAAGATAAGAAAAAGAAAAGTATACAGATAAAAGGAATAAATAAAACTTTTTGTTTGAGATCATCCACATAGAAAATCCCAAGAAATCTACGAAAAAGATCTTGAACTAACAAGTGTTCTTAGCAAGGTTGTAGGATACAAAATCCTTATACAAAATTCAGTTGTATTGCTACATACCCCCAATGAACAATTGGAATTGAAATTTTAAAAACTAGTTTTTACAATAGTATAAAAACATGAAATACTTAGGGTTAAATCTAACAAAATATGTGCAATGTTTCTATGTTAAAAACTATTTAAAAAATTGCTGAGAGAAATCAAGGCATAGCTAAAGTGAGAACTATATAGTGTTTATGGAACAGAAAACTCTATAATTAAGGTGTTAATTCTCCTCAAATTGATTTATAGATTCAACACAAGCCCAATAAAATTCAACAGGCTTTTTTTTCCTGCAGAGATTGACAAGTGTATTGTAAAATTTATAGGTAAAGCTAAGTACCTAGACAATTTTGAAATAGAAGAACAAAGTCGGAGGACTTAGACTACCTGATTTCAAAACCTTCTATATAGACTTTACACCAAAAGCACAAGCGACAAAAGAAAAAAATAGATAAAATGGACTTCATAAAAATTTAAAACTTGTATATCAAAGGGCATTATTAAGAAAATGAAAAAACAGCCTATAGAATGGGAGAAAATATTTGGAAATTATATATCTCATAGGGTTTAATATCTAGAATATATAAAGAACTCCTACAACCCAAGGACAAAAAGACAAATGACCCAATTAAAAAGTAGACAAAGAACTTGAATGTTCATTTCTGCAAAGAAGATATACAAATGGCCAATAAGCAGATAAAAAAAATACTCAGAATCATTAGTCTTTAGAGAAATGCAAATCAATACCACAATGAGACCACTTCACACCTGCTAAAGTGGCTAATATTTTACAAACTGAAAATGTGTTGGCAAGAATGCAAGGAAATAGGAATCCTTGTACATTGCTGTGGAAAACAGTTTGTTGTATACTCAAAAAAGTAGTCTGTTCTCTGTGTCTATTTGCTGCGTCTTCTTTGTGCCCTTCTTTTGTCGTCAGCGGCACAGGAATCTGTGTTTCTTTTCGTTGCATCATCTTGCTGTGTCAGCTCTCCATGTGGGCGGTGCCATTCTTAAGCAGGCTGCACTTTCGCGCTGGGCGGCTCTCCTTAGGGGGCGCACTCCTTGTGCGTGGGGCTCCCCTACATGGGGGACACCCCTGCGTGGCAGGGCACTCCTTGCGCGCATTCAGCGCTGCACGTGGGCCAGGGGTTTGAACCTCGGACCTCCCGTGTGATAGACGGACGCCCTAACCACTGGGCCAAGTCCGCTGCCTGGAGACATTTTAAATGCATTAAATCTATAGTGTCCTTTTTCAATTTAAAATCGCTATTAATTTAGGGACTTAATTCACTAAGCCTTAGCAGAAGGCCATGCTAAGTGTTTTGCAACCTTAGCAATATTGAAACATTGGACCAGATAATTCTTTGTCGGGGAGGGGGTGACCCGTGCTTCTTTAGCAGCATCCCTAGCTTCTACCCACGAGGAGCGCTCAATGCCAGCAGCGCCCTCCCCCTGGGCCGTGATAACCAAGAATGTCACCAGACATTGCCAATTGTCCTCCGGGGTGGAAGCCCCCGCCACTCCCCCACCCCCATCCCTGCTGAGAACCAATGCTTTAGATTTACACTTACGATGCCGAACAAGAGAGAAAACTGTCAAGGGGGAATTTGTTTCTCCAGCCATTCTAATTGCCCAGAAAAAAGGAAAGTCCTAGAAAAAGTGAAGCATTACTGAATAGTTTCAGGGTTTTTCTTTCTGTTTTCTCTTTGGGAGTTTATTTGTTTCTATCTACCTTTTCCTGAAATAGTTTAAGGAAGGCTCACAGGAACCATGGGACATAGGAGAAATCATTAATCAAAAGTAGGAGCAAAAAATAACAATAGTAATACTTTTTTTAAAAACACAAATATAAAAAAAAAAGGAGCAAAAGGGAATTAAAGAGTTAGGAATGAAATTGAAGTATGCCCATCCTGTGAACTTGCTACCGATGGGCCACACATTTGACCCCATGCTTTCTAGCAACTACTCATTTACATAACTCAAAAATGTCCAGAAAAACACAAACCCACCATTCTTGGGATTATGACAGATAAGAACATCTCCCCAGGGATTTCACAAAGGATAAATTATTGTGATATAACAGATAATGTCTTCGACAACATTCCTGAGCAGACACAACGAGTTTCACAGAATTAGGTCTATTACTGACCCCTCTCTTTATGGCCTCAACACAGCACAAAGCTTGATTGGAACTGTGCATAACCGGACTCGTCAGGATGAGGTCTGAATATTGGGCTCTACTGAGCTGTGCTGACCCAGGGAATGTTTTGAACAATCTAGAGGTTTGAAATGCATTTCTCCCTATTCTTTCTAATCTCATTATTGTTTCTCTCTCCTTGATTTGTTGTTGTTGTTATTGTTGTTGAGCAGGGTACACATAAACACACACAGGGCTCAAAATTCCAAGGGTAGGGAAGTGGATTTGACCCAATGGATAGGGCGTCCGCCTACCACATGGCAGGTCCAAGGTTCAAACCCCGGGCCTCCTTGACCCGTGTGGAGCTGGCCCATGCGCAGTGCTGATGTGGGCAAGGAGTGCCCTGCCACACAGGGGAGTCCCCCGCGTAGGGGAGCCCCACGCGCAAGGAGTGCACCCCGTAAGGAGAGCTGCCCAGAGTGAAAGAAAGTGGAGCCTGTCCAGCAATGATGCCACACACACACAGAGCTGATGCAGCAAGATGATGCAACAAAAAGAGACACAGATTCCAGGTGCCGCTGACAAGAATACAGGTGGACACAGAAGAACACACAGCGAATGGACACAGAGAGCAGACAACTGGGGTGGGGGACGAAAAGAAAGAGAAATAAATTTAAATAAATAAATACAATCTTTTTTAAAAAAATTCAAAGGATACCAATGAATAATAGAGAAAAATAAATTTCCTTCCCATCCAGGCTCCCAGTCACCCAGCTCCCCCTCTCCAGAGGCAACCAGTATTAGCCATTTTCTGTGTTCTTGTTTCTATTTTACTTTTTATTTTTCCTTATTTATCCTCCCCTCCCCCAAAGGGTCTCTCAGCTGTCTGCTCATTGTTCTGCTCGCCTTCTCCAGGAGACACAGGGAACCAAACATAGGTCCTCCCACATGAGAGGCGAGAGCCGAATGGCCTGAGCCACATCCGTTTGCCATTTGCTGTGTTTTTGATAAATACAAGTGACAATACCCTTGAGGCATGTGTTGCGACAATGTGGTCTGCTAAATATCGATCCATAAGGCTCTCAAGACAAACTATGAGATAAGGAAAGAGTCGACACGCTCTTGTGAAAACGAGGAATCCTCCAAGGATTTTCCTGACCATAAAAGCCATCCTCAGGCCTGGGAGGAAAACCAAGACAGCTCCCAAAGGTAGAGCCACAATTCTCCCTAGAAAATTTGATTTGTGACCTTTTAAACACAGAGACAAACAAGTGACGGAGGGCTTAAGATCCTTCCCACAGAGCAAGACCATGGTGATTTTAACCTGGAAAAACAGAATTGAAAGTAACTGCCAGTGGGTTCCCACCGGGGCTAGTAGGACACCCCTATGGGCTGGCCACTCCTGCCTCTGACCCTTTCCCCCAGGAGGAACTTAGAAGTGGGGTGGGTGGGTTTATGACTGTCACACAGGGCAGAAGGGGTTACTGGTGTTTAGTGGACAGGACACCCCAGACAGACCCACGCACAGAACTATCCTGCCCCACATTCCAGCAGCACCCCCAGAGAGAAGCTCTGGCTGGGACCCAACATCGTCCTCAGCCCTGAAACATTTCCACTCGAGTCCCCCCAGGATCCCTAACTCTGAGCAGCCTCCCTCCCTGGCATACCCATGGAGAGGAACAATTTAGGAATGTGTGCTGAGGTAATGGAATGATGTATTGAGTGTGCTTTTATTTATAAGCCAGTTTAAAGCTGGGAACATTACTTCCAAAAAAAGTCTTTTTGGTTTCAGAACAGATGAGCTGCTGCTGCCTTTCTTTCTGGCCATGATTAGCAAGCAGAGTCAGTTGTCTGTTTTAGACACGCCGGGATGGAAAGAATAAAACTTCATCCCCTGGGTACAAAGGAATGCTGGTCAATTCATTCTCCCCATGTGTCCAAGAGAGGGGCTGGTTCCGTATGAGGCTACTAAAAGGATGGAAGGTGGGAGGGTTTCTCCCAGTCCGTGGCATCTCCTGGCCTGTGGTTTTACTTGAATGTCTGTAGCCATCAGTGATTTTTTTGTGTGTGGCATACTTGAGACTTTCGCTCATTCATTCATTCCACACACACTTACTAACTTCCACACACCCTGCAATGACAGTCCTACTGTGAGGATTAAATGAGACTTTGTTCATGAAGTGCTTACCTAAGGCCTGAAACAAAGAAATTCTTGGGCATCATTTGCATTATTAGCAGAATTGCCAAGTGCTGGGCCCAGGGGTGGACCCAAAGACCAATAAGACTTGTCTCTGGCCCGGCAGGGCTCCCAGCCTCATCAAGGGCACCCTCTCTGGAAATAGCATGATGGATGTGGTACAGGTACAGGGGAGGCTTAAAAAGGCCTGGCCTGGCCAAGGTTCCACTTCTGAGGAGGGGTCTCCCCCTCTCTCTCTTTTTTTTAAAGATTTATTTATTTATTCCCCACCCCCCTTCCCCTCCTCCCGCCTTGCTCTTTTTGCTGTCTGTGTTGTCTTCTCATTTTCTCTCCTCTAGGATTCACTGGGATTCAATCCTGCAGACTGCTGATGTGGAGAGAGTTTCCCTGTCAGTTGCACCACTGCAGTTCCTGGTTTCTGCTGTGCTTCACCTTGACTCTCCCCTTGTCTCTCTTCTGATGCATCATCACCTTGCTGCATGACTCACTTGGCACGGGGCACTGGATCATCATGCGGGCACTCACGCAGGCACTGGCTTGCTGCGCAGGCATGCTTTCTCTTCTTCTTTTTCACCAGGAGGCCCCAGGGATTGAACCCAGGTCTTCCCATATGGTAGGTGGAAGCTCTATCAGTTGAGCCACATCTGCTTCCCTTCCCCCTTTACTCTCATTTGGGAAATTCCCAACCTGAAGGACTCCCACCCAGACACTCTTAGCAGGTTTAGCTGGTGCTTCCCTGGCGGCTTCCCTGACTGGACGGGTGGGCAGGCTGGGAGAAGGGGGTACTTACAGGGTCTCTCTGAGCCCTAATTGGGGAGCAGTGTGTGCGGTGTTTAAAACCTTGGATTCAGATAAATACACCTCTTGTAAGCTGAATTTAGGTAAGAGTCTTTATCTTATGACGGGGGTGACATCTGTCGCACAAGGTTGTTGTGAAGGTTAACTATGACCTGCAAAGCCCAGAGCACACTGTCTGGCCCACAGTAAGCTAAAGGGCAGCTTTCCTGTGGTGTGTTTTCCAGTTCCCCTTGTACGGTGCTTTACAGTTTGCAGTGCTTTTGCCCACGTTTCTCTCTTATTCCTCACAAGCACCCCACGGGATAGACAGAGCAGGGGTTATTCAGCAGATATCGCCCAGCCAAGGGTGGGCTGGGACAATCTTCCGGGTCGGGCCTAGGAGTCTGATGGGGTTGGAGGGTCTTTTCTGGCGGACTGATGGTGAGTTAAGAAGGGTGGCTCTTCATGGGGCGTGGCAGATGGCAGACAGCCTCTCTCAGCCCCCGGGTTCCTGGGAAACAGGTGTTTGCTGGAGCCTGGCTCATTCTCCCTTCTTCCCCAGCCGCCCCTCCAGGAACTCGGCTTGGTAGCCCCCAAGAGGACTGGCTGCTTGTGGGGAGGAATGGGCCTCCCCGCTGCACCTGGGAGTGTGTGTGTGTGTGTGTGTGTGTGTGGCTCCACAGTGGGCCTGCTCCCAGGGAGGACAGAGCTGGTGGGGCGAGGCTTGCTGGAGTGTGGCTGGCCTGGGCGGGGAGCCAGCCTGGAAGGAGGAGGAGTGAGGCCGTTTATAGGAACCACAAGCTGCTGCCGATGTGGCAGGGAAGGCACATCTGGTCAGGCTTTGGAGGGTAACTACCACGGGCTCGTTGGTCTAGGGGTATGATTCTCGCTTAGGGTGCGAGAGGTCCCGGGTTCAAATCCCGGACGAGCCCTGTTTTTGTTTTTAATTTTTTTTCCCTGCCCTCCGCTCTCCCACTCCTGCCTGCTCTTTCAGGGAAAGAAGCAGAGAGTCTAGTAGTGTGTGAGTAAAGGACCCTGGTGATAATCTTATAGTCTCCCCATAAGCCTAATGTGTATTTACCCCATTACTTTCACTAAAGCCAAACTGAGCAAGAGGGGATTCTTATGGAATCTGGCTGAACCCGGGAAGGCTAGAACCAAAGGGCTACAATTTGTTAGGAAGAAGATAACCTCTCAGAGGCCCTCAGATAAAGAGCAAGCCATCAGGACAGAGATGTGGGCCTGAAGTGGAAGTCAGGAAAAAACAAGCTTTTATGTATGTAAAACCCAAGCTATGATATGCACTGAATTCCAAGACCAAAAGCTATAATTACAGTTATAATTCCAAGTCCCTGCTTACCCTTTGGCAAAATGGGGACAATAATACTTATTTCTCAGGATTGCTGGGAAGATGAAATGAATACTGTATGTGAGAACCCTTTTCAAATTATAAAGTACGGGGAAGCAGACTTGACCCAATGGATAAGGTGTCTGCCTACCACATGGGAGGTCCACGGTTCAAACCCCAGGCCTCCTTGACCCATGTGGAGCTGGCCCATGTGCAGTGCTAATGCGCAGAAGGAGTGCCATGCCACGCAGGGGTGTCCCCGCATAGGGGAGCCCCATGCGCAAGGAGCCCCGTAAGTAGAGCCGTCCAATGTGAAAGAAAGTGCAGTCTGCCCAAGAATGGCGTCGCACACATGGAGAGCTGACACAACATGACACAACAAAAAAAGACACAGATTCCCATGCTGCTGGTAAGGATAGAAGCGGTCACAGAAGGATACACAGCGAATGGACACAGAGAGCAGACAACTGAGGGGGGAGAAAAATAAATAAATAATCTAAACAAAAAACAAAAAGCAAATTATAAAGTACGTAATGCACCCTGACCCCTGAAACACAGAAACATAAGATAAAATAGGATTTAAAAATTAAAATATCAACAATCTCAAGTTTAAAAGATAAAGATTTAAAAAATGACAAAAAACACATGAAAAGATGTTCAACATCAGTAGCTATTAAGGAAATGCAAATCAAAACTAAAATAAGATATCATTTCATACCTATTAGCATGGCCACTATTTTTTTAAAAACTACTAGTTTGGGAGGTTTAGAATAAAATTCACTGTTGATGGGAATGTAGAATGAAGCAGCTGCTGTGGAAGACTGTTTAGGGGTTCCTCAGGAAATTAAATATAGAGTTGCCATATGATCCCACAATCCCACTCCTAAGTATATACTCAGAAGAACTGGAAATAGGGACGTGAACAGACATTTGCACACCAATGTTATAGAGGCATCATTCACAATTTCCAAAAGATGGAAACAACCCAAGTGTCCATCAACAGATGACTGGATAAACAAATTCTGGTGTATACATACGATGGAATATTAGTCAGCTGGAAGAAGAAATGAAATGGTAATGTATATTACAACATGGATGAACTATGAGGACAAGTTGAGTGAAAAAAGCCAGATACAAAAGGGCATGAAAGGACAAATATTGTATGATCTCACTAATATAAGCTAAATATAATGAGGAAATTCATGGAGTTAACTAGAAGATTGGTCACCAGAAGGCAGAATTAGGATAGAGAATGGGAAGCAAAGTTTTAGTTTGTGCAGAATTTGTAAGAAAGTTGATTGTAAATGTTTGGAATGTGATAGAGATGATGAGAGCACATCAGAGTGAATGTGATTAGCAGTGCCAATGTGGGGCTATGACTGCAGTGGAAAGCGAAATTTCAGTGTTGTGCATATCACTGGAAGAAAAGCTGAAGTATGAAATATGGGATTGTATAGCATAGTGAACCCTGTTGCAGATGATGAGTGTGGTTAACTAGTACAAATGAGAATGTTCATCCATAAACCAAAACAAATGTATGTTAATACTATAAGATGTTAAAGGGTGGCATTTGAGCTAAAATGCATCTAAAGCAAACTATGAACTGTAGTGAATAGTAATATTTGAATATTTCTTATCAATTTTTTAAAGATAGAGAATTATCCTAAGTGACATAAACCAGACATAAAGTACTGCATATTGGGAAGCGGATTTGGTTCAATGGATAGAGCATCCGCCTACCACATGGGAGGTCTAGGGTTCAAACCCAGGGCCTCCTGACCCATGTGGTGAGCTGGCCCACATGCAGTGCTGATGTGCGCAAGGAGTGCCGTGCTATACAGGGGTGTCCCCCCTGTGTAGAAGAGCCCCATGTGCAAGGAGTGCGCCCTGTAAGGAGAGACTCCCTGTGCGAAAAAAGTGCAGGCTGCCCAGGAGTGGCACTGCACACAAGGAGAGCTGACGCAGCAAGATGACGCAAGAAAAAAGAGACACAGATTCCTGGTGCCACTGACAAGAATACAAGCAGACACAGAAACCACAGCGAATGGACACAGAGAGCAGACAACTGGGGAGGCAGGGAGTGGAGAGAAATAAATTTTAAAAAAACTTAATGATGCATTTAACAGATTAGATTAAAGAGAGAATTAGTGTTCTGGAATATAGAGCTGATGAAATCATTCAAAGTGTGGGGAGGGGCATGATGACACAGAAAATATGAAAGAATAGTTAAAAGACAAGAGGGAAAGAAAGAGACAGTCTAATATATATCTAATAAGAGTTCCTGAAAGAGACCAAAAGAATAAGAGAAATGTAATTGTCCAATAGATAATGGTTGAGAATTTTCCAAAATGAAAGAAAGACACAAGTCCTCAGGTCAAGGAAATAAACTAAGTCCCAATCTCATAAACACATTGGGATGAAAATGCAGAATCCTGAAGAAGAGAAAATCTTAAAAGCTACCAAAAAGAAAATCTTTGCCTACAAAGATAATTATATTGGCAGCTAATTTCTTATTAGCAACAAAAAATTATAGAAAAAATTGAATATCTTCAAAAAGCCAAGAGAAAATAACTGTCAACCTAGAATTCTATGCCCACTAAATTATCATTGTCAGGATGTGAGATAAAAAGACAAAGACAGAGGATGATTACCAAAAACTTTCATTGAAATGCTACCTAACGACATACTTCATAAGAAGGAAACTAAACAAAGAAGGAAGGCATGCGTTGCAAGAAGGAATGGTGAATAGAGAAATGTATAAATATGTTAGTAAACCTAAACAACCATGCCCTTGGATATGACAATATTATGATAACAACCACAACAATATCAACAACTAATGGAGTTTAGAAACAAGGTAAGATGCTAAATAGGGAAAGAAGAGCAGAGTTAATATGTTCCAAAGCCTTAAAGTTATTCAGGCAGATGATGGTAATATTGATTGATTCATTTTAGACTTAAGTAAAATATGAATGTTAAAAATATATATATATAGTTAATCACTAAAACAATAGAAATAGAATGTGTAACTTCTAAATCAATGGAGGTCAGGGATAAAACAAATAAAGCTACTATTGGTGGAATGTAAATTGAGCAATTTGGCAATAAAAAGCAAAGTTAAAGATGCACACAGTGGGCCCAGCAATTCTACTTCTGGGTATCTACCCTAGAAAAATGCTCACATATATGCCAAGGAGGAATCCACAGAACTGTCCACTGCAGCATTATTTATAATATGGAAAACTGGCAACAGTCTAAATGTCCATTAGCAGAAGAATGAATAAATATATTATGGTATATTCAAACAACGAGATAGTATTCAGCAGTTAAAATTCATGAATTGCAGCAACATGTATAAAAACATGGATGGGGGAGTACATGTGGCTCAAGTGGTTGAGCTCCTGCCTCCCAAATGGGAGGTCCCAGGCTTGGTTCCCAGTGTCTCCCGGAAAACAAAATAAAACACAAACAACATGCAAAACAAACTGAAAAACCAATTCAGGGAAGCTGATGTGGCTCAGTGGTTGAGCGCTAGCTTCCCACATACAAGGTACTGAGTTCAATCCCTGGCCCCTAGGACCTCAAAAAAAAAAAAAAAGTCTAAATCTCAAACAAATATTGAGTGAAAGAAAGGAGGCTTGTGGAAGAATGTGTACAGTATAACATCTTTTAGATAGATTTTTTTAAAAAAAACACAAAGCAATACTATGTATTGTTTGTAGATACACACATATAAAGTAAAACTGTGAAAACATGAAAAAAAGGGCTGCCTCTGAATCAAATGTAGCAAGATGTTAACAGTTGTCGGGTTTCAGTGGTATGAATAGGGATATTACTCTCTGTACTGTAATTTTCTGCATGTTGAAGGTTTACACTTTTTCTTTTCAATGAGAGGATCTAGGCGTTTAGCAGTAAGAGTCACCAGTGACACCAGCATGCATTTTCCACTTGCCCTTCTGCTTTGCTCTAGATCAGAGGTTCTAACCTTGGGGGTCTGTGGAAAGATTTCAGGGGGTCCAGGAGTTTGAATAGAAAATTCAAAAAAACATTCTTGTGGGGACGTTTTGGTGCAGGTGTGATATATTTATTAAGTAATACACAGTATAGTGTGGACTTAGTAAGGGGTCCGTGGTTTTCACCTGACTGGCAAGGGGTCCATGGAACAAAAAAGGTTACGACCCCTGCCCTAGATTGAGAAGCTGAGGCAGAAGCATCTGATTAGCTAATCCCTGGTCACATGGCTGCAAGGGGCGAAGGCTGGGAAAGCAAGCATCTGGTCGGTGGGAGGTGACTCTTGTCCATTTAGATTTGTGCTGAGGAGTTTCCCAAACATGGAAAAGGGGTTCAGTTGGTGGATGGTCAGAAAATATGGTACATACCACTACACGCCCGTTTTGGCCACCCCAAGCTGCTGCTTTTCCCACTCAGCTGGGGCCCAAATGGACACTGGAGAGCTCTAGGCTTCAGCTCTAATTTTTTTTCTTTTCTTTTTTTTAAAAGCTACAATTCACGTAGCATACAATTATCCATTTAAAGAGTACAATTCAGTGGTTCCTAGTATCTTCAGAGTTGTGCAACCACCACCACTATCTAATTCCAGAACATTTTCATCACCCGAAAAAGAATCCCTATTCCTTTTAGCAATGAAGTCCTAGTCAGTCACTAATCTATTTTCTGTCTCTATATATTTGCCTGTTTTGGACATTTCATATAAATGGAATCAATATGTGATTTTAAAAAAATAAGGTAAAGGGGGATAAATGGCTGCATCAGAGCATCAATCCTCAGGAAGACTGATCTGCTGGGATGGGATTAAGAGGGAGGTTGCGTCCTGATTCCAGGGATTACAGGATTAATTAGGATCATTCCCCCTAAGGTGATCACCTGGCTGACCTAACCACGCCTGCGTTTTCTGAGATGCATCCGTGGGCCACAGACTACTGCCTGTGTGAGACACTCCTCATGTCTAACACCTTCTAAGCCCTTTCCTGACCCCCATCTTTTTTTTTTTAAGATTTATTTCTTTATTTCTCTCCCCTTCCCCTCACCCCAGTTGTCTGCTCTCTGTGTCCATTTGCTGTGTATCCTTCTGTGACTGCTTCTATCCTTACCAGCGGCAGGGGAATCTGTGTTTCTCTTTGTTGCGTCATCTTGTTGTTGTGTCAGCTCTCCGTGTGTGGGCATCATTCCTGGGCAGGCTGGACTTTCTTTTGCGCTGGGCGGCTCTCCTTACAGGGTGCACTCCTTGCGCGTGGGGCTCCCCTACGCGGGGGACACCCCTGCATGGCAGGGCACTCCTTGCGCGCATCAGCACTGTGCATGGGCCAGCTTCTCACGGGTCAAGGAGGCCCGGGGTTTGAACCGCGGACCTCCCGTGTGGTAGACGGACGCCCTAACCACTGGGCCAAGACCGCTGCCCTGACCCCCACCTTTAACACAGTACTGCTCTGGCCAGGGTTTGCCCAAGTTTAGGTCCTGAGAATAGACTGGTTCAGGTTGCCTCTGAACGTTCCCCAAATTAAGGTGAGCCAGGAGTGAGGGAGAGATAAGTACTGATACTCAGGATCAGCAGGAGAGTTTAGGGAGTCACAGTCAACAGTTTCCTCCCTTGGGCCTCCTTCCACCAGTCAAGGCCAACTGCTAACTTGACCCTGTGGGCTGAGCCAGAATCAGAAGGAGCGTGTTGGGAAGAACGGGCCAACCACAGGGCTTCCAGCAGGAGGCTCCACCAGTCCCCGGGCTTCTACGCACCCCACTACCACTGCCAGCCCCTTTCCACCACCCCTGGACAACTGCCGTGCTCCTCACGGCTGGACAGGCCTGTCTTCTAGGTATCTACCCTAGAAGAGGTCCGGGCAGGCTTCCTCAGCAGTCTTTCCCAAGACCGGGTCACCTGAGCCGCCGACTGCAGGAAACACACTTGATCTCTCTGCTCCTCATCTCTGAGAACTGAGCTAGGGGAGAGAAGATTGATGGCGAGAGATGGGGAGACAGACTTGTAGAGTCTATAAACAGCATTTTGTCCCCAAAGTGTGGAATCCTATGTTCAATGGTAAGACAGGAGCATGAACAGTAGAGTTGGGAGATTTACCTTACCTAATTTTTTCTAAGTATCAGACACTTGGTCAGGTGCTGGAGATACTAAGAGGACAAGATACTTTCCTACCTTCAAGAAATTGGGCAGACAGAAAAGTAAAAACTGGACCCGGATAACCCAGAGTAACTGGTGCTGCAACAGAGGAAAGGAGGGCTATTGTGGGGGTGCTCAGAAGGGGCCTCTAGTGAGGTACGGTGGTTGACTCAGGGAAGGCTGCCTAGAGATGACTCCGAACAGAGGGCTGAAAGGTAAGTGGACAGAGAAGGACTTCTTTCATGTGGAACAGCATGTGCAGACACAGAGGACTCGGAAGCCTGGGAGCCTGGGAGGGGTGAGCAGGACAATATAAGCCAGAGGAGGGATGGGTGCGCGGTCCTGACAGGAATTTCCCAACAGTTTTCTGAACGTGCTGGGAAGCCCCAGTTTCCAAGTGTTCTCACTTCTTTCGTCGCTGAGACCTGAAGAGAAGATGCAGATGCAGACGTTCCTTAAATAAATGGTTGAATACGTGAAATAAGGCCACTGGCTCCCAAACCGCCCTTCCGTGAGAGTGGGGCGGGGGAATGTGATGCCAGCAGGGACGGCAGGGCGTGGAGAGACAGGGCTCCTCGGGGCCACGGGAGAGCCCCCCTGAAAAGGCCTCTGGCTTGCCGGGGGCTCGGGGACGGCAAAGAGAACCCGCAGCCGGCTGTTCGCGGATCCCGGGCGGGGGGCTCCGTCCTCCCCACTCCCGCTGCGCGGGGGGGCCAGAGGCCACCGCGCTGGGCCGGGGCCTGCGGAGCCGACTGCGGGGATGGGGCGCCCGCCCTTCTCGGTGAGGCAGGGTGGGGAGGGCGCGGAGGGTGCGTGTCCGCGCGCCTGGAGGAAAGAGGCCGGGAGCGTTAGCGCGGCCTCGCCTTTTCCCGCCACCATCGCGAGCGGGGAGCGGCCCCGGCGCCCGGCGCAGAGGGAGCCGCGCGCGCAGTCGACTCGGGCCGGGCCCACCGCCAGCAGCAGCCCCAGCCGCCGGCGGCCCCCGGGCGCGGGGAGGGCGGGCTCGCGCGCGGCGGCGGGCGTCAGGTGGCCGCGCCAGCCCCGCCCCCGCGGCCCGCCCCCCGCCCCCGCGGCCCGCCCCCCGCCGCCCTGCGCGCCCCGCGCGGGTCCCCGGCCTCTCGGCGGCTGGCTGCGGCGGCGGCTCGTGCTCCGGGCGCCGCGGCGGCTGCGGGCGCGGCCATGGAGGGGGGCGCCGGGGCCGGCGCGGGAGCCGCGGGCTGGAGCTGCCCGGGCGCAGGTCAGAGCCGCCCCTCCCTCCGCTCCCCCCGCCGCCCCTTCCTCCTCTCCATCTCTCCCCCCTCCCTCCTCTGCCCCCCTCCTCGCCTCCCCAGCCGGCCTTTCTCATTCCGGCCCTCCACCCGACCCGGTCTCCATTTTCCCCACCCTGGCCGCGTCCTCCCTGGCAGCCCTGAGTCCTCTCCATTTCGCCCCGTTAGTACTCCCAGCCCCTGGGAGCCGAGCCCCGAGCACCCTCGGGACCCGGAGACTCCTGAGCGCGGGGCGAGGGCGGGAGGGACAAGGTGCCCTGAGAGACTGGGAGCGGCCCCCGAGCAGATTCCGCTACCCCCCTCCGCCTGCCCCCTCACCCTTTCAGCCTCTTCTGTCTTTGCTCACCTTCTACCTGTCCCTTCCGGACAAAATATATATATATATTCACGCACCCACTTTCTGACTGTGCAAGGGAGAGGAGCTTGGAGGAAGGGGGTGCAGATGAGTTTGGGGTGCAGATGAGGTTGGGCAACACAGAGCTGGGGTTCCTGGCAAGCAGTGCGTGAGCGGCGGCTGAGGGAGGGGGTCGCAGAGCTGGGCAGGGGCATCCACCGGGATTAAAAATCTCCGGGTTCCAAAAGGTTCGAGGGCATGCCTCCTTATCTTTCTCCTTCCATCCCAGCCCCCAGCAGCCCCTCGCATCCCACAATCCTTCCTCTCTCCCTGCTCACAGGACCGACTGTAACCACTTTAGGCTCCTATGAGGGGTCTGATGGTTGTGAGAGAAAGAGAGGCCAACGTTGGGGGTCCCTGGAACGTCGAGGGATGCAAGCTATGGAGGGTAAGTTTTCCCAAAAGGCTTCCTTCCCCCCAGCACGCTACTGATTTCTCTTCCCTTCTACATCCTCTCTGACCCTTAGCGCTCCCAGCCGGCCCACAACCCTTCCTCAGTTCACCTTAGCTCCCTTCTGTCTGAGCTCCATCCCTCCCCAGGGTTCAGGCTTTGAGGGAAGTCCTGGGGGCCTCCCTTTGGGGCTTCAGCCACCCAGCTAACCAGGCTGTGTGTCCCAGGGGAGCTGCCAGACAGAGAAAGACGCCTTGCTGGACAGCCTTTCAGCAGGGTTTATTCTCCCCGCCTACCGACCTAGATCCCAAGCTGTGTCTTACTTTAAAAAGCAGGGGTGTGGGAGAGGATATGGATCAAGCAGTTGAGTGCCTGCCTCCCACGTGGAAGGTCCTGGGTGCGGTTTCTGGTGCCTCCTGAAAAAACAAACAAGCAAAACAAAGTGGTTGAGTGCCGCAGGCTTCCGGCATACAAGGTTGGTCCCGGGTTCAATCTCCAGCCCCTAGTACCTAAAAAAAAAAGAAAGAAAAGAAAAGAAAAAACAGGGGTGTGGCTGTGGTTCTCTAGGATAGCTTACTGCCTGAAAGAGAGGGCCTAGGAAGGGGGCAGATGAAAAGGCCAAACTCCTACCACACCCATGTGACTTGGCAGGTGCTGCCAACACCATGCCCGGCGCTGCTCCGTTTTCCAGAACTACCTGTGAAGTGTTGGCGAGCCCCTCTGAATACGCGATGTGGGGAACCCTGATGATGCAAGGGGTCCCAGATGAACGTCAGGCTGCCAATGGGAAAAAATAATACCAGAGATTCATAAATTTAAACTAAGGCAAGCAGTCACCATCTAGGCAAGAGTTTGTTATTTAGAGGAACTGCATTGCAGCAAGGAAGGGATAATTGCAGCCAGAGGCTGAGGATCTGCACATCCCAGTTTCTTAGTGCATTAAATGGATAGGCTTTGTTTTACACACAAGTACAACCTAAGACTTCCCCGTGAGAACTGCCTGGGGACTCCCCTACACTTGGGTAGGGGAGAGGAGACCTCCTGGCATCCAACAGGGAAAAGGAGACTGGGCCTGGTAGAAAACTTCAAAAAAGCTATTTGATAATATACATTTGAAAGGGACCTGGTGTTTGCCCAAAACACTGAATCGTTTTGTTTGGATGTTTTCTTTACTTACTAAATGCTTTCTTGTTATCAAAAAACTGATTTCTCACAAGCTGCCTAGATAATTTTCTAATTGTCTGCCAACTCCCAAGCATAACTCTTGCCTCATTTGACCTAAAGACATGCCTAATGTCTGAATTCTTTCTTGGCCCTTTGTCCCACTACCCAGAGACCAGAACTAAAAGAACCAGGGAGCCTAGTGCAAGTCTGTGGCTGAGCCAGCACCTCGCCAGTCAGCTTGCCCAAAGGCAGGTGTAGGAAGGGGCAAGGGCAAAGGGCTGGGAAGGGCTACCTCCAAACTTGACCCTCATGCCCGGGGGCTCATCAGGACTGCAGGTCTTGCCCCTCCATGGGGGACACCGGGCAGCACTATCATACCGTCTCACCCTGGGAGAGTGAGTTCGAGGGCCCTCGGAGGACTGTGGAAAAGAAGGTGGCTGTGACTGATGAGGTGAGCCTCTCTCCTAGGGGAGGTGTTACTCCCAGCTCTCTATGAGGAGGAGGAGGAAGAGGAAGAAGAAGAAGAGGTGGAAGAAGAGGAAGAACAAGTGCAGAAAGCTGGCAGCGTGGGCTCCCTGTCGGTTGGCAAGCACCGGGGCCTGAGCCTCACAGAGACGGAGCTGGAGGAGCTGAGGGCTCAGGTGCTCCAGCTGGTGGCGGAGCTGGAGGAGACCCGGGAACTGGCAGGGCAGCATGAGGACGACTCCCTGGAGCTGCAGGGTGAGCACCTGTGTCGGGACCCCAGGGCCCTCGCCCAAAGGCTCTGTGCTCCCATGGGGCCAAGGTCTGACCCTGTCCCCCCCCCTCACTGCAGGGCTCCTGGAGGATGAACGGCTGGCAAGTGCCCAGCAAGCAGAGGTGTTCACCAAGCAGATCCAGGAGCTCCAAGGTAATCTCCAGGCCTAGGACTGGAGGGGAGGTGGCCAGCTACGTTGCTACCCAAGTACTTTTTTCCTGATAGTTTGATTGAAGCATGGCAGACAAAAAGAACCTAATTCAGTGCTTTTCCCTCATTTTCTCTACTGTTCTCACCCTTTTCTTCTTGTCTCTCCATTCTCTATCAACTTTCCTTTCTTCTTTGCATCTCTTCCTAACTCTTCTGACTTCCCCTTCCCTTTCTTGCCTTCCCTTCTCTTAACCTCCCTCTGGTTAACTCTCCTTTTTCTCTCCTTCAGCCCCTCTCTCTGCTCCTGCATCCCTTTGTTCTCCCTTTGTTCTCCCAGCGTCCTCTTCCAGGCCAGATTCCTTTTTCCTGTCTGCCCACCCCTCACCCCAAAAGCACTGTGGAAAAGGGCAGTGACCAGAGGGCCTCTGTGCATCGATTAAGGGGCACAGATGAGAATGTTTCTCTTGCTCCCTAAGACCTGAGCTTTTGGCCCAGAAATCCCTTCCTTCCAACGCCCACATCCTTTTGTCTCTGGGTAGCTACAGGACAGATGTCCCACATTCCACTGCACCACCAAATAAAGAGGCAGCTTTTGTTACTTCTGTGGGCCTCCGGAAGGTTTGGGGGAGCTGCCCTAGAAAACAGCAGGGACTCTCCAGGGAGAAGTAAGATCAAACCAAAAGAAAAGTATAAATGGAGAAAAAAGGAAGGCAGGAAAGCAGGCCTAGAGAGGAGCAAGCAAGGTTATAGGAGTGGGGAGGGAAAAAGAAGGGGACAGAAGATGTAAGCAAAGGTATATGCAGGGAAAGTAGACAATCAAGGGTGAGAGGAGAGAAATGGCAGGAGATGTGTCACACGGGGATGAGTGTGATCATGGGCCTCAGATCACCTAGATTCTTGGGCCCGGCTCTGCCACTTTAAGCTTTGTGATCTTAGGCAAGTCATTTTAATCTGAGACTGGGTTTCTTATCTGTAAAATAGGACTAATTCATTTGTTCATCAATCATTTATTGAGTCCCTGTGTACTTGAAAGACTAGCCATGACCAAGACAGACCAGGTATCTGCCCTAAGAGGCACATTCTAAAAGGGGAGGCAGAAAATAAACCAATAGCCAAACAATACAAATCCAGGGGGCAATAAATGCTATAAAGGCAATATAGTAATACGATAGAGAGAGATGGCATGGGGTGGGAGTTTGTTATAGATGGGTAGTTAGAAAAGTCCTCTTTGAGAAGGTGACATTTGTATTAAGAGCTGAATGATGAGAAGGATCCAGCCTTTCAAAAATCTGAGGGAAGAGTATACCAGGCAGAAGGAACAGTAATAGCAAAGGCCCAGAGGCAAGAATAAGCTTGTTGCGTTTGAGGGACAGAACAAAGGCCATGGTGGCTGAAGCAAAGTGCATATGGAGGACTCTGGTAAGAGCTTTCCCAGTGGCAGGCAGAGGCCTGATTACAAAGGCCTTCGAGGCCAGGGGAGAGGTTTGGCTTTCATTCTGAGTATATTGGAGAGCCATGGGAAGGCCTTAGCCAGAGCCAGGGTGAGATGATCTTCTTTACTTTTTAAAAGAGCACTTTGACCTGTGTGGAAATTGGACTGGGACAGGGGAAGTAGAAACGGAGTCTGGTCAGCAGGTTATTGCCATAGTTCCGTCAGGAGATGATGGTCGCTTGGATTAGGAAGAAATGGAGATGATTTAGAATATACTTTGAGGGTGGAGCCCTCAGCATGTGCTAATGAATTGGGTAAGAAAGAGGAAACATAACTTTGCCCTGAGAATCTGTATGGATGGTGGTACCATTTATTGGGATGGGGAAGACTTGGTAAGGAAAAAGTTTGGGGGCAAGGGGAGCCATTTAAAATTTAGATTTTGTACAAGTTGAGTTTCAGATGGCTATTAGACATCCAAGTGAATATGTTAGAAAGGCAGTTGGGTATGTAAATAGAGAACCAGGGGAGAAATGCTGGCGGGAGATATACACTTGGGAGCCATCAGCATAGATGGTATCAGAATCCATGGGAGATTGTGGGGAAATACAAGAAGGGGAGAGAAAAGGATTCAGTCCCAGACACACCAGTATTTAGAGGTCCAGTAGAGGAGGAAAAACGGGCAAAAGACAATGAGGTAGGAGGAACTGGAGCATATCAGCTTGGAAGTCAAGAGCAGAAAGTGCTTCAAGGAGATAATGATGAACTGTGGCAAAAGTTGCTAAGACAAGTAAGCTGGCCATTGGATGGCAAGATGGAGGACTCTGAGACATTTCAGTGAAGACAGAAGCCTGATTGGACTGGGGTTGAAGCAGAAATGGAAGGTGAAATGGAGACAGTGAGTACAGATAACTCAGTTTTGTTTTGAAGAGAAGCAGAGAAATATAGTAGCAATGGGATAACAGTAGTTGGAAAGGGAGAGATGGATTTATTTATTTATTTATAGACAGGAAACACTAAATCATGCTTGTATCATGAAGGAAAAGATCCATAAAACAGAAAAAGGCAATAACCTTTGTTTGGAGAAGGGACATTTTTCCTTCAAATAGGAAAAGGTCAGAATTGAAGAGGAGATGCAGGTTGGAAACCACCTGGGAAAACAAAGATCTAGAGCGACTCCCTACTCAGTAGGATTGTTTCTAGGATTAGACGTAATCCAAGTCAAGGGCTGCTAATCTACTACCCGGGCTGCGGGTCTGGAGGAGTCGCCGGCCCTCCCCGCCCGGCGGGAGGAAACCTGGGTCTTTGCGCACGCGGGTTGCCCGTTTCCGCCAAGAGGGGGCGCGCGCGTCTCCAGAGGTAGCTGGTGTTCAGAGGCCGTTCGGGCGGCCACAGCCCCTCGGGGGGCCGGGACCGGCCGGGCGGCGGGAGGCCCCCCCAGGGAGACCGCTTGCGGGGGGCCGACGAGATGGAGGCCATAACGAGTGAGTGAGAATCAACCCATCTGTTCCGCAGCTCGACTCCCGGGCGCTCGGCCCGTCCCGACCGTCCCAGACCCGCTGCCAACCGGCGCCAGCTTTTCCCAACCCCGACCGGCCCTTCAACCCCCGGCCTGGGCCCGCCCACCCCAGCTTCCGGATAAGCCCCTCCCCTCGGTCTCTAGGCCCCGCCCCCTCACCCGAGGCCGACCCTGCCCGTTTGTGTTCCTAATTAAGAGCTTTTCCTGCCTCTGGGAGACCTTACGCCAAGTCTTGCCCCTGCCTCCGTTCCCAGGTGGGTCTGAGGAGGCTATGTTTTCAAGACAGACTCCAGAGGAGAACCTAAGAGTGATTTGAACCCTGCGTCAAGTGCGTGTTAGGGAAGTGGAGGTCGATCTGACTCCCCCATCCCTACTCCCCACAGAAAGCCGGTCGCAGACTCGGGCACTAGACTGTAAGCGCCAAGAAGCAGGGACTTTCTTCTTTCAAATTCGGAGGAAGTCAGAGAATCTAAGTGGAAATGCTTGGGCTTCACGCAGAGTTGATCAATAAATCCTTGACTAGACCTGGGAGAGGAGGCAGCTAAGATCATTCTAAAGCAAGAAAGACTGGCAAGAGATGTGCCCCAGCTGCAGTGTGAGTTTGGAAGAATAGGGCAGGAGACCTTCCCTGAGACTTCTTGTCCACTCAGCATTTATACCTGCGTTATTGTGTTAAATTTTACTCTCAAAGTCTATTTCTGTTCTAATTAAAAAGCAAAAACTCAAACATAAAATGCTGTCCGCATGGTAGATATTCAGTAAAAGTTTACTGAATGCGTGAACCTCTACCTCATTTATGCATAAATATAGCAAATACTTACTGAATTTCGTTATGCCAGACGCAATACTAGATCCTTGGGTGATAATGATGAGCCAAACACACGTGTTCCCTGCCTTTCATGAATCTTGATAATCAAAAGAGGGGAAGACCAATATCATTTATATATGTGTGTATATATATATATATAAAAATACACACATGCAAAGTACAAAGTGCTATGAGAGCATTTATGGAGGGCTTCACTTAGTTTGGGGGGAGGTAAGGTGAGGGAAAGTTGAAATCTGTATGGTGAGTAGACTGTGCAGGAGTTGGGGGTGGGAGAGTTGGGAGATCTCAATCCAGTCCTCATTATTTCCCTGAACTTGACCCCCAAATCCTGAATTCTCTTGGTGTCACTGCATTTTACTCTCTCTCCACTTTTAGGCTTTCCTAATCCCAGATAGGTACCTGTGTCCAGAAACCCTGAGATGCTCCACAGATAGTTTCTTTTGTAAATCAGTATATATATATATTATTTTAAAGTACAGGCTAGTGAAAATTTAAGCAGTACAGAAATATATGATGTGGAAAATAAAAGTCTCCATCATATGCTGTCCTGTGCTTCTCAGAAACAACCATTCTCCATGATTTGGGGAACAGATTATTGAAGATATTTCTCTTTGTATATTTGTGTGTTTCTGTAACATACATCAAAATTTTTTCCTACCATATATTTTACATCTCAATTTTATTTCTAGTTAAAACATTATGGAAACCTTTCCATACCTTCTCTATAGATCCACCACTTTCTTTTAAATAACTGCAGGGTATCCCATTTAACCATCATCAATTTAAACAATCCCTAATTGATGGACATTTAGGTTATTTTCCCGTTTGGTTATCATGTGATGAACCTACATTTGAATTTCAGCTGTGAACTCTAAATTCACTGGTTGGGGGCCAGTACTTACCACAGGCAGTTCGTGGGAGCTCTGAGACTCTTGTTATTTCTGAGCTCCCAGGCTGAGTAAGTGAGAAGAGTCTGAATTTTTTTTAGTCAGGCAATTTTTGGAAAAGACACAGTGTGTCAGCAAAACACTATAAATTAGGTTTTGTGTTTAACTGTCGGGCAATTCCTTAGAAGTGCTTAAATTGTTCCTTTTGGGACCAGGCCTCAAAATCTACTTTTCTGTTGCACCTTTCTACATAGATTCACTCTCTATTCTCATTAGGTATTCCCTTTATTTCTTACCAGCTGGAGCTATACCTCTCTGATGGAGTGGAGACTAGATTGTCAGGAGTTTCCAGAGAAGAAATAAGTCTACCTTTAACTTTATGCCTCTAAGACACAGTAGATTGGGTTACTTATCTTCCTGACCATCACACTCTCTGGGCTTTGCAGGTGAACTGAGGTCTCTACGGGAGGAGATTTCTCTGTTGGAGCGTGAGAAGGAATATGAACTTAAGGAAATAGAACAAGAGTTGCACTTGGCCCGGACCGAGATCCAGACTCTGCGGCAAGCAGCGGAGGATGCCACATCTGAACATGAGAGTGACATCGCATCCCTGCAGGAGGATCTATGCCGGATGCAGACCGAACTTGATGACATGGAACGCATTCGGGGGGAGTATGAGATGGAGATCTCCTCCCTCCGTACAGAACTAGAAATGAAGAGCTCTGACCCATCCAACAGTTTAACTCTCTCGGATATCACTGAGATGCAAGGTATGAGAGCAGCCCTCCTCCTTGTCTGTCAGTCAATAAATCAAGCAGAGGAGATAATATATGAGAAGATGGTGGCAGGTGCTCTTAGGTTATGAATGAGGAACCTCGACAAAGAGTCTCTAGGTTGAATTCAAGACAATAAGGGAGAAAAACTTACCCAGATGTCACATAACCAGTCCACAGTGGTTTATAAAATAGCACCATGTAGATGTGCCCTGGGAATGCTTCCATTGGGCATTTGTTGATTTGACTGTGGGAAAGCCTTTCCTGGGAAAGTTTCCAGTTCCAAGATGAAAGTGGGGGAGGCTGTCACCTTGGAGAACTCTTTCTCCTAGTCTGGTAGCATTGGGCTTTGCCTGGATCGCTTTATGGTAGGCCTCCAGGCCTAACCCCCAGGTCCTAGGTTTCTAATTTCTTGGCTTCTTTAGCTCTCCCCAAAATTAAAGCTTTAGAAGTAAAAAATCAGAGCACAAGCCAGCTGGAAAGGAAGAGAGGTTATTTGTAGCAATACATGAGGTACCGAAAAGCTTAGAGCTCTGCTTTCAGACAGTGAGTCTCCCAGCTAGTTGCTAGGACTCATGACATCAGAGAGTTTGCCTTTATCCTGAGACTAGATTTATGATCTGGGTGTCATGGAGGACCTATATTAAGCCAGGCCAAGCAGAGGCAGTTAACAAGGAATCGAAGAACTGCGCATTTTCCCATCTGCATCAAGAACCTTTGGGCTGGTGATTCTAGGAGAGGCAGTGGAAAGGCTTGGGCTGGAGTTAAACAAACCTGAGTTCAGAATCTCATCTCCACTAATTAGTGGGATGAATTTAGTCTGATTATTATCTCTCTCTGAGCCTTAGTTTCCACATCTTTGAGAACTGAGTCAGTAAAGCCTTATAGCTGGACGGGATCCTGGCACAGGAAAAAGACATTAGGGAAAATCTAGTTTAGTTAATAGTAATGTACCAATGTTGATTCCTTAGTTGTGACAAATGTACTATGGTAAATGTAAGATGTTAATGATAGGGAAAACTGGGTGAGAAACCTCAGAGGGAACTCTCTTTACAACTTTTCTTACTCTAAAACCATTCTAAAATTAAAAGTTTATTTTAAAAAAACCTTTCAGGGTTATTTTGGGAATTAAATGAAACACCTTTCATATTGAAAGCATTCACACACTAACTGAATCTAAAGCTGAAACGTTCCAATCTAATGCATAGCACATGGTTGGTTTTCATTAAAGATCAGTTTCCTTTCTTCAGTGGTAAACTACAGTATTCCAAGGAATTCTGACTGAAAAAAAGAGCAAATGTTAGCAGTAACTTTTAGGGCATTGATCCTATAACAGGAAAGATAGGCCTTATGTTCTAAGTAAAGCAAGCTAATGTTTCTTAAATATGAGTAGAATTAATGTTCTAAGAAAAATTATTCTTACAAAGAAACAAAATATATGTGAGTGTTCGTGTTTATCACAGTATTAAAAAATTTTGAGGACTGGTACGTAGGGGCAAGTGCTGGGGCCTTTCAACCAGGTCCATCTTCAAATGCTTGAGGGTGATATGTGAGTCTGGTTGGGATGGAATTTTCTGTCAACAGATATAAGACCAGTGGGAGGAATTTTTTTACCACATCCATGTCAGTGTATTTGGTATGAAGATACAGGAAGTGAAAGGAAATTCAGTATGCCTGGGACTCTCTGCATAGTAGAGCCCGCACCAAATCTTGGTGTGTATTTCCATCTTTCTCCCCCATTTCCCAATAACTTCTTTTTGCTGGCCTAAAAAAAAAAAATAAAAAGCATACTAGGAAGGTAATCATGAACAGTTCAATAGAGCCTTTAAACACAGCGAGTCAAAAACTTAATTAAAGCCTCCAAAGCTCCTAGAACTTCAAGGGCCTGCCTTGGTTAGAGCGCTGAAGATTGGCACACAGGCCAAACATGGGAGAAAGAGAAGAAGGGTAGCTTCCTGAAAGAGGGCAAAGACCCCTTGGTGTGTGCAGTCTTCTGGGCCCTCTGCATGCACTCTCTCTTTTCTGTCTTCAGAAAAAAAAGAAGCTAGCTATTCAGTCTTCTGCTCTCAGAGTTCTAGGCAGGAAAATTGGGGGCTGGTCATTAGTGCTTTTCTCTTTAGGATCTCACCTCCCTCTGCTTGTCCCCTGCAGAAGAACTGCATCAACTGCGGGAACGCTGCCACTTCCTGAACGAGGAGTACCGGGCCCTGCAGGAGAGCAACAGCAGCCTCACAGGGCAGCTTGCAGATCTGGAGAGTGAGAGGTAAAGCCAGGAGGCTAGTGGGCTCTGTAGGCCTCTGCCTTGGGCTTTCCCCTGGGGACAGCCACTAAAGGAAGGTCCATGGGCAAGGATGCCATCTAGAATTAGGCATAGGAATCCAACATAGTTGTTTTAGGACTAGAGTTGAGTGAGTGCTAAATTTCAGTTTGCTTCCATTCGAGGCATTGGGGCTTGGTTTGCTCTTGCCTAGAGGGCCCAGTGGTGATTCCCTTGTTGTCTGCACAGCTTATTTCAGTCTAACAGACAGTGCCTCCAGATTGGAGCTGGCTTAACACCAGGTCCAGCGTCAAGCCCAGTTGGACTGCCATTCTTACATCTGCAGATTGAGGTCCTGGGAACATTTTATGTAATCTTCTAAACATGTTTATTTGAGGCTCCGTACTCTCTTTTTGCCTAAAATGAAGGCGTCAGGACCAGGCATGCTTGGCCGGTGATGCCAGGTAAAGCTCCCTCCCAACTTAGCTCTGGGGTTCTGGGTTACAGAACACGAAGAGCAACAGAAAGGTGGCTGGAATCCCATACACTAAAGAATGTGATGTCGGCAGAGTCTCAGACTTCAGAAATGGATTTCCTAGAGCCCGATCCTGTAACCCAGTTGTTGCGACAGCAGCTGCTGGGAGCTGAGGAGCAAATGCATGGCATGAAGAGCAAGGTAGGGCGTGAGGGGTGGAGAAGGTAGGCACCTTTCGTCGTCTCTCTTTTACCTTCTCCTGGCCTGTGGTAGGAGGTACTTCCTGGACGTTAGGTACAGGGCCGACACATAAAGCATGCACTTTGGCAGGAGGTAGTATACTGGGGACCTGTTTCCTTGCCTGATATAAATATTCCAATAGAAGGAATGCTACTCTTTCCTCTAGTCTGTTCTTGGAGTCCATGTGATACTTGTAGTAAAGCTGCCTTCCTGTTCCATTTCCCGCATAGTGTAAGGAATTGTGTTGTGAGTTGCAAGAGCTACAGCATCAGCGCCGAGTCAGTGAGGATGAGCAGAGGCGGCTGCAGAGGGAGCTCAAGTGCGCACAGAATGAGGTGCTTCGATTTCAGACCTCTCACAGTGTTGCTCAGGTAAACACTGACAGGGGAAGGGTGTTTGGGAAGGGCAGAAGGGCCTACCTTGAGTTGCTGTTTCAGGGGAGGATGAATGTAGAGAATAAGGTTGGGCTCAGCTGACTCTTGCCCTTGCTCCAAGGATATGTCTACTGGAGACCAACTTGAGAAGTTATATATAGCTTTGCATTCTAGAAAAGGTGGTCGTTATTGAGTGTCTGCCTCAGAGAAGAGGCCAAACCAATAGACCTGTGGGAGCTCCTCAAGATATCTGCTTCTCAGAAGAAACCAAACTGATCTGTAGAGGGGTCTGCTGTTTCTTGAGAGTAATTGTTCTACGTACATCCTCCCCACAACAGAATGAGGAACTGAAGACCAGGCTCTGTGCCCTTCAGGAAAAGTATGATGTTAGCCAGAATGAGCAGAATGAGCTCCTGAAGGTGAAGCTACAACTTCAGTCTGAGCTTCGGCAGCTCAAGGTCATGAAACCCACAGTCATAGAAAGCCAAAATGAGAAGGTAACAGTGACCAGGGGTGAGGGGACAACTCAGTGCTGCCTGAGGTTTAGGGGAAGGTGGGTGAGAGTAGACCAGCTGCCACCTGTACAGCACCACAGGTAAAATTCCAGCCATCCTCAAGGACTACGTTAGGTAAGAGGACAACCAGTAACTGAAGGGCAGGGAGGGGTAAATTCTTGAACTGTCAGTGTCTGACACTCAAACAGAAGAGTGAGTGGGTCAAGAATCTCAGAGGCACTGCCCAAAGCCCCACCCCACCCTCCACCATAGGAGTTAATGTGCCGGCTACAGAAGATGCAGCTCCAGTACCAGAACCTCATGTGTGAGAAGGAAAAGCTGATGGAAATGCAGCATAAACTGCAGGAGGACCTGCAGTGCCACGAGGCGGAGGTGCGGCGCCTTAGGGATATGGAGGCCTGCTTCAAGGAGAGCAATGAGAAGGTAAAAGGAGCTTCAGGTGAGGGAGAGTGTGGCAAGGCAGGCTCTTCTGTAAGGGTAACAGCGCAGTGGAGGAATGGGAATAGTAAGTATTTGGTGGCGTAGCTGTTGATGAGGGGGATAAGAAGGTACTTATTAGAAAGGTGGTCTCAGGGAATCACGATGCCTTTAGCTTCCTTTGATTTTCCATCAGACAATCAGCCTAGAGAAAGGAAGCCCCCAAAGTTCTGCATTTAGCGTCTCGGGACAAAACTGGGGCTGGAAAGGACAGGGGAGGATCCCTCTGTCCCTGCCTGAGAGGAGAGAGTGCAGCGGCAGGGGGCTATTGGGTTGATGGCAGGGCCTGCCTCCCCTGACCTAGAATAAAGAGATGAACACCCAGCTTCAGGAGCTGAAGCAGCTGTACCAAGCCAACAAGGATGAACAGGAGCGGCAGAAGCACATGTACGATCAGCTCGAGGAGGACTACCTACTCTGCCAACTGGAGCTGAAGAAGCTAAAGGCCAGCCAGCCCCTTCCAGAGGACAAGGAACAATGTGCTAATAAGGTAATTGTAGTTAGGAGAGGTGAGAGCTCCTGGACACCAGGGAGAAAGGAGGTATAGAGGCAAAAGATGAAGTCTTGATGGGCTTCCAGTTCAGTCACAGCTGAGTGTGACAGGACTGGAACCAGAGGCAGAGCCACGTGCTGCTAACCTTAAAACCATTTGCCTTGACATCAGTGTTGAGCCAGAGCCACTGCTTAGTAGGATCACTACATCTGGATCACAGTCTGACTGCCTGAAGCTTTCACACATGACCTCCACGTGTCTAGGCTTTTGTACACTGGTATTAGAACTGTAGTATCTAGTGAGTCACAGAGAAGTGCAGACTCATAGGTCCATATGCACAGCTATTATTGTTTGAACTAGAAAGAGAGTCCAGTTCCCTGAGGCAGACTGCAGATGTCCTTACAAGGGGGTTTGGTCTTATACGCAGAGTGCTGACTGGGTTTTAGAAGAACCTAGGCTCTGCCATGGATTTATTCTGTACCTTTGAAGTAGTTAAATTCTCTAAGCTTGAATTTTACCCTCTTTAAGTTGAGCAGAATACTATTCTTCTCTTGCTTCCTTGTAGTAATAAATCCTGGTCATGTTAAATAAGGCCTTATTCATTTTCTTTTTTTTCCGTAGTGTATAACAGGCAAATCATTATCGGTTACCTTGTGTTGAGCACTTTCAGCTCCCAGTCACTAGGAAAAGAAAGAGTCTTTTAAGTATGTTGGAGAAAAGGCATAAGATTCTCCAAAGACAGTGGAGATAGTCACATTCTGCCAGAATCCTGGGTAGCTCCGTTACGGCCAACAGCAGGCTGTGTCCCTGGAAAAGACCTCCAGCAGACACAGGACTAGGAAGTGGCTGCCTCATTTGGCTGCCTCAGAGGTCCATCTGCCTTTTTATACCCAGGCTCACACTGCCCCTTCCTCTACTACTCAATTTAGTGGCCTGGGGACAGCCAGCAATTTATACCATGACCCAAACACCACCTCATCTCCCAGGGAAAGAGACTGGGAAAGGAGAAGCATGCAGGCATAGAGAGATAGCTTTTTTTTTTTTTTCCTAATCATAAAATCGCATTAAGATTAGTCAGATAGGGGGTGGGGGGTATATGGAGACCTCGTATTTTTTGAATGTTACATTAAAAAAAAAATAAAGACAAACAAAACAAGATTAGTCAGATATTAAAAGACTTAGATTCTTGGAATCATTAGATGAAGTAGTCTTCTCAATGCAAATTCAGCAATAGCTCATACTTTTCTAAACATTTTAAGAGATGATTATGAAAACAAAAATGGGGAAATTAAGTCCTTATTGGTAAGGAACTATAATCAAGTCTAAAAACAACTAGGCATCAAGGGGGATCAGGAGCCGAAACTCCCAGCAGGGTGGGAAAATGGTATGCCAAAGGAAAGGGCCAGAGAAAAAGAAGGGGGTGGGGGAGGAGAAGGGAGAGGCATTGATAACTCTCCTCAAACTGCCCTCAGGAAGAAAGAGTAGAAGAAATTTCTAGCACAACCAGCCAACAGTCTGAAAGAGCAGCCTGCGGGGGTTTCCCCATTCAGCTTCTAGGCCTGGTCTGTAGCAGTACATACCATACGGCTTGGCTTGGGGTGACCTGGGGGTGATCTGCCCATGGTGACTGTACCAGGAGGGAAACCCTGGTGATTCTCAAGAGGCAGAGGAGAGCAGAAGCACCGTGCTAGCTACACAGTGCAAAGAAAGATCAGCTTACCTTACAGAGTAACCACACTTTCATACCCAACCCCATCCACAGTGTGATTCACTGCTGGCCAGACTGACAGAATTGCAGGAAAAGTACAAGGCCAGCCAGAAGGAGATGGGGCAGCTGCAGATGGAGCAGTGCGAGCTCCTGGAGGATCAGAGGAGGTTGCAGGAGGAGCAGGGCCAGCTGCAAGAAGAGTTGCACAGGCTCGCGTTCCCGCTACCCAAATCTGGTCTCCTTCTTAAGGTAATCACAGCCAGGGAATGCTAAGTATGGCGAAGCTACTTTGAGAAGCTTCCCAGGTATAACTATACCTGGGTAAAATAAAAGGGTAGAGACTGGATTTATTTTTCTAAACAACCACTCCTTACTTTATTGCCAATCTCCCCAAACCCCAAAGCAGAGTTCTAGCTGATTAGGGCCTTTTCTCATAAGGGCTTTAAATCTTAAAATACATTTTATACCTTGGAATCAGTGCAGCACTTTATGTTTAGATGTTTAGTCTATCTGGAGAAAACGTACTTGAACACACTTTGTAAAAACTACAAAATACATTCAAACATAAAACATTCTTTCTACTCATTAGCATGTCTCCATAAAAAAGACATCCCCCCCATCTCCAGTTTTGCTGTGCCAAGCCCACACAGGGATTCTTAAGGGAATGGTCTCCAGCAGGAGGCCTGGGTCTTCCCGTTTAACCACCACAAGTCCTTGCCTCCTTCCTTCCACTCTACCTCACAGAGTCAGGAGCTACTTACAAAGTTACAAGACCTTTGTGAACTACAACTGCTCTACCAAGGCATGCAGGATGAACAGAAAAAACTATTACAGCATCAAGAAGTTGTATTGAAAGAACAGACAGAGCTGCAGGAACAGCTGCGACTTTTCAAAGATTCTCATTTCCAGAAGGCGTTGAAGAATCCCGAGGATTCCAAATTGCCTAAATCCTCAAAATCTGGTCAGAGCCAGGTAACTATAGCAAAAGGCAGTGCCAGGCCAGGGGGCAGCTCTCCTGAGGACACCAACATCGAAGGGACAGGGGCTCCACAAAAGGGTCAGAGTTAGGAAGGCCTTTTGGCCAGGGCTAAGGAGGAGGCTGAAGCCCTCACCTTCACCAGCCATGCTCACTCTTGGGGTCCAGTAAGATGTGACCCCAGCCATATGCACAGCCATTGAAGCACTGCTCACACTTAGAACAGAACAGGAATGGCCCAGAAGTCTGTCGTCTTCTGATGACTTCATGCAACTCCTTTAACATATCATTTTCAAGGTGTATAGTATCAGTTTAGAATTTGGCTGGGTTCCTTCAGATTGATTCTAACTGTGGTACTCTTTCCTCATAAAAGCTGAAAAGAATACTTCCCGATTATCAAAATCTATAACCTTTTAGTGTTCTACATGAGGCAAATCTGAAGCCATTCACCTCCAAAGGAGGAAGTCCTAGCAAATGGAGTTCTGAGCACTGACCACACTATCTTCATTGGAACTTTGGTGGCAGTAACGCAGCCAGGTCATGGGGGTTAGACCAGAGAATTGATGCATCTCAAGCCCAGCAAGAAGGGCTTGTGTCTGTGACATCACAGAGATTTCAATACAGATTTATTCAGGGCTGAGGTCTTGGTCTGGGCGAGGAAGAACAGGTACAGTTTCAGTTCAGGCTAACTCTGTTCATTCAGTTATTAGACTGGACAGGGAGAACCAGGGAGTAGCAGAAGTCCAAGCTGGGAGAACTGGTCACTTTCCAGGGGCATCAGATATCCCACCGAAAGCCTGGGTAATGCAGAGACCAGGACCCAGAATGAAATATTACCTTAACCGATCAGCTCTCATCCTGGACATCAGCAGCCAATAAGCCTGGCCCAGAAGCCCTGGGAAGCATGCCCAGAGCCCAGATTTGGAATTGGGGCAGGAGGTACAGGGACTAGGAGTAAGACCTTGATTCCAAGTCCACATCTTCTGAGGAAGGAATTCTTTGTATGCTCACCTGCAAGCATAGGAATGATTTTAAATTTGGGTGCAGACTGAGCCTAAAAGTCGGGGTAATGGGTGCACCTGACTGAGAGGAGGGTGGGGTAGGAGCCAGGGTGTTCTCGAGACCCACTGAGCACTGTACAGCAACCAGCGGAAAAAAGGAACCCAGGCATCATGGCATATTTTCCTGGCGATGATTTTCTCAAATGAGCAAGAAACTGACACATGCCAGTTACCTGTAGGTTAGGTCCAAGACATAGACTGTGGTAGAACTGAAGTGGGGGTGTACAGTTCTCTCAAGTGTGCCCTCAGACATCTGCACTGGAGGGGTGCAGCTAGAAGGACTAAAATGTCTTAGAGTAACAATGTCTCCCTGCCCTTACCCCTGGCAGTCCAAGGAGCTCATCGCCAAGTTGCAGGCTCTGCAGGTGATGTACGATGCCAGTCAGACTGAGCAGGAGCTGCTGCAGCAGGAGCAAGGGAGGCTCCTAGAGGAGCGGAAGAGGCTACAGGTAGACCTGCAGCTTTGCCTGGAAGAAATGCAGCTGCTCCAAGTCCAGTCCCCTTCTATAAAAATGAGCCTTGAGTCCTACAAGAAGAGCCATGATAGCACGGCTGCCAGCAGCGAGGACTGTCACAAGAGTTATGGAAGCACCATTGATGACACTGAGGGCTATCACAAGTCTTACGGTAGCACCCTGGTCAGCAACGAGAGCTTTCTCAAGAGCTATCACAGTAGCATGGATAGCAGCGAGACTTTGAACAAGAGTTACTGCACCAGCACCAGCAGCATCTCCTATAAGAAGAGTTATGACAGCACCTGTAGCTCTGACTCCTATCACAAGAGTTACGCCAGCAGCAGCACTGACATTGACCCTGCCGAGCTGGAAGACATAGAGGTAACTGCCAGATGACAGGGCAGGCAGGAAAAGAAGGGCTCTTGTTAAAAAGTCCCCAGGGGGAGGGCACAAGAAGTGAGGTGGGGAGTGGGGTCAGAAGCTGAGCTGGGTGCTCACTGGAAACAAAGGAGACACTCTGCCCTATTATGGCCCCTGCCTCCCCCTCATGCCCCCTGATCTGGAGATGCTCCTGTCGGGATGGAGGCCTAAGATTCAGGACTCTTCATCAGCACAGCATGGTGCTCTTCATGGGAAGAAAAACGGTGCTCCCTCTGGGCAGCCTTAGGGCCTCATGACCAGAGTTCTGTACCCAAGGAAGAGCCAAGCAAGAGAGTGGGGTGGAGGGCAGCTGCTTCTCAGGGGGCCATCATTACTGCCCCCCACCCCATCCCCTCCACAGCATTTTGAGAAAACAGTTGCCAAGGTGCTGATCAAGCTGCAGACAGTGCAGGCCATGTACCAGATCAGCCAGGAGGAGCACAGCCTCTTGCAACAGCAAATGAAGAAGTTGCTGTGCAAGCAGAAAGAGCTGAAGGTAGAGCTGGATGCCTGTGAAAAGGAATACAAGGAGTGCCTAGAATGCCTTGAGAAGCCTGTTGCTCCCCAAAACGACAAGAATGAGGTAACTGCTATCAGGGAGGCAAGGTTTGTTTCTAGGAGTCTCTAGAGCCAGAGCGGTCATCTCCATTTCAGAGAGGATGAAGTGAGAGGGACGGGAGTTTGCTGTCTGCCAGCTCTGGATAGTGCCCTTTTCCTCATCAGTGGGACAGACCATGGTGACTGAATTCTGGGGTGTTGGGCAGGCTGCTATATCACTGCATCTTGTCAGTCAAATACATTTCTTGGGTGCCCACTATGCTGAGCTTTACTGGTCATCCTCTAAGGATGAGAAATGTATTCCTCTTCTCCTGGAGTAATTTTTCTCCTTTTCCCTTTGCCACTTCTGCTCCTTCTTTTACTTTGTCCTATTGTCTCCTCAACCAGATTGTAAGCACCTCGAGGACAAGGCTATGCCTTCTTCTTTTCGACCTCTTCTAATGCTGAGAAGAGTGTTATGCGGCGCTGGGAATGGGCTTGAAGGCATTGTCTCTGGCCAGGCATGGCTCACAGTCCGGGGGTGAGGGGTGGTCACCGTGTATGCACCTGGGGGAGACTCACAGTGCAGTCAGCACCTTGTATAGGCTGATTAGCATTGGTGCCTGCTGAGCAGATCACGGTGAGGGGAGGGCTGTAACTTGCTGCTCTTTCCACAGGGAGGTGCAGGGGCCAGTCCGTATGATCTAGCACTCTCAAGAGTAATTGTACCTATTAGAGGAATAGGGTGGGTGAAGTAGGGGTTTTCATTAAAAAGGACCGTGTAATAAAGCCATCCCCAGAAAGGTCTCAGTAGAAAACATAATTGAAATCATTTTTTTTTTGTCCATGTTAGATGCAAATAATCGGGAGCCTTAAGTTAGGGAGATTGTTTGCAAAACTCTTCAGAGGCTCGTTTCCTACAGCGTAATTTCTTCTTTATTGTCCGCTTTACCTGGGTTGTAAAAGGGATTTCTGAGGCAGTGACAGCCAGGCAGGACCCAGGCTGCCAGGGTAGGCCTGGCTCTGGGTAACTGCCCCCTCCACTACCTACAGATCAAAGAACTGCAGAGCAAGCTGCGGGAGCTGCAGCTGCAGTACCAGGCTAGCATGGATGAGCAGGGGCGGCTCTTGGCAGTGCAGGAGCAGCTGGAAGGACAGCTGCAGTGCTGCCAGGAAGAGCTTCGCCAACTCAAAGAGAAGAAGTCCTCTGTGCCCAAAGAAACCAGGGGGAAGAATGGCTATAAGAATATGAACGAGAATGCCAATGGGGTTAAAAATAAAAAGAGAACCGTCCCAAGCCCAGACAAGTCTGATGGCAGCTTTGAGACCAGTGACAAGGTGAGTTGTAACCTCAGTAGCCAGATAAGCAGCAAAGTGGAGGAGGTCCATGGAAGAAACACCATCCCCATCATCACATCAGTCAGGTGAGGTATTTGTAGAAAAGCTTCTGGGGTCCAGAGTAGTTCCATCCGAGTAGAAATTTGTTTCTCCCTTTTCCTGGGAAGCCACCGGGAGAGTGGAATACAGACAGCTCACATCGGGACGCCCCTGCAGGCCACAGCCCCCCGACTCAACAGCTGCTTCACTTAACCCCGTCCCATTTTCTGGGATCCCTGTTCTTCCCAGGCCACGTGCCCAGTCGAAGGACCAGATACATGAAGAGAGGAACTTACTCAAAGCAGTTGTGTACTAAGAAGTGAAACAGGACTGGGTAAAATAGGAGTTGCCATGCGAGGGACGGGAAGCGACAGTTGAGGTGCATGGCCCAAGAATCATTAGTGCTAGTAGCTGTTGGACAAGGGTTAACGGCAAAATACATGTTTTGGTCCAGAGAGACTAGGGGTGGCAGCTCTCTACCTGATACTCAGAGAAATTGGTTCCAGGTAGCAGAATAAAGCGCTGGGCCCTCGCACTATGCCAGGCTGGGAAGCCGAGTGTTCTTGAGGTGGTATGCCTTATACCAAGGGTGGGCACCTTCGTGGGTAACTGCACCCCCATCCCCTCCCTCCACCCCGCAGAATCTGGAGGTGGTGCTGTACTACAAGGCCAGCCAGAGGGACTTAGACAAGCTAGCCAAAGAGGAGGAGGAAAAAGAGGAAAAGGAGGAGGAAAAGGCTGAGGTGGAGGAAAAGAAAGAGGAAACAAAGAAGGAGTCCTGGGATGAACCAGTTCCTGAGCCATTAGATCTAGTGGAAATCGGGTCCAGAGATGACCAGGAGGAAGACTGTGAAGAGTTTCAAGAGCAGGAGTACAGGAAGGAAGATGAGGGCCACGACAACCCTTCCCCAGAAACCTCAGAGGAGAACAACCCCCTCCACCTTTCCGAGAGCAAAAAGGTAACTGATCAGACAAAAAAATAAATAAAAAGGTAACTGACCGCAGCCCAAGGCTGGATCCAGTGGGGAAGGGGCCCTAAAGCTCAGGTCCCCCAGTGTTCACATGTGACCCTCCCCTAGAAGCACCTTCTCCAGGAGGAGAGGGCGGCATATCCTGACCATGTCCTGACGCAATGCATGCAGGGCAGGTGGAAGTGGAGAAGGGGCTGAAGAGCGGTCCCCACGGGAGCAGGCAAGCACAGACCAGTGTGCCAGAGACCACTGTTTCCAGGCTGGGGCCTGTGGAGTGCCGACTCCTTTCATTTCCATGGTGACCCTGTTAACTCACCCACGACAGGAGGGTGCCCTCACCGTCAGCCTGGGCTTAGCCCTGTGTTCCTGTGTGCCCTGTCAGGTTATCCTCTGCTGTTGTGCCACACCCTCATGGGTGTGAGGGGAAGAAACCCCTTCCTTGTGGGCTTGTGTATGCAATGGGGTCCTGTATATCAGGGCAGGAGGGTGGGGGTTGGGGGCGACCAGTGGTGATAGTCAAAATATTTCATGACCTGTACTGCAGGAATATTGACTAGTCTGGGGAGACCAGCCTAGCCCTAACTCTTCAGTTGCTGGATCTTCCTGAGGTTGGCGTGGGGGTGAGCTAGGGAATGTGCCAGGATGGCAGGGGTAATTTACCAACTGTACAGAAGTATTTCAGTACTTTAATTACTGGTACATCTGTACACATACATCTCAGCTCAGTTCCTGCCCTGGGGGATGTTAAAGGGGACTCTGGTGCCCTGAGGAGTTTGAATGCTTCCGGAATACAGTAATTCTTCCTTGGGTTACCATAGAGGTGCTTTCTGTCCCTCTAAACACAGGGAAAGGAAAACAGGTGTCTTGTGGTGGGATGAGGCAGTCAACTTAAGGACAGCTGGAGCTTCCCAGCAATTCAGTCCATAGCACTGGGTGAGGATCCTGTGTGCAGTTCTGTTAACCTTGTGGGACCGTCACTTAGGATGTAAAAAAATAGGAGCACCTGCAGCCCCTTCTCCAGGTTTATATTTCTTTGAATTCGTATTTCACCACATGCTACTCAGAGCCTCCTACATTTCCGTATTGTGGTGCCACACTTCTAAAGGTTAGAGGTCCTACTTCAAAGAAGAGTTATGTTCCATGGGTCTACATATGGAAGTGTCCTTTGCCCTGGTGGGTCCAGCGTCTTCTGCAGACAACTCCACTGGCATGCATGTTTCCACCTGTAGGTCCAGTTTCTCTCTGGAAGATTGCACAAAGAACTAAGCCTTCTCCATTGTTAACTTGTCAAAGTGCATTTTGTCGCACAATTACAGCCTTAGCCTCCTAGGAGATTGTTGGCCCAGAGGCCAAAGTACTCAGAGACCTGATGGAAAGCAGACCAGAGCCAGGGGCAGGAAGGGGGGGGAGGTTAATAAGGGGAGAGATGACCTGGCAGACCCCTCACTCTCTCCAGAGTCATCCAGGAAATGTCTATGTCCTGCTCTTCTAAGGGAGCCTGACTTCACTCTGGCGAGTCACTTTTCTAGAGTCACTGGCCTACAGGAAAGGCCTAGATGCAGATAGCCCTGCTTCACAAGATATGAGAGGTATGTGACAAGCCAGAAAGCTGGACTCGCCACCTGGTTTTGACCTAAGCTGCTGCTCAACCCACTCAGTTTTACATCTTTGCAGGCTACCAAGTAGCAGAGAAGAAATACTGCTGCTCTTGCTTACCTGCTTTTTAACTTCTTGATCCCCTTCTCTTTTCCCTTTGTTTTATCATCTTCATTGTCTGTTGGATTCATGTGTTTATGTCTTTTCTTACCACTGCTCATCTCCTGGTCTCTCCTTGTGCTTCTTTCTCATTTGATATGTTGCAGCCATCCCCTGCCCCCGATCCCCCCATCTTCTCCTTGCCTCTCGTAGGCCTGGTGGTCATATCGGCTTTGCTCTGGTGCTGGTGGGCCGAGACGTCGTCCTAACGCAGGTACTGGTATTGCTTCCTCTCCTGAGGGTAGAGGGAGGGGCAGGTTGCCCTTTCCCTGTTCTCTTAGCTGCTTGCTTCTTGCTTTTACCATTTTATAACAGGTGTTGCTCAGGTCTGTTTGAGTTCCAGCTTTTTCTTGGGTTCCCACTACAAAGCCTGTAAAATCTCTCAGCACGTCTTGATAATGGATAGGGAGTTGGAATGCTTACCTGAGACACAGAGTTTCTGGCCTTGGCTGGGAAAACTCTGGATGACCCCAGCACTGTTGCTACTTTCAAGGCTGCCTGGCTACTTCTTATGAGCTGATGTTTGCCTGCAAGGCTGGCTTGGGCTCTGTTTGTCTTTGATTAACCTCAGAACCAAGCTTTCACTACCCTTGCTACCTAGGATGGCAAAATAAGGAATCACTTCCTCTCCCTCTCCCATTGCGTATGAGATATATGGGAAGAAGTGATCTGGAAAGCTGTGATCCCCTCAGCATCATTTTTATGCAGGTGGCCTCAATTTGTCCTTCAAACTTGATAAAAATGGATCTGAAACCTGTACCACATTATGCAGGTTCTACAGAAAAGTTCTCTGGTTTGGGACTTCTGGTCTCCAGAGAAATCAGAACAAAGAATGCCAGAAGAAAATAGTTTATAGCTTTCTTATCCCTTGCAGGGACCAGATTGCATTGTAATTGGCTTCCCAAGCTAGATTGGTCAGGGAGAATGTGTATTGGTGAAAAGTTCCCATTAACCAGAGACATAAGAGTTCTGAGGGAATGAAGACAGATACGTTCTGGGCACCTTCCAGTGGGCCTTGATCCACAGAATCTGGTCTGTCCACAGACACCAAATCCAGGAGGCAGAATGTGGCCTCGCAGCCTGAGGTGGAAACCTAGGGTTCCACCTGCCTTCGGGAAACCATCAACTCTCTTGGCCTGTTTTGGCTCCTTTCTCTTGCTCTTCTTGCCTCTCGCCCTCCCCAACCCTCTCTTCTCACATCCCTGTAAGTGAGGTTTAGTCAGTTTAATGTGGCAGCTGCAGTGTTTTGTCGGTGGCACTGCTCACTGTTTCCTTTTCTTTCCCTACTCTTTATTTTTCTTTTCCAACCTTTCTGCTTTCTTCTAGGCATTCTCGTTAACTCCTCAGGACAATCCGTAACTCCTTTAATGGCAGGGGTCTCTCCCTATAACTGTACACTCCCAGGTTTCTAAGGCCCTAAGTGAGAGAAACCCAAAGCATTCAGCTCTGTTTTGCCAACTTAAACCCAGTCAAGTCTGATCAGAGTGAGTGGGAGGAACTCCTGGGAAAGGTCTTCCTGGGGGAGCCTGTAAAGCAAGTACTCTGGCTAAGTCCCTTATCCAGGGATCGAGGCAGCATAGCATAGTAGAGAGTATGGCTGACAAGAGATCTGAAGAACCCGATTGAGTTCTGTCTTATCACAGGCTTTATCACAGTAAGCAAGATGCATAATCTGAATTTGAGTTTCCTTAAATATAAAGAAAGGATGATATAAAGTCTTTGCCTTCCTCACAGGATTTTTATGAGGATCAGATTAGTTAATGTATATGAAAGCACTTTATGTGTTATAAAACACCACATAAATAATAAAAAGAAGAAACACAATGCACCCTATGTACGAGGAGGCACTGTTCTATACACTGTACATACATTAACTCATTTAATCCTTGCAACAACCCCATGAGGTAGCTATTGTTATTATCATTTTATAGATGGAGAAACTAAGACATAGAGAGGTTAAATAATACAGCCTGGCGATCATAATTCAGATTAGAAGGACTTAATATTAGCAACAGGTAAAATTCCAATTTTATCCCCCCTTATCATTTATCCTCATTTTGAGCAATTTTTCTTGTTCAAGGAAAATTAAGAGGACACCATCCTTCTGTGTGTGCAGCCTTAGATCACATTAGCTCTTTCGGTAAATATTATCACATCATCAACTTAGTGCATGTATTATTTATAAAAATCCCTTAGCACACTGCATATGGCAAGCATCCTCTCCCCATTCTGTATCTGCAGTGGGTGTTTTCGAGCCAAAGGCAGAATTTTCCATTCATCCCAATTTAATGTCATTAGATATAGTCAATTCTAACCTGTGAAGTTTTGTTTTTGATGCTTCGATTCAGAATATTCCCTTTCCCTGCCAGCTTCATATCCTCGGGGGTGATGAGCACCTTCCGTATCTTCGTCCAAGTTACATCCGAGGACTGAGTCCTCTGGTGAGCCTCAGAGTGTTGTCTCTCCAAGTTTTCTTTCCTTCAGTCCTTTGGTCGTTGAACAAATGGTCATACAGCAAACTGTCCTGTCATCCTACCTTTATTTCCTCGTGTTATCTGCAAGGATACTATGGGGAAAATCTTGTTTAAGTCCAAAAGCAGTCCTTGATTAAGTCCAAAAGCATATTTCCTAGATCTTTCCATTGAGTAGCCCAGTCTGAAAAAAAAAGACTGACATGCCTTGCCCCTTTGGAAACCCAAATCTTCCCTTTACTACTCATCCATTCTGAAATCTTGCCTCTGCCTGGTGTAAAGTGCACCAGTTCACATTTATGGATTTCGGCTCTTTGTTCCTTTGAGAACATCAGGCAGACATTTTAATTAATGCACATTAGGATATAAACATGTAAGCATGTAAATATTATTTCTAGCACGGTTTTTAGTTATTTTCTTTTATTAGTTACTCCATATGTCCACTTCCAACACTTGTTTTGCTTTCCATTTCATATCTTCTGTTCTTCTTAGTAACTACTTCCACAAATTTAGGAGGTTTGTTTTTGGTCTTTATAGTTGGCTTAGAAGTACTCTTTTTTAGATCAGTTATTCTCTGAGCAAATGCATTCTTAGCACTAATGCAAAATATTCCATCCTCACTTAAAACCATCCTGCTACCTTAAGCCAGAGCTTATGATTCAAAATCCAATTCTGTCTTTCAATTTATACAATTTTTAAAAGTGGTAAAAGTAGGAGCTTTTTTCCCATGTGTTTTCTTGTTCAAGATTTCATATTCCCTAGAGGGTGCTTTTGGGGATCTCCTTATAGTATCACTTGGCCCACAAATCAGCAACATTATCCAGCAGTCAGCAGTGTCTGGAAGCCCCTACACACTCTCTAGCACATGCCCCAGGAAATCACTCAGCATGCTTGGTGACTGGGGAGTGTTTTAATGTCCCTGGCATCTTCCCTCCAGGTAACAGGTTTTTAAAAATTTTATCGACCAGTATCATTCTGTGTTGCTATTACCAAAGCTTTGGCTCCTTAAAAATCTCATATTTACCTGCACTCAATGATGCACTTTCTTCACTCCCCCCTCAGTCTATTTCCTGATCTTCACTTTCCATAAAGTCACTGGGTACAGCTGCTTTCCCCAAAGGTCCCAATTACCCGCTTTCTTACCATGACATCTAACACTTTCTCATTGTAACCATTTGGAAAATCTTTGAGGTCTGGCTCCTGAGCTCGCCTCCATATGCAGGAATTTGTATTCTCATTCAACGGAGAGAAATTGAAGTATGCATAAACGCAGCCACCTAAGGTGATACACATGAGGGTGCTTCAGATATCTAGTAGGGCTGGAGCCGAGAGATCACATTATCACCAGTGGTTACCCAGGAAATAAGAGAAACTGATCCATGATGTTCCTCTCCAGCACCAGTAGGCAGGTGATTTCTGACTTAGAGAAGGATTCTGAAGGCTGGCTACTCACGGTTTTCCTTTGGTCCCCACAGAACATGTTTGGGATGTGGAAGCCTCTGGTGTTCTTGGCTATTGCAGCCGTGGCTCTGTATGTGTTACCCAACATGCGACCACAGGAGACAGAGTTCTGCCTCATGGAGTGATGGCAGACCTGGGCCAGCCGAGGGGGCAGATCCCTGCTGGCACTACCCTCGGCTTTGGGCAGGACACACTGTGCCAGCGCCCCACCCCACCCATATGTCCATGCTTCCCCATCTCCTTGGCCTCAGACACCCAGGCTGGAAAGGCTCACGGGGAGCTGCTGGTACCCATCTCCTGCCTTGTATAAGAACCCAGGTTCCTTGCAATTAAATATCAACCTAATTACATGAGACTCTGTGATTTTTTTCCCTCCAAGATTTATTTTATTTATTTATCCCCACCCCCTACCCCCCGCCTCTTTGCACTCGTTGTCTTCCTCATCTTCTCCAGAAGGCATTGAGAACCGAAACTGGGACCTCCCGTGTGGTAGGTGGGAGCTCAATTTCTTGAGCCACGCCTGCTTCCTCCATGACTTTTTATTTGATAAATGCCTAACAACACATCCAGAACAGAGTGGCTCCCCTTTAATCAAGTACCTCACATGAGAGTTTGACTTCCCTAATATGATTTCTCACCCTACAAACCACCTCAAAAATAAGGTTGGCTCCTTGTGCTGCCACCTGAATTGCAGAATGAATTGGTCTGTACTTAATGCCTTTATCTCAAGGAATCATCTCGGCATGGAAAATGGAATGAATTTGGTACTTTGTGTGAGGGACCCAAATAACCTCCCCTTAGGTTCTGTGCCCACACTTATCACTACTGTAAGAGGGTCCCCCTAAGATCTGTGTAAGTCTTCATGGCTTAGCCCTTCTGATGTCTCAAGGAATTTGCTCTCAGAGCTGACTTATTAATGAGGTCCTGGCAGTAGACAGGTGGCAATCTTAAAAGGTTTAACTGAAGAGTTTAATGGAGGGACAACGTACAAAGCACAGTTAAGAGAACCAACAAGTACCCAGGCATTACCACCCCAGGCCTGAGGGAAAAGGGGAGAAAGCAAAAGCTGGAGCCATGAAAAGGCAGCCCCTGACAGGAAGGGTGGCTACAGGGAATGCGGTCCCCACCAGAGCCATGACGAAGTGGGAAAGTCATTTATTCCCCACCCTCTCTCCTCCCACCTGCCAGTTTCCTGTTGGTGTCTCCCATTGACAACCCCAACTGGAAGCCAGAAAGCAGAGGTGCCCAAACGATGTGATCTTGAGAGATCAGGGTCCTGGAGCTCAGAGCAGAGCAGAGGATTAAGAATGAATCTAAGTGGGGATAAACAGAATGACTGGGATAATTCATAAGGGTCCTGTGGATCCTTGAGCTTGTTCTCATCATGAATATTTAAATACGAAAGACCCTAAGTGTATTCTTTTTTTTCCCACTTTTTTTTACTTTTAAAAAGACCCTAAGTGTATTCTTAAGCCACAATAGACAAATGGTCCTCATGACTAATCGTTTCCTTGGGAACCCTTTTTCTGCCCTCTTCCCATCTGATGCCAAAGTAGTTTCATCAAAATATCTGAAGCAACATATGCTTATAAAGCTTGTGCTGTGGTGGGCACTGCTGAGCTCTAAAGGAATTCATTTCTTCTCCAGCCCTCTCCCAGGTGCAGTAGCCAGGACAGTCAGAATTAGATTTCTAAATTGTATGCAGCTCAAAGGAGCAAGAAGGCTCCACATTAGGAGGCCTGGAGCCAGTGATAAAATTGTGTCCAGTCCCCGGAATCTTCACCCTTGTAGACGTGGCTCCAACTCAGCGAAGTGAGGGCAGGGCCACCCGTGCCTTTAGCCTTCCCACTAAATGACTCTTTAAAGATAGGGCCGATTTAGGGTTTTCTCCCACTTGCTGGCGTGGTCCACAGACCTGCGGCACCAGCATCACCTGCGAGCTTGTTAGAAAGGCAAAGTCTCAGGCCCCACCTCCAGACCTACTGAAACATAATCTGCATTTTAACAAGATCCCCAGGTAATTAGCATGCATAATAAAGTTTAGACACTGTTTTAATCATCTGTAACCTAATTAAAGAACTGCGTTCACAACCTGCTTGGAGCCTCACCATGTGCTCTTGAGTGTGGTGAGACCCTTTACTTCCAGCCACCAGCTGGCTGGAGAACATACATGGTGAAAACAACTGGAAGATTATCTGTAGCTAAACATCACTGACTTAGACTTGGAATTAGAGGCCAAAAGAGAGACCAGGTCTGGTAGGCGGTCAGCCCCCAGGCAGGTAAGACCAGGCCCTCCCAGGCCAGAGCCTAGAGCCTGGGAATGGACAGGAATGTGTTTACCTGTGTTTACCTAACGGCTTCCAGCTTAGAATGCAGAGCTCCTCCCTGTAGGACACTTGCCTTTAGGTTAGTATAAGCCCCTCTGGGACCATTGCAGAGCCTCCTCCTCTTCATTTGGTTTGAACTTTGTGCCTCCTGGTCTTAGTGATACATTGTTACCAAAGTATATTCAAGAGGGAAGCGGACTTGGCCCAGTGGTTAGGGCATCCGTCTACCACATGGGAGGTCCACGGTTCAAACCCCGGGCCTCCTTGACCCGTGTGGAGCTGGCCCATGCGCAGTGCTGATGCGTGCAAGGAGTGCCGCGCCACGCAGAGGTGTCCCCAGCGTAGGGGAGCCCCACGCACAAGGAGTGCGCCCCGCAAGGAGAGCCGCCCAGCGCAAAAGACAACAATACAACAATGGAAGCGGACATGGAAGAACACGCAGTGAATAGATACAGAGAGCAGACAACTGGGGCAGGGGACGGGGTGGGGAGGGGAGGGAAGGGGAGAGAAATTTAAAAAAAAAATCTTAAAAAAAGTGCTGCCAGTCCTGATTCTGGCAGGTGGAGGGTTAGGGTGCAGATTTCTTAGAGAAGGGAAGAAGGGAGCAGTGTGGGGATCCTGACAATGGTCTCTACAGGGGCAGAGACAGGCTGTGAGGAAGGACCTGGCTCACCAGAACCCACTCAGTCCCCCAGATACCAGCAGAGGAAGCAAACTGACTTCTTTGAACCACCTGCTAGATGCCAGGCACCATGCTAATCATTTTACATAGGATCTCCTTTCATCTTCACACATTAAAAAATCCCAACGACAGTCTTATTAACTCCGTTTTACAGATAAGAAAACTGAGGCCCAGAATGGTTTTACCTCTCAAGGTTACAGAGCCAGCAGTAGAGAGGCTGGAATTCAGCCTGTGGATATTTTCCACTCTACCCCACTGTCCCTGGCACCCAGTTGAGAATCATAATCAGTATCATGGATTGGTCAGAGTGATACCAGCCTGGTTTCACCACAGGTGACTGTGGAAATGACCATGGTTCCAGAAAAGCAGGATTTTCAAACATGGCCCACTGTACCCACTTACGGCCAGTGCAATGGTGGTGGCTGACAAGCGGTGCCCCTTGATAGCAGAGAGGACCAGGTGAACAGCAAGGCCTCCCGGTCTCCCGAGACAGGTCAGCGGGTGGTGAGGCAGGGTTATAAATGGCCCAGGCCCCGGCCAGCGCAGCTGACGAAACCCCCTGTAAGCCCCTCTCTGTACGCCCGCCTGGCCCAGGGAGGGACACACTGGCCCTCCTCGGGGAGGAGTGCCCACTTGGCAGCCCCACGACCAGCATTGTGCACGGTCTGTTCCGGCCCATGTGGCCGGGCCTGGGGCTTGGGCTCATGGGCTATATCGGGGGCTGAGTCACCAGCCTGCGCCTGGGTCAGGCTGACTGTGACTGGCTGGCTGGGGCCTGAGTCAGGCCCCGATTTATCCTGGAGAGCAAGAGGCTCAGGTTTCCTTGGGGGGGTGAAGGGGTGACGGGAACCATCCACTGGCACACTGTACCCTCCTCGGCCGACCATTCACTCACTCCCCTGGGGCAGGCAGACACGCTGCTCCCTCCTGGAGTGAGATAGTGAGTAGAGAGAGCCAGGGGAGGCCATCCTTAGGAGTTCTTTGTCCACTTGCCAGCTTCAGTCTGAATTCTCCCCTCTCAACAGAGGCCCCCAACTGACGTGGGAACTTCAGGGAATGCCCACAGAACAGGAATAGGAGCCATTAGGGTTTGTAAACGGGCTCAAAGAGAGGAATCTACCCTTTCTCAGATTTGTACCTCAGTTTCTCCACCAGGCCTGCAGAGACAATATCACTGAACCTTGAGCTCCTGGCACCTCAGAGCTGAGTATCAGAAGTTTGCACTTTTACACACACACACTCACACACAGCCCGTGAGACCTAGCCCTGTTACTCACAGGAGCTGGGACTCTCTTCACAGCCTCTTGAGTAGATGGGTGGCACTGGGGCCTGATAGGTGATAGGTGGCTTGGGCCGAGGAACGAAAGTAGCTTGTGGGGGAATGAGAGCTCTGGAAATGGGGAGGGGGGTTCGCCAGCAGGAGTGGAATTCCTGAGCAGCTCGTCACAGGCAGCCGGCAGAACATGAGCCACAGGGCCCACGCTATTTATACCTCTCCTGTCACTACCAGGGCCCCCACAGTTCCCCTCCCCTCCCCCAGCCACGCACAGCCTGGCCCTTTTCTGTTTCTGGGCTCTTCTCTACTCCTCCCCGTCCCTACCTAGGGACCCGGCAGTCTCATTTAATGAGAAGGAAAATAAATCACTTATGCCCACTTTCACTCACTGCCCCCACAAAACCCCCAGACTTTTTTCTCAGCTTCATAAGAGGGATTATTACCCTTATTCTGCCCTTGGGAAGAACGCCCCCAAAGATGCCCACAATATCCTTCTTTTCTACCTAGCTTGGGGGAAGAGAGGAAAAAGGTAGAATGATTCACCTCTAAGGTCCCAGAACCTTCTCGAACCTCCTCAGTTGTCACCACATGGCTTGAGTTGGGGGCTATCTGGCTTGAAGAAACTCAAGCTCTAGGATGGCCCCCTACCCAGCTCAGTTTGCTGATGGTGAAGTGAGGGTTTGCATGCTTCCTTCAGATCCTCTTACCAATACGCCACCCCAAATTTATTGGGTCTAGGAAGGATGGAAATGTTGAGGAAGGATGGCCTCAAGGTGGGACCAGGAGACATGGAAAACATATATGCTGTAAAACTGCAGAATATATGTTTTTAATATATTTTTTAGCCCTTTCTCATTTCAGGTCAGCTCCTCTGTGTGGGTGCCTCAGTTTCCCTGCCCTCATAGCCACCCATGGCTCCCCCCAAGCCCAGTCCCGCCTAGGCGTCCTGGCTGGCTCTCTCAGGCTCTCCCTGACCTCTCTGCCCCTGGCCCTGCCCACCCGCCCCAGTCACGTTCTCCCTTGGCTGCTCTGGGCAGGGCTCTCCCTGTTTCTGTCTGTAATCCACCTTCTCCCTGCAGGGATCTGCCCTGTGGCCAAAATGGGCGCATTGCCCAGGGGGCTCCCTGGCACTAAAGAGGCAGAGTCTCTCCCTTCCCACTCATCACCTTGGTTGACTCAGACTGGGGGGGGGGGCCACAGTGCACAGTGTAACTCATTGGATACCCATTTCCTGAGCTCAGCTTCATTCTGACGGGATGAGGCCAAATGGGCTGGTGACGGGGACACTGAGTCAGGGGCAGCAACCTCAGTCTTTCTCCCAGCCTGGGTTTGGGGCCCAACTGAGGCCTTTCTACCCGTAAAGTGGAGCAATAGGGGAGGTACCCCCCACCCCAAGCCTTCTACCTAATTGGCCTGGGGGGTGTCCGTGCTTCCCCTCAGTCCTCACACAAGCACAGAGATTCCCTTCCCTGTCCACAGGTGGACAATACACTGGGCCAGAAGCCAGGACTCCGAGGCCCTGTCAACAGCACTGTCACCAGCTCATCCAGAAAATTCTGATAACATATCTGTGTGTGCGCGTTTCACCCTAACCACTGGCCTCAGTTTCCCCATTTATCTTTCACGGGCCTGTGGAGTGCGGAAGGATCATATCTCCTCTCTGACAATGCTTAGTTTAGGGATGTTGGGCGAGAGTGGGTAACTGTCACCCTCACCTCCTTCCACCTTCCAGCACCGCTGTCCAACTCTCCAGCGCGGCCACTCCCCGGGGACCGAAGTCCCCATGTCCGCAGACCCGGGCGGGGTGGGGGAGGGCCGGGAGGCCCCCCAGCTCCCCTCCCGCCGCTCGGGACGCGTGGGGGAGGGGAGGGAAGCGAGGGGCCGGGGAGGCGGGGCCGTCCCACTCCGCGTGGCCCCCACCCGCGGGCCGGGCGGCATTCCTGGGAGGCCGGCGCTCTGACGTGGACCCGGGGGCCGCGGGCGAGGCGGGGGGGCCGCGGCCCGGGGGCTTCTTAAACCCCCCGCCCCGGCCCGGCCCGCACTTCCCGAGCACTGCTCCGCCCCCGGAGGGAGAGAGCGCGAGAGGCCGAGTCGCCGAGGAGGCCCGCCGAGCCCCGCCAGCCAGGGGCGCGAGAGAAGTTGCCGAGCCGCGCGGCTCCCGCCAGCGCCCCCCGCCCGTCCCCGCCGCGCCCCGACCGCGACCCGCCCAGGCAGCGCAGCCCCGGCCCCAGCCCGCGCCGTTATGATGAACAGCGGCTACCCGGAGGCCGCGGGCCTCGGCCTGGGCGACGAGGCGGACGAGATGCCGTCCACGGAGAAGGACCTGGCGGAGGACGCGCCGTGGAAGAAGATCCAGCAGAACACGTTCACGCGCTGGTGCAACGAGCACCTCAAGTGCGTGGGCAAGCGCCTGACGGACCTGCAGCGCGACCTCAGCGACGGGCTGCGCCTCATCGCGCTGCTCGAGGTGCTCAGCCAGAAGCGCATGTACCGCAAGTTCCACCCGCGCCCCAACTTCCGCCAGATGAAGCTGGAGAACGTGTCCGTGGCCCTCGAGTTCCTGGAGCGCGAGCACATCAAGCTCGTGTCCATCGGTCAGTGCCGGCGCCGAGGGCTCGGGCGAGGCGGGTGGGGGGCAGGGGAGACGCGCCCCGAGGGCGGGCCGTGCGGGCTGCGGGGCGCAGGTGCCGGAGCGGGCGCCCGGGTTGCGGCGAGGGAGCGCGGGGAACGCCCCTCTGGGCCCAGGTTGCGGCCCGTCGCCCACCTCGCGGCTCACCGCCTCGCCCAGGCTCTGCCTCCACACCCCTCGCGGCACCCGGGCCAGCTAGGCCAGCCCAGACCTTCCCGTTCCAGCTTCAGCTTCCCCACTCCCGCGCCCACCAACCCGCCCCTGCTCACAGTGCGCTCTCCTTCCAACCGGCAACCCTGGCCCTGGTTGGAAAGGACAGGGCTAGTGCCCCTTACTGATTCCTGGGGGGGGGACATCTGCCCCCAAACAAAGCGCTTTGCCTCCCAGCACCTGCGCCCCGGGAGGAGGGGACTGAAGACCGGTCCCAGCCGCTGCCCGGATCCCCGGGCTCTGAGGCTGAGCGCGAGCTGGTGGCCCCGCGAGCGAGGGGCGGGCGCCCGGGGCAGGCATGTGCTCGGCAGCTGGGCCCTGGCCGGGGGGCCGAGGCGGGCAGGGCCCGGCCTCAGAAACCTAAAAAGGCACTGAGCGAGCGCAGGGAGCTTTAACCCCTGCCTGCCCGCCGCAAACCGCGTCTGCCTGCTGGGGGGAGGGGGCTCCCACTCGTGGAGGCCCTGCCCCAGCCCTCCCCATCCGCCGGGGATTGGCTGCAGCTAACTTGTCTGGGCTGAGGGGAGGGAGGACAAAGCCTGTAGAAGGGAGGAAGTCATTGAGTGTAACCAGATTTGGAAGGTGTGTCAGTGCTGGGTGGGGGGTGGGGAATCACTCCAGGCTTAGGAGCTGAGAGGAAGCCAAGGATGGGCTTTGAGTGGCAAGAAGTACCCCCTCCACTTGCCCGCAACCCTGCGGCCTTCCAGGCAGGCTCCTCCTCGGGAAGACCCTGTGAGCTCTAGAGCCTTGCTTTGATTTACAGGAGGGGGCCCCACGTGGAGGTACACCCCAGGGCCCCACAAGGGGAGTTTTGCGTGGGGCCAGGTAACCTGGAGATCCCTCCCTCCCTCGCTGCTCCAGAGACACCCCCAGATAACTGAATGTCCACCCCCACTCTCCCTCAGGGCCATCTCTAGGTCTCCTGAATTAGCAGCTGAGGTCAGTCTGGGGCCCTTTGCCCCGTCCAGGCCCCTCCTTCCGCCTTACCTCCTCCTGCCCCGGTGCTCCCTCCTCTACCCCCACCTCACCCGCCTGCTCTGGCCTGGAAATAGCCCTGCCTCCGTGACACAGCAGATGTCTCTGAGCTTTCCAGAAGGACAAGCTTGAGGGCAGGGGGTGGGGGAGGGGGCACTGATGAACATAGTGGGGCTGAGGGCTATGTGAGTGGGGGTGGGGGGGCGACCTCCTGCACCTTGGGATTGGAAAGGCAGGACTGACACTCCTGGGCGGGGTCTGGTGGGACAGCCCCAGGCCTGACCGAGCCGTCAGAGGAGACTGCTCAGCCTCCCCCTCCTCGCCGGCCACGGGGGCGGCCCACTGCCCCTCTCCCGGCCTCGTCCTTCCTGCGCTTACCTCTCCCTTCCCCCACGGCGCTGCCAGGCTCGGGCCCCCCGGGCTGGACTGTGCAGGGGCGGGCTCAGACTGGAGGGGGAAGAAGCCAAACCTGGCCTGGGGGTGGGAGGGAAGTTCCCTCGGGTTCCCGCCGAGAGGAAGGGGAGCTTTCCCGGTTCGCGCCAAGCTCTAGCACTGATGAGATAAACTGTCAGCAGTTCAGCTGCTGAGGCTGAGGCGGGAGGGGAGGGGGCTTAGAAGGCAGGCGCTGCCCGGCCTGAGGGGATGTAAAGGGGCTACCCTCGGGGCGGGAGCATCCTGCTTCCTCTAGTTCCCACTGTCCCATTTAGTGGCGGAAAGAGGAGACCCGCGGGACATTGTTTCAGGACTGAAATCGAGCATCTGGGCACCTTGGTGGGAGGCCAAAAGACACCCTGCTTCCCTTTCTAGGGAAGTCAGGCTGGGGTGGGAGCCGGGAAGTCCACCTGAAGGAGGGGGTACTCAGCCTGGGCTGGAGGAGCTGCGAACCCTTCCTATGCCTACCACCCCATGGGGCCCCCACTGCCCCCTCAGCCCCTCCAAACAAAGGGGCCTATGAGGCAGCTCTGTCCCGCAGCTGTTCCCCAGTTGCTATTCCTTCTCTTTGAGCCAACAGCCGGGGGAGGGGCTGGAGGGGGCAGCAGCTGTCCTAGCCCCTCCCTCGGCCCAGCCCTCTCCTCCTCCCCCTCCACTGGAAGCCTGGGGTGGTCTCTGGGACTGGCTGGCTGACTCCTCCCGCCCCCTTTGGGGTATCCCCAGGCGGGCGCTGGGTAGGGTGTGAGGAAGCCTGCGTTAGCGAGCTCCCCTCTTCAGCCTGGGGAGAGGAAGGTCATTGCTCTCAGAGTGGGACCCTGGGCCCCCTGGCCTCTCCTGCTTCAGGCTGTGGACCGCTCACTGGCTGTTTGGCCCAGGGCCAGTTGCTGGGGAGAAACCTCTCTCTCCAGCAACTATGAATGATCACGCCCCCGCCCCCAACCCCCCCACACATACACGCCCCCTCCCAAGCAGGCAGCCTCAAGCCCTCCCTCCCAGGGGTCTGGCTCCAGTGTCCAAAAAGTACTTCTGCATGTGCGTGCACCAGCTTGGGAGGCTGTCAGGGTCGTGAGGCTGTGGGGCTCTGGGGTGTCAAGACTGTGTGAAAGTGTTGTGGGCCTGTGTGTGTTTGAGAAAGAGAAGGGAAGCACTGGGAGGCCGGGAGGGAGTGTGTCATGGAATCCGAAAGCTGCCAAACCATTGTGCTGCAGTGGAGCCAGGGGAAAGGGGGCGGGCGGGGGCGCTGCTGGGGAAGGAAGGATGAATCAGTGAAAGGGTGGGGGGAGCCTAGGGGGCCAGAGCCTGCCAGGCAGAGGACAGGGACGCTGAGATTCCCGCTTCTGGAGGCAGGTGGGGGTGGGCTGGGGGATGCCGTAGTTTTCCAGGCCCTTGGTCTCCTTCCTCCCTCCCCCAAGATCTGGGAAAGAGGGGGGCAGGAAAGATGTGTAGGGGGAGCCTTGAACCCCACCCTCTCCCATCTCTCTGGCAACACCAGTAAACAAGGCTGAATCTTTCACTCCCTCCCAACCTCCTAAAAGCAATGTTCAGAGAAGCTTAGGATTTTAGGCTTTGTATTGTCTTTGATTCCAGAGATCTCTCCTCTAGGCTGTCCCCAGTGCCTGGGTAGTCCTTTTAGCTATTACAGGAGAACTAGGTCCCACAATCTTGGGGAACTGGTTCTGGTCCACAGTGTCTGAGATTTGAGTCCTGATAGGCGACATTTCCCCTGGCTCTTGTGAAATCCCCCTGACCCTCAGAATTTGAAGGACTTCCTAGCCTTAACTGAGCAGGCACTGTATCCTGTCTCCTCCCAGAACCCCTTTGTCCAAAAGCCTTTTATGGCATTCAGGGTAAAATTTGGGTGGAACCAAGTCTTAAAATATTCATTCAACCAATATTTATTGCGACCCTACTAAGTTCCAGTCCCTGAGTATAGAAAGATAAAACCCATTGTATAGAGTGAGAGAAGCTAGACAAAAAGAGTACATACTGAATGATCCCATTTGTATGAAATTCTAGAAATTGCAAATTAATCTATACTGACAGAGAGATCAGTAGTTTCCTGGGAAGGGAGGAGGGAAGGGGCAGAGGGACAGGAGGAAGGGATTACAAAGGGGTATGAACTAGGAAACTTTGGGGTGATGGATGTGTTTATGTTCTTGATTTGTGGAGGTAGATTTATAGGTATGTACATATGCCAAAGCTTATCAAATTATATTCTTTAATATGTGTAGTTTATTGTAGGTCAATTATACCTAATAAAACTGTTAAAAACAAACAACCCAGTGTTTTCCCCAAAAGGCTTACAATGCAGCAGGGCCAGACAAATAACGGATAATTACCTGGGCGGCTTGTAGTATAAGAGGCAGAATCAAGTGCCGTAATCGAGGTGAAAGTACCTGTTTGGGGAACGCAGAAGGAAGCAGTCTCATTCTGAAGGGAGGGGGTCCATTAAGGAACTAGAATCTGGGCTGCGGTCTGGCAGAAGGGAGGCAATTTGGTCGGCAGAGAAGGAGTTTCCAGAGGTAGGAGACCTGACCCCTGTGCTCCAGCAGCTGCTCCAGAAGCTCTGTCCCCTTAGCCAGGTGAGGGAGGCACTCCAGGGGCAGAGGGGCCGTGCAGCAGAGGGGCGTCCCTCCTGAGCCCAGCTTGTCCCCTCTGCTCTGCAGACAGCAAGGCCATCGTGGATGGGAACCTGAAGCTGATCCTGGGCCTGATCTGGACGCTGATCCTGCACTACTCCATCTCTATGCCCATGTGGGAGGATGAGGAGGACGAGGACGCCCGCAAGCAGACCCCCAAGCAGCGTCTACTCGGCTGGATCCAGAACAAGGTGCCCCAGCTGCCCATCACCAACTTCAACCGCGACTGGCAGGACGGCAAAGCGCTGGGTGCCCTGGTGGACAACTGTGCTCCCGGTGAGTGGGCCAGCGGGCCCATCGTGCCGCCCCGAGCCCAGAAGGAGAGCTGGGACAAGCTGCGGTTCAGAGGCTGGAGGCTGTCAGAATCACCTGTGGGGCTGCCCCTCTCCCCCACTTGAGGATCACTGCCAGAGTCAGGCCCTTGCTGATGGCGGTGCCGGGCAAAGATTTAGAGCCCCTCGTTTTATAGACAAGAATACTGAGGTCCAGAGAAGGCTAGTGACTTGTCCAAGATCACACGACTTATCTGCGGCAGAGCTAAACCTAGAGGCCAGGGCCTTGACTCCTTACTCCATGCACTTTCTACTTTGCCATTGTAGCAAGAAGGAAAGGTGTTAGACCCAGAGAAAGTTCTCCTCTCTGTCACCCTGGGACAGCTTTGAGAGGGGGTTGAGGCCCAGTGGCAGGTGACCAGCGCTGTTCCCTCTCACTGGAGGCCCTGGCCATATCAGGGCCATGAGGAAACTGAGGCATCACAAGCTAGAGCCCCACCCCATATTCAGCCTCCTTTCTGACCCTTATCTCCTGAGAGGTTGGGTCGTCTTCTACCCTAAGTTGGTCAGCCCTGCCTCTGGGGAGTCATGGCCCTTTGGGAGAATCTTCCCCCACCTTGGGGTCAGCCGGGGAGCAGAGGGTGGGAGGCAGGGGCACCGGCCGCCTGGGAAGCATTCCCAGCTGCTGAGCCGCGGCCCATAGCTGATGTGGCTGCCAGCAGTGAGCTCAGCTGTTCCGGCCGGTCATGGATTCCAGCCTTTGAGCCGGCCCCCTCCCTGCCCATGAGTATCACTACCCTCCTCCAGCTCTGGCCTGGACCAAGCACCCCCCCCCCCAATCCCTCACCCCACTCACAGGAGTGCTCTGGCGCTGCCTCAGCATTCTTCCTGTTAGGAGGGCTGGGTACTGACTGGGTGGCTGTAGAGGGGAATTCATCTCTCCCGGGGCCGTTCAATGCCTCATTTTCCCCAACTGGGCAGTAGGAGGGGAGAGGAAGTACACAGAGACTTTTGACTTGAGGGCAGCTTTAAGGAGACCTTCTACGGGCTGGGCGAGAGGCGTGGATGGCACTCTGACCTCCTCTGGCTACCCCTGAGCATGGGGCAGGAGAGGTCTAGGAGGGGGTGCCCTTACAGGGTTTGGGGATCAGGGTCTGCGCTGAGCCCGAGCAGGCAGGAGCAGGCTGGCAGGGCTGGTGCCAGGCTGTGTCAGCTGCTCAGAAAGCCCTCATTGTTGGTACGAGGAGCTAGGAAGGGCTGTGCCTCTAACCGGTGGTGAGCCTCGCCGCGATGGGCCGCCGCACCAGGGGACAATGGGAACCTGGCTGGGCCTAGAGCGGGGGGGCGGGGTGTGCACCCACAACCTGTGAGGGTGTGGGATGAGCAAATGCTCCGCATTCTGGTGACTGGGTTCCCCTAATCGTCATCTCTCACCACCGTCTCTCTAGGCCTCTGCCCCGACTGGGAGGCCTGGGACCCCAACCAGCCCGTGGAGAATGCCCGGGAGGCCATGCAACAGGCGGACGACTGGCTCGGCGTACCCCAGGTACACTTGCCCATCAGGGGGCATGTTGTAAGGACAGGAGGGCCAAGGGCTGGGTCTTTAAGCCGGTCAGGATGGAGGTGAGACCAGGCTGGCCAGGTAAAGTGGGCACCATGTAACCCTGCTCCTCCCTGTGCCAGGTGATTGCCCCCGAGGAGATTGTGGACCCCAACGTGGATGAGCATTCTGTCATGACCTACCTATCCCAGTTCCCCAAGGCCAAGCTCAAACCTGGCGCCCCCGTTCGATCCAAGCAGCTGAACCCCAAGAAGGCCTTTGCCTATGGGCCTGGTATGTGTTTGGCCCCTGACAGCCCCTCACCCCCACCCCACTCCACCCCGGCAGCTGTGCCCATGCTAGGGTCTCCCACAGTGACCTGGGCTCTGCCCTCCTTCCCTCAGGCATCGAGCCCCAAGGCAACACCGTGCTGCAGCCTGCCCATTTCACCGTGCAGACCGTGGACGCCGGCATAGGCGAGGTGCTGGTGTACATCGAGGATCCCGAGGGCCACACCGAGGAGGTATGGAGAGGCCAGCAGGGGCAGGCAGGAAAAGTGCGGGGTTGGAACCAGGGACTACAGGGTCAACAGCAGGAACGGCCTGAAGCTGGCTACCCAGGTCACCACTCTGCTGTGTAGATAGGGGCCTTGTGGGGCCGGGGAACCAGCGGGGAAGGGGCTTACAGCCACCGTGACTTACAAACTTCTTCCTTCCCAACAGGCCAAGGTGGTTCCCAACAATGACAAGGACCGCACCTATGCCGTGTCCTACGTGCCCAAGGTCGCTGGTTTGCACAAGGTATCTTCCGGGAGGCTCCCCCTGCACCGCATTCCGTTCACCCCCTGGTCCTGGCTGAATGAACCCCTCTCAGCTCGCTCCCCCAGTGTGCCAGCCAGCCTCCTCTCGCTCTCCTGGGTGTTACTGCCCTTCTCCATCCTCGCTCAGAGCTGCCTTCCCCGGGCAGCTAACCTTTGGCCCCTGACCCCCAGGTGACCGTGCTCTTTGCTGGCCAGAACATCGAGCGCAGCCCCTTTGAGGTGAACGTGGGCATGGCCCTGGGGGATGCCAACAAGGTGTCGGCCCGTGGCCCTGGCCTGGAGCCTGTGGGCAACGTGGCCAACAAGCCCACCTACTTTGACATCTACACTGCGGGTAAGAAGGGCCCCAGGGGCGTGCCAGGGGCTCAGCCCCTGACCACGTGCAGGGGGGCGAGAGTGGGGGCTGAGGCAGAGGTCCCAGCCGGGGGCTGCATGGTCCCTAGATGAGGGAGCCCCGGGCGGCTGTGTCCAGAGCGGGCACTGACGGCCTGCGTCAATGGCAGGGGCCGGCACTGGTGATGTTGCCGTGGTGATCGTGGACCCACAGGGCCGGCGGGACACGGTGGAGGTGGCCCTGGAGGACAAGGGCGACAACACGTTCCGCTGCACGTACAGGCCAGTGATGGAGGGGCCACACACGGTGCACGTGGCCTTCGCTGGTGCCCCCATCACCCGCAGCCCTTTCCCCGTCCACGTGGCGGAAGGTAAGGGCCCTTCACCCATCCCCACGACCATCCTCAACAGGGCCAGGACCAGACCTCCAAATTCCAGGTCTGAGGATTTATGGGAAGTGAGGCACGGAATCCAGAGAGGGCTGGGGGTGGCTGCTGAAGGCGTAAAGTGAGCAGAAGGATGGCCAGGATGTGGACTCCGGAGAGACCCTGTTCTTGTCGACCCTCACAGCCCACCCCCATGTCAGGAGGTCATGCTGAAGGACTGCCAGAACAGGTGCCCCATGGAAGGGTTGAGGGGAAGGACAGGGCCACGTTAGGGGGCACATACGGTGAGCGCCTGTGTGCCAGGCCATCTGTGGGTAGCTCCCCCCACGTGGTTTGCTCCCTGCCACTCAGTGCCCTCTGTGCCCATCGTCCACCTGCCCGAGAGAGTGGCATCACATTAGTACTGTCCAGCGGAGGTGGCATCAGGCCTGGCTGTAGCTGATGGGCCTCACCTATGCTGTGTGGTGCCCCGTCCGGGGCATTCTGGGGCAGGCCCCATGTTCCATGCCACTGCCTGTGTTCTCTGGCAGATCTGGTTTCTTTGCCACTGGTAATTTCCATGATAAAATCTAGGTTCTGTATCCTTCCTTGTGTTCCGTGGCCAGCCCCAGCCTCTGTGCTATTGCCTGTGATCCACATAGACCTGGATTATTTGTCATTGCCTGTTTCGGGGCATCCCAAGGGTTCCATGACATTTCATGGCAGGCTGAGATAACCATTCTTTGCCTGTGTTTGTTCAGGGCCAGGTCTGAGTTCCGTGGCCCTGGCAGGGCTCTGTGGCAGGCTGATTTCCATGCCTTGCCTGTGTTCTGTGGCAGGCTTCATATTATGTGGGCTATCTCTTGTTCCGTGGCCCTGCTGAATGTTTTGTGGCATGACTTGGTTCCTAAGGTCACCATGGTGGCTCTGAGAAGGCCACCCCAGGCGAGTAAAGGACCCTTCCCTGTCACCTTTAGCCCCACTCCCTGCCCAGGCTCTGCCATGCCTTTATCTCAGTGCCAGTGACCCCAAGAACCCCAGCAGGAAGGGTTTCTCACAACCTGCCTGATCCAGGGCCTGTAACCAGCTCCCTGCCCAGCGTGGCTCCCCAAGTGGTTACAGGGACACTGGGCAGGGTTGCATCAGGCCATGGCCTGAGCCTGGGAGGGGGTCAGGAAGACTGTGCACAGTGAGGTGGGGGTGAGTCGTGAGGGGCTGAGGCTCTAAGGCTCAGCCCAGGACCCCCCAGAACTCCTGACCTGCCCTTTCCTCCTCTCCCCAGCCTGTAACCCCAATGCCTGCCGGGCCTCTGGGCGAGGTCTACAGCCCAAGGGTGTGCGTGTGAAGGAGGTGGCAGACTTCAAGGTGTTCACCAAAGGTGCTGGCAGCGGGGAGCTCAAGGTCACAGTCAAGGGGCCAAGTGAGTGCTGGGGCCCAGGGCTCGGGGAGCGGGGAGGAAATACGGCCAGTGGTTCTGACTCCCTAAGGGCAGGGACAGCCAGCACCATGGCTCCCTGGGGGAGTCTCCCTCCTGGTCTCCAGGGAGTCACACCACAGGATCTCAGGCATATCTCTCCCTGCCTCAGTTTCCCAGTCTGAATGCTGGAAATGACTCTGTCGGCCCTACCTGCTACACTGCTGATGACTTGTGGTCCCTGCCTTGGGTTTTAGCTCTGCCCACTGGCAGCACTGCCCCCAGCCTGGGCCTGGGTCCCCAGGGCTCTCTGAGGGGACAGAGGAGGTGGGACTTCCGATGGTTGATCCTACCCCCTGCATCTCCTCAGAGGGCACAGAGGAGCCAGTGAAGGTGCGGGAGGCAGGGGACGGAGTGTTCGAGTGCGAGTACTATCCGGTGGTGCCCGGGAAGTACGTGGTGACCATCACATGGGGCGGCTATGCCATCCCCCGCAGGTGAGTGCCATGCACCCCTGTGCCTTCCTAACTGGGCATCTCTGGGTGAGAGGGAGGCGGCCTGGGGTCAGTGAGGAGCTAGAGCCTCTGGCAGGAGCAGTTCCTGGCACTGACACCCACTCTCTCTTTACCCAGCCCCTTTGAGGTACAGGTGAGCCCCGAGGCAGGAACGCAGAAAGTACGGGCCTGGGGTCCCGGTTTGGAGACTGGCCAGGTGGGCAAGTCAGCCGACTTTGTGGTGGAGGCCATTGGCACGGAGGTGGGGACGCTGGGTGAGTGGCTGGTGCCAGAAGATGGAATTGCTGGGGCATGGTGTAGTGGGGGCACCCTGGACAGTGGCAGGAGGCCAGTGGGTGTAGCCTCTGGGGAATGGATGGGACAGGACGCAAGCAGGGAGGCGGGACATGGGCGACTGGGGTGGGTGCTGGGACAGTGATAGCCAGTACCTGTCTGAGGGCCCCTGGTGCCTCTTGTGCCCCTGACCCTCCCTGCCTCGCACCCAGGCTTCTCCATCGAGGGGCCCTCGCAGGCCAAGATCGAGTGTGATGACAAGGGGGACGGTTCCTGCGACGTGCGGTACTGGCCCACGGAGCCCGGGGAGTATGCCGTGCATGTCATCTGCGACGATGAGGACATCCGCGACTCACCCTTCATTGCCCACATCCAGCCGGCCCCCCCGGACTGCTTCCCAGACAAGGTGCAGCCCCAGCTCCTGCACCCTGGGCCCGGGGAGAGGGTGTGCTGACCCTCCTGAGCCCTCAACTCAGGCCCTCCTCTCCTGTCCCTGCACAGGTGAAGGCCTTTGGGCCTGGCCTGGAGCCCACCGGCTGCATCGTGGACAAGCCCGCCGAGTTCACCATCGACGCCCGTGCAGCCGGCAAGGGGGACCTGAAGCTCTATGCCCAGGTGGGGCACTGCCCAGCCTTGCTGCCCCTCACCTCCCTGGGCAGGCACCTTGAGAGGGCTGGGGGCAGACTAGGGACAGGGGCCTCTAGGCAGGAAACTGTAGCGTCATAGAAAGTCAGACCTGATTCTCACGGGTTCACAAGTACTATGGGAAGTTTTGAATGTTGTGTTTCCTTATTGGTCATAATCTTAAAAACATACTTATAAAGACAAAACTCGTTTTACCCTAATAACTTCGCTATTTGAAAGATGTTTTGATTGAATAAGACATTGATTTTTTAAGTCATATTCTCACACTGGTATCCGTTGCCCCCTGAAAGTTAATGAATGTATTCTTGAGGGTCCAAGAGGATGATTCTTCCTAAAAGGCTCATTTTTCAGGTTTTAGGAATCTCCTCTACCAACACACTTCAGAGATGAGGAAACCTAGGCTGGGAGACCCGGCCGCGCAGATGGGGTGGTCTCCTGGCTCCCAGGGTGGGGGGTGGGGGTGTCCCGTCACCAAAGCACTGGCAGGCATGGCCGCCGGCTGGGGCTGGGGTGCGGCGGGGGCAGTGGGTGCGCTGGAGGGCGGGTAAGGAGGGCTGGCGGGAGTCCCACCTGAGGCCAGCAGAGGGCGTGGGTGCGCTGAGGAGGCCCGAGCTCACTGACCCTTGCTGGGTGATGTCCACAGGACGCAGATGGCTGCCCCATCGACATCAAGGTGATCCCCAATGGTGACGGCACCTTCCGCTGCTCCTACGTGCCCACCAAGCCCATCAAGCACACCATCATCATCTCCTGGGGAGGCGTCAACGTGCCCAAGAGCCCCTTCCGGGTTCGTCCCCCAAGCCCTGCCCCATGCCCACTGCCAGGGGGAAGGCAGAGCCCCAGGAGGGAGACATGGCCGTCCGGGGCCCCTGTCACCTCTCCCCATCTCAAGGCCCCCACGAAGAGGCCGCCCCTGGTCCAAGGCCGATCCCAGGAGGGGATGGGCCGTGAGGGAGGGGCACCTAGCTGAGCATCAACCCTCCCCACAGGTCAACGTGGGAGAGGGCAGCCACCCGGAGCGGGTGAAGGTGTACGGCCCCGGCGTGGAGAAGACGGGCCTCAAGGCCAACGAGCCCACCTACTTCACGGTGGACTGCAGCGAGGCGGGGCAAGGTGTGAGCCCCGCCGGCGGGCGGGCGGGACCGGGCTGGTGGGCGGGGCCTGGGTAGTGGGCGGGGCCGGGCTGGTGGGCGGGGCCTGGGCGGGGCTGCGGCTCTGGCCGTCTTTTCCCAGGGATTTCAAGGAACCGGTCAGGTTGGGGAGGTTGTTGAGCGCCCCTGCTCACGGGTAGGGGCCTGCCTCTCCTCAGGGGATGTGAGCATTGGCATCAAGTGCGCCCCCGGTGTGGTGGGCCCTGCAGAGGCTGACATCGATTTTGACATCATCAAGAATGACAACGACACCTTCACAGTCAAGTACACGCCCCCCGGGGCGGGCCGCTACACCATCATGGTGCTGTTTGCCAACCAGGTACCCCAGCCTCTCCCCCTCTGTAGCCATGGGCGTCCTGCACCTCTGAGTCTAAGCACGCAGTTGGAGATGCTGTGGCTTGGGGCAGGGGATGTCCAATTCCTCCGACATTTATTGAGAACTTCCTGTATGTGGGCAGGGCGCTTCAGAGGAAACAAAGCGGGGCCTTTGGAAGGCTGCCCTTGTCCACACGGGTCCTCTGGCCCATGGCAGGGGTGTGGCCTTCTCTGATGTGCCCTGACCAAGCCCTCCCCCATCCAGGAGATCCCTGCCAGCCCCTTCCACATCAAGGTGGACCCGTCCCACGATGCCAGCAAGGTCAAGGCTGAGGGCCCGGGGCTGAACCGCACTGGTAGGTGTCTGGGCTGGGGCTAGGGCTGGGGCTAGGGCTGGGGTGAGGCTGGGGCGAGGTGGCCACCAGGCCCTCACCACCATCTCTGGGTGGGCTCCCTAGGTGTGGAAGTTGGGAAGCCCACTCACTTCACGGTGCTGACCAAGGGTGCTGGCAAGGCCAAGCTGGATGTGCACTTTGCTGGGGCAGCCAAGGGGGAGGCTGTGCGGGACTTTGAAATCATCGACAACCACGACTACTCCTACACTGTCAAGTACACCGCTGTCCAGCAGGTATGCCCCGTCCCCTCCCGTGCCCCTGCCCATCCTGGCTGATCTGGGTCCCAGGTGTTCCCTCAAATCTACGGGTGCAATCCTAGATCCTTGGCCCTTCCCTGCCTCCCTGTCTGCTCTCCTGCTGTGGCTTGCTGAGCCTCAGTGTCTGCATTGCCAAGGCGCTTGTGCCAGACTGTGAAGCCGCCCCGTTCTGATCTGCTATTGCACCCAACAGGGCAATATGGCAGTGACAGTGACCTATGGCGGGGACCCTGTCCCCAAGAGCCCATTTGTGGTGAATGTGGCCCCCCCACTGGACCTCAGCAAAGTCAAAGTTCAAGGCCTCAACAGCAGTAAGTGGGACAAGAATTGCCCTGGGAGTAAGGGAGTGAGGTGGGGCAGCCCAGCGTCCCAGCTCACGGTGTCTCTTGCCGTCTACGCAGAGGTGGCTGTGGGGCAAGAGCAGGCGTTCTCCGTGAACACGCGAGGGGCTGGAGGTCAGGGCCAGCTGGATGTGCGGATGACCTCGCCCTCCCGAAGACCCATCCCCTGCAAGCTGGAGCCCGGGGGTGGAGCTGAAGCCCAGGCTGTGCGCTACATGCCTCCTGAGGAGGGGCCCTACAAGGTGGACATCACCTACGATGGCCACCCAGTGCCTGGCAGCCCCTTCGCTGTGGAGGCTGTCCTGCCCCCTGATCCCTCCAAGGTGCGGAATGAGGGGCTGGCGGGAGCTGGGAGTTGGGGGCTGGGAGGGGAGATGGATGAGTCGCAGGGGCAGAGGCCAGGGGGAGTTTTGGTACCTGGGAGTGGACACAGCCAAAGACCCAGAGCCAAGGAGCCCTCCCCACCCCAGGACCTGCCCTTGAGACAACTTGGCTGTGAAGAACCCAGCCTTGGAATCAGACCTGGGCTTGAATCCCAGGTCCACCAACTGGGACAAATTATTTAGCCTCTCTCTGCCTCCATTTCCTCATCTGGAATTGTTACAAGGATTGACACTAATTAACTGGTCTATAGCAGCTGCTAGAACTGAGGTGTGCTAAGCTGGGTGGGGAGCTCTGGAGGGTGGTGTGGGAGAGGCCAAGCACTGGGACCCACATACCTGCACTCCCCTAGGTTTGCGCTTATGGCCCTGGTCTCAAGGGCGGGCTGGTGGGTACCCCCGCACCGTTCTCCATCGACACCAAGGGGGCCGGCACGGGGGGCCTGGGGCTGACCGTGGAGGGGCCCTGCGAGGCCAAGATCGAGTGCCAGGACAATGGTGATGGTTCGTGTGCGGTCAGCTACCTGCCCACGGAGCCAGGCGAGTACACCATCAACATCCTGTTCGCCGAAGCCCACATCCCTGGCTCGCCCTTCAAGGCCACCATCCGGCCCGTGTTTGACCCGAGCAAGGTGCGGGCCAGTGGGCCAGGCCTGGAGCGTGGCAAGGTGGGCGAGGCAGCCACCTTCACCGTGGACTGCTCGGAGGCGGGCGACGCTGAGCTGACCATCGAGATCCTGTCGGACGCAGGCGTGAAGGCCGAGGTGCTGATCCACAACAACGCCGATGGCACCTACCACATCACCTACAGCCCCGCCTTCCCCGGCGCCTACACAATCACCATCAAGTATGGCGGGCACCCCGTGCCCAAATTCCCCACCCGCGTCCACGTGCAGCCTGCTGTCGACACCAGCGGCATCAAGGTCTCGGGGCCAGGCGTGGAGCCACACGGTGAGTGAGAGAGGAGGCGCCGCATAGTCGGTGGGAGGAGGGGTGCAGGGAGCAGCCTGGGTGGAGGGAGGGATCTTAGGGGCTCAGGCAGCTCCCGAGAAGGAGCCCGGGGGCTGGGCAGTGCAGGGAGGGGGAAGATTTGCCTTTTCTTTAGTGGCGAAATTGGTCTGCCCCTGGGCAATTATCTGGGGAGCTCTTCAGCTTTCATCAGATTAAGGGGTTTTGATCCTAAAAAGCTGAGAACCCTGCTCTAGAGGGTGCAGAGGAGAAGCTTTAGGGTTGAGGAAGTGTGAGTGGCCACCTGCTCAGGCCTGCACCTAGGCATGGGCTGGGTGGGGAGGGTGGGAGACCCAGGCCCACCGTCAAGGGGCCCAGAGCCTAGTGGGATGCAGACAGAGATGTCACCATGAGTTCTCAAGAGCTCAGGCCAAGGCTGTGGGAGACAGGGCCTGGGCGCTCGGGATGAGCACTTAGGAAGCCGTCAGGCCCGAGGAGGGGCCTCTGCGGACTTGGGTAGAGTCGCGAGGGCTGCCCCTCCACCTGCTGAGCACACCTCTCCTGGGCCCAGGTGTCCTGCGTGAGGTGACCACTGAGTTCACCGTGGACGCAAGGTCCCTAACAACCAAGGGTGGGAACCACGTGACAGCGCGCGTGCTCAACCCCTCTGGCGCTAAGACCGACACCTACATAACAGACAACGGGGATGGCACCTACCGTGTGCAGTACACTGCCTTTGAAGAGGGTGAGTGCCCGGGATGGGGCACAGCTGGGGCTCGGGTCACTGCATCCTCAGGGGCGGACATGGGGGGCACATGGCCTGCCTGACTCCGTGTGGCCCGGCTTCCAGGCGTGCATCTGGTGGAGGTGCTGTACGATGACGTGGCTGTGCCCAAGAGCCCCTTCCGAGTGGGCGTGATGGAGGGCTGTGACCCCACCCGGGTCCGGGCCTTCGGGCCAGGCTTGGAGGGTGGCTTGGTCAACAAGGCCAACCGCTTCACCGTGGAGACCAGGTATTCACCCCCTTCCTAGTCCTGACCCTGACGCTGTGGTCACCCGATCCCAGGCGCTGGCCTTGTCCGCTTTTCCTTCCGTATGTGCCCCTTCGAGGGGTGACCCTGGAGCAAACCTCCCCAGTATCTCAGGCCAGGCCCTGTAGCCATCCCTTCTCAGCTAGGCACCCAGCGGCCTGCACTCCTTTTCCTGCTCCCCTCCACCACCGTCCCCCCATTCAGCTGCTCCTCCGGATTTCCCCATTCGCTGGTCCTCGCTGAGCTGCGGGGTTGTTGCCTTGCAGGGGTGCGGGCACTGGGGGCCTAGGCCTGGCCATTGAGGGCCCCTCGGAAGCCAAGATGTCCTGCAAGGACAACAAGGACGGCAGCTGCACCGTGGAGTACATCCCCTTCACTCCTGGAGACTACGACGTCAACATCACCTTCGGGGGGCGGCCCATCCCAGGTGTGCAGACGGCGGGTGGGCGGCTCTGGGAAGGCAAGGTTGGGGGGCAGCTGGCTGCTTGTTCAGTAAGAGGAGAATGGGAAGAGGGTGGCTGTGGAACTGTGGGGAGCGGGAACCCTAGAGCAGGATGGGCCACAGCCTAGGGGAAGGGTGTGGAGGAGGCAGGCTTGGGTGCTGAGGGCCGAGACCAAGGGGTGGACAGTGGCTGCAGGGGATGTGACAACCCCTCCAGTTCACACTGGAGGCATCCCAGCCCTTGGCTTCTGAGGGCCCCCAGTGGCCGTAGCGCCCTTGCTACAGTGCCAGGCCCCTGAGGTGCAGGTCCACTCGTGGTGGGTTTAGTCACTCAGACACAGTCCAGGCCACTCTGGGTGGCTGAGCGAGGACAGCCTCGCATGCCCTCTTCCTCTTGTCTGCAACGCAGAGAACTCCCTGCTCTCCTGCAGGGCACAACCGCGCGGGCGTGCGGAGTGTTCAGTCACGGCATAACCTGGGCATGCTACTATTTTTTAAAGTTCCCCTTTAACTTACCTAATTTCACATATTTGTTATTATTATTAACCATAATATTAAAAACACACTTTCTTAAAATTATTCCCTCTTTAACATCTTATTAATTTAGGCAGGCCTTCTTCCAAGGCTGCGGCCCAAACGAGAGAGGTTTGCCCAGCCTCACTCAGTCTGCAGCCAAGTTCATTTATTCTTGTTTGTTTCCTTAGCAAGTCCCCGAGCCTCCCTGGTGTCAATGCCTGGTTCTTTCTTGGCTCCTCAGCATCGGGGAGCCCCTCCCAGGCAGGTGGCTGGAGGCTGATGCCCTTCTCCTTGCAGGGAGCCCATTCCGGGTGCCAGTCAAGGACGTGGTGGACCCTGGGAAAGTGAAGTGCTCAGGGCCAGGGCTGGGGGCTGGCGTCAGGGCCCGGGTACCCCAGACCTTCACGGTGGACTGCAGCCAAGCTGGCCGGGCCCCCCTGCAGGTGGCCGTGCTGGGCCCCACAGGTATGGGATGTCTGGGGAAAGGTGGAGGGAGGCAAGGCGGGGCGCCTGGAGGCTCTGCCGACGCTACTCCCCTCGCCCAGGTGTGGCCGAGCCTGTGGAGGTGCGTGACAATGGGGATGGCACCCACACTGTCCACTACACCCCGGCCACTGACGGGCCCTACACGGTGGCTGTGAAGTATGCCGACCAGGAGGTGCCTCGCAGGTGAGGACCAGCTTTGGACCCTCGTGCTGTGGCTGTGCTTTGGGGGCTCCCACACCCGCAGGGTCATTGCTGGGGCCCAGGGAGAGCCCCTCCCACTGGCCGCAGCTTCACCTGTCTCAGCTGCCCCGTCCTGCTCTTGCCTGTCATCTCCGCCCTGGAGCCAGCACAGCCCCTGGGGTCTCTCCTTGGGCCAGGCTTTCACCACATGTAGCACCTTGGGAAGAAGCATGGCAGGCCTGGGAGAGGGCACCCTCTGAGCCCTCCTCTTTAAACGACCGGTAGTGTCCTCCTGGGGATAGGAGAGGACATGCTCAGGCTCCATCAAGGACCCCCTGAGAGAACCTCCCTCCGGGCTCCTGGGATCCGGTCTGTCCTCCCCACCCCAGCGTCAGCCCTCCTGCCCTTGGATGTGGGGAGGATTCCAGGCCCAGGAGGAGACAGACGACCCCCCACCTTGACCCCCAGCCATCCCTTCTGCCCCTCAGCCCCTTCAAGATCAAGGTGCTTCCAGCCCACGATGCCAGCAAGGTGCGGGCCAGCGGCCCTGGCCTCAACGCCGCGGGCATCCCTGCCAGCCTGCCCGTGGAGTTCACCATCGACGCGCGGGATGCTGGCGAGGGGCTGCTCACCGTGCAGATCCTGGTGAGTCCACACGCGGCCTCCTCCCGCTTCAGGCCCCGGGCCCGGGCAGGCCTTGACCCCTGCTGCTTCCCCAGGACCCCGAGGGGAAGCCCAAGAAGGCCAACATCCGAGACAATGGGGATGGCACCTACACCGTGTCCTACCTGCCGGACATGAGCGGCCGGTACACCATCACCATCAAGTACGGCGGCGACGAGATCCCCTACTCGCCCTTCCGCATCCATGCCCTGCCCACCGGGGACGCCAGCAAGTGCCTCGTCACAGGTGGGCATCCCCCCGGCTTCCGCTGGCCCTGTTCACCCTCCAGCACCCCCTCCAAACCCTTCCAGGTCCCTGGCCCAGCAAGGAGGGGATGCTGGTCAGAGAGCCCACCCCTCCCACCCCTGCCCCGCCCCACCCTGCCCCACCCCGCCCCGCCTGAGGGCTGTGCTGCCTCACACTCTTCTCTATTTCCAGTGTCCATCGGAGGCCACGGCCTGGGTGAGTACCTTTCTCCTCTTGCTGTGGGCAGGGTGGTATGGGACGGCTGGGGACGGAGAGGGCCTGGGCCTCAGCCCCCACCCCCCCTGACTTGGCTCTTCCGTGGGGCAGGTGCCTGCCTGGGCCCTCGCATCCAGATCGGGGAGGAGACGGTGATCACGGTGGACGCCAAGGCGGCAGGCAAGGGGAAGGTGACATGCACGGTGTCCACACCGGATGGGGCGGAGCTCGATGTGGACGTGGTTGAGAACCACGATGGCACCTTTGACATCTACTACACCGCGCCCGAGCCGGGCAAGTACGTCATCACCATCCGCTTCGGAGGCGAGCACATCCCCAACAGCCCCTTCCACGTGCTGGTAAGCTCCGAGGCCGTGCGGCAGGGCTGGATGGGGGCTGGGGAGGTGGGGCCGGGTGCTCTTAGCAGCAGAAAGGAATCCCAGAACCCTCTCCCCACAACCGATGGCTTCTGGAGCCAGGGTGCTTTAAAATCAAGCCTTTGCTCTCCCTGCAGCTTCCCCAAGTGGGAGGCGAGCACAGTCCTGCCTCTGGCTCCCTGAATGTCCACTCTCTCTGGCAGAGCTTGCTAGGTTCGTCTCTGACCCTCAGGCCCACTGCCCTGCCTAGATGGTAAAGCACCCAAGACATCCATCCTGCCAGCCTAGGCCTGTGCCAACTTCTGGTCCCTTGAGCTGGTGTGGCTGGCCTACCACACCCCGTGCTTTCCCGTGCCTTGCCCGCCCCCCAGGCGTGTGACCCCATGCCCCACGTGGAGGAGCCCTCTGACGTGCTGCAGCTGCACCAGCCCTATGCACCTCACCGGCCTGGCGCCTACCCCACACACTGGGTACTGCCACCTCCTGCCTGGGCGAGACCTCCCCCTCCTCCTCCGCCCCTTTCCTTCACTTCTTCTTTCTATTCCTCAGCAGCTAGGGCTCCGGCGTGGTCCGGGGCCGTCTTGGGGAGCAGGTGGGAGTTCGGCTGGGCAGGGGGGCCCCTGGGCTGGGCACAGCACTTCTTCTCTTGCAGCTGACTTGCCTCTCCTGCTCTTCTGGTTTCACCATTAACCATCTCGTTCTTTCCTCTCTTTCTTGGACTTCAGTCCTGGCTCATGCCGAGCGCCCCAGGCCCTGCCCAGCTAAAGATTGTTTCCTCTCACCTGCCGCAGGCCACAGAGGAGCCAGTGGTGCCCGCGGAGCCGATGGAGTCCATGCTAAGACCCTTCAACCTGGTCATCCCCTTCACTGTGCAGAAAGGGGAGCTCACAGGTACTGCCCGGTGCCTGGGGTGTGAGGCTCAGCGGGGAGAGACCTTTCTCCAGGCCCACCCCCTTGTCTTATAGATGAAAACTGGGTCCCAGAGAGGAAAAGTGAGCTGCCCAAAGTCACATAGCTCTTGGGGCAGAACCAGAACTCAGGCTCCCCATCCCGCTGCCCCAGGCTGTCTCCTGGTGCCTGGCCTCTGGGGTGGAAACAGAACCACACAGGAGTGGGGCCCGGGGTGGCCGGGGGTTTGCGGTGGGGGAAACCCGGTGCCCCTGCTAACTGCGCCTGCCCACAGGGGAGGTGCGGATGCCTTCCGGGAAGACCGCACGGCCCAACATCACCGACAACAAGGACGGCACCATCACGGTGAGGTACGCGCCCACCGAGAAAGGCCTGCACCAGATGGGCATCAAGTACGACGGCAACCACATCCCTGGTGAGTTGGGGGCCACACCAAACTTGGGCTATGGTGAGGGGCCAACGGGGGCTTCGTTCTTGCCTTCCTTTTTACAACAATAAATGCTGAGCATCATGCTGGGCCCTGGAGATGCATCCATCTGACTTCTGTGAGTCAGGTCCCACCTATGACAGAGACAAAGGGAGCAGAAGGGAGGCTGCTGGGAAGGTGATGGGGACCAAGGTGGGCTGCAGCAGCCCCTGTTCCCACTAACGACTCTGTGCCCACCCCAGGGAGCCCCCTGCAGTTCTACGTGGATGCCATCAACAGCCGCCACGTGAGTGCCTACGGGCCAGGCCTGAGCCACGGCATGGTCAACAAGCCAGCCACCTTCACCATTGTCACCAAGGATGCCGGGGAAGGTGAGGGAGCTGCAGGCACGGGCGGGGACCCCTGCGTACAGGACGAGGGCAGGACCTCTGATCTCAGCCCCACCTCCACCCACAGGGGGTCTGTCCCTGGCTGTGGAGGGCCCGTCCAAGGCGGAGATCACCTGCAAGGACAACAAGGATGGCACCTGCACTGTGTCTTACCTGCCCACAGCACCTGGAGACTACAGCATCATCGTGCGCTTTGATGACAAGCACATCCCGGGGAGCCCATTCACAGCCAAGATCACAGGTGGGGTGGGGATGTGTGCACACGCAGCCCGCAACGTGCTCACACACACACACACACCATCCAGCATACAACGCATGTGCAAGCCCAGTGTGTCCAGCCCAGGCATTAGGGCAGAGGCTCCTCGAGGTGGCAGAGGTCCTTTTTGGGTAGATGCAAGGAATGCTCTATTCTCTACAGCAAGTGAGAAATACCCAACCACCCCTTTTACTTTGAAACACATTCTGCATGGTCCAGTCTTGCACTTTGTTTCCACCAAAACACATGACCCGAAATTAAAATATGCTAAGGCTCCTTTAGGGATTTAACACATTCAGGAAAGGGACATCCACAGGGTGTCTCCAAGAGAAGTTGGGGTGCTGGGCCCATCCCAGTGCAGGAAGGCCGTGCCCTCCTAGTCCTGGGCCACTCTGTGCTCAGAGTCCAGTTGCCTGACCCCCAACTCGCCCACCAGGGGATGACTCGATGAGGACGTCACAGCTAAACGTGGGCACCTCCACGGACGTGTCACTCAAGATCACAGAGAGCGACCTGAGCCTGCTGACCGCCAGCATCCGCGCCCCGTCGGGCAACGAGGAGCCCTGCCTGCTCAAGCGCCTGCCCAACCGGCACATCGGTGAGCGCGGGGCCGGGCGGGGGCCGCGGGGGGTGAGGCCCGAGGGCGGCCGGCCCGGGACGCTGGGCCTGACACCCCCACCTCCACAGGAATCTCCTTCACCCCCAAGGAGGTGGGGGAGCACGTGGTGAGCGTGCGCAAGAGCGGCAAGCACGTCACCAACAGCCCCTTCAAGATCCTCGTGGGGCCGTCTGAGATTGGGGACGCTAGCAAGGTGCGGGTCTGGGGCAAAGGCCTGTCGGAGGGACAGACCTTCCAGGTGGCAGAGTTCATCGTGGACACTCGTAATGCAGGTACTTCTCGCCCCATTTCCACTGCTCTGCTTTCCTGGCCCACCCTCCTTGGCCATACCCTCCTCCCTGAACTTCCTGGCCTGGTCTCTGTTGGAATTCACATTCTGGGGGGAGATGGGAACCCTCTGTTAGTTCCCTCACTCTTATGGGAAAGTTCAGCTCTCCTGTGCTTCCATTTCTCCCTCCCTCACTGGAACCCAAGAGGTCAACTTTAGGGAATTTTCCAGACTGCCCTGGACCTTGGCCCTTTGGTCAGTGCCTGGCTCACCCCTCTTCCTGCCCTTGAGCTCCCTGTTGGATCCACCCCGCCTGTCCATCCCCAGTCAGCCATAGGGACTGGTCACTATACGCAATCGGATGCCCATTCCGTGCCAGGGCCTGCAGTTTGGGCAGGGGAAGGCGAAGTGGCAGTGGGGGCAGCAGGGACTGAGGGAGACACACCCCTCGCTTGCTTCTCTCCCACAGGCTATGGGGGCTTGGGGCTGAGTATCGAAGGCCCTAGCAAGGTGGACATCAACTGTGAGGACATGGAGGATGGCACATGCAAAGTCACCTACTGCCCTACTGAGCCTGGCACCTACATCATCAACATCAAGTTTGCTGACAAACACGTGCCTGGTGAGGCTCCGGGCTGAAGTCAGGCCGGGAGACCCCAGAGGCTGGGAGGCACCTGACCCGCACTTTCTCCCCGTCCAGGAAGCCCCTTCACTGTGAAGGTCACTGGCGAGGGCCGCATGAAGGAAAGCATCACCCGGCGCAGGCAGGCGCCTTCCATCGCCACCATCGGCAGCACCTGCGACCTCAACCTCAAGATCCCAGGTACCGGCTGGGTGAGGTGGCGGGGGAGGGCTGGGCCGGGCCGCCGGCCCCTGGGGTCTCCTCCAGTTGCTCGCCCCTCACTTCCCTCCTTTCTCCCTCAGGGAACTGGTTCCAGATGGTGTCTGCCCAGGAGCGCCTGACGCGCACCTTCACACGCAGCAGCCACACGTACACGCGCACGGAGCGCACGGAGATCAGCAAGACGCGGGGCGGGGAGACCAAGCGGGAGGTGCGGGTGGAGGAGTCCACCCAGGTGGGCGGAGACCCCTTCCCTGCAGTCTTCGGGGACTTCCTAGGCCGGGAACGCCTGGGCTCCTTCGGCAGCATCACCCGGCAGCAGGAGGGTGAGCAGGGGCAGGGCCCTCCATCCCCAGGGTGGGGAGGGACCGGTCAGCCGGGCCCAGGCCCTGGCACACGGGCTCCAGCCGGCTGGGCCGGGTCCAAGCAGAGGAGGCGGCTTTACGGAAGAGGGAGGCGAGATGCTGGGCCAGGAGCGGCCCGGTGTGCCCTGACCGTCCCCACCCCCTTCAGGTGAGGCCAGCTCTCAGGACATGGCCGCGCAGGTGACCAGCCCGTCGGGCAAGATGGAAGCCGCGGAGATCGTGGAGGGGGAGGACAGCGCCTACAGCGTGCGCTTCGTGCCCCAGGAGATGGGGCCCCACACGGTCACCGTCAAGTACCGCGGCCAGCACGTGCCCGGCAGCCCCTTTCAGTTCACCGTGGGGCCCCTGGGTGAAGGCGGTGCCCACAAGGTGCGGGCTGGAGGCACCGGGCTGGAGCGCGGCGTGGCTGGCGTGCCAGGTGAGGAGGCAGGGTGCCAGGAGCGGGGGCCGGGGCCGCCGGGGCCTGGGTGAGGGTGCTGAGGAGCCGCCCCTGCCTGCTTCCCCGTCTCCAGCCGAGTTCAGCATCTGGACCCGAGAAGCAGGTGCCGGCGGCCTGTCCATTGCCGTGGAGGGCCCCAGCAAGGCGGAGATCGCTTTTGAGGACCGCAAAGACGGCTCCTGCGGCGTCTCCTATGTTGTCCAGGAACCAGGTGGGTCCGTGCTGGGCAGGGGCTGGGTCTGCCTGCCCTTCAGACTGGGTGTCTGCCCTGCAAGCACGGGAACTGCTTGGGGCCGCAGAACTCCCCTTCACCTGGGCCCCTGACTTGTGCTGCGTCCCATCTCCCTCCACCCCACACTTCTGGGGACCCATATCTGTCTCCAGAGCTGAGCCTGCCTGTTCTGGGATGAGGCCGGGCTGGGGCGGTTCTGTCCCTGCCCTCCCATCCCGGGGCCTGTGCTGACCGGCCTCCCCTCCCCAGGTGACTACGAGGTCTCCATCAAGTTCAATGATGAGCACATCCCCGACAGTCCCTTCGTGGTGCCTGTGGCCTCCCTCTCGGATGATGCTCGCCGTCTCACGGTCACCAGTCTCCAGGTAGGTGACCCCCTTGAAGAGGAGCGGGAGTCAAGGATGGTGGCCCCCATGGCCAGGAGCCTAGCGATGACTGGGAAGGGCCAGTGGGACCGAAGCCCCCTCTCCCACTGACTGCATCGCAGAGGCTGGGCCCGCGGGGAGAAGACAACGAGCCCTGAGGCCACTCCCTTGGCTCTGCAGATTTGCCCTGCACTTAGATCCCGTCCTTACCGTCACCTGTCATTTATGTTACTGGGAGTCTGTCCCACCTCCATTTGAGAGTTCTAAACTAAGGAAACTAGATACCAAAACTTGTTAGAATAAGAGTATAAAATAAACACAAAACAAGGGTAAGCAGGTTCTGGGAGAGGGCCAGGAGTGCGTCTGGACATAAAGTGCTCGTGGACTGAGAGCTGGGCTCTGGGTCTTCTGGCTGCTGGGAGGCCAGGTTTGCTGTCCCCCGCTGCCAATTTCTAGAGAGAAGGCGGCTGGACGAGTGAGCAATGAAGGGGGTCTTCTTTTCATTATCTCCTATGGGAATATGTGCAAAGCGGGTTCTCAACAAGCCAGACTGACCCGTGTAAACCCAGGGCACATGTGTTAAGGAGACGCACTGGAAAGGAGCTTGCCAAGCGCGGCTCTTTCGGGGGCATCACCCACAGCCCCCTCCCTATGCTCAGCAGAAAAATGAGGGACGAAGCCCCTTCCAGCTGCCCCCTAAGTAGTCCTGGCAGCCCCTCAGGGAGCCCTTGTGTATCTCCTCTCCCTCACTCACCCTAGGACAGGGCTCTACCCTCCAGTCTCTGGCCCTTGGAGTCCTCCCTGTGCTTCTTCCAGTTCTCCCCATTGGCCCGCCCCCTCTAGGATTGGCTCTTGGGGGTCACCTCCTCACCCAGACTAGGGGCACGTCCTCTTCTTATCCCTGTCATGCTAGCACAGCTAGGTTGGTGCCCGCCTCATCGCAGGTGGATGAGGGTGGCAGGCTCAGCCCCTGCCTCCCGCCTCCCACCTCAGCCTTGCTGAGAGCCTGCCCTCCGTGCTGGGCTGGCAGTCAAGGGCGAGGCTAGGGCTGGGAGGTGGCCGCCCCCCGGCTGGGCTTCCAGTGAGGCCGGTATGGGGCTGCAGCGAGGGCCACTCCCCTGGCCCCCCGGGAGGCTGAGCATCCTCTGTGGTCTTTGCAGGAGACGGGGCTCAAGGTGAACCAGCCGGCGTCCTTTGCGGTGCAGCTCAATGGGGCGCGGGGCGTGATCGATGCTAGGGTGCACACGCCCTCCGGTGCCGTGGAGGAGTGCTACGTCTCCGAGCTGGACAGTGGTGAGCTGGCCCTGCCCTTGCCCGCCGCTGCCCAGGCCAGGACCCTCCGGAAAAGGGAGGGGAAGGACTAAGGCTCACCTCCAACCCTCTGCCCCACAGACAAGCATACCATCCGCTTCATCCCGCACGAGAATGGAGTCCACTCCATCGACGTCAAGTTCAATGGTGCCCACATTCCTGGCAGTCCCTTCAAGATCCGCGTGGGGGAGCAGAGCCAGGCTGGGGACCCAGGCCTGGTGTCGGCCTATGGCCCTGGGCTCGAGGGAGGCACCACTGGTGAGTGAGCTTTGCTTTGGATGTGGGGTCCCCAGCTCCTGTCTGTACCGCCTTGCCCTGTGGCAGGGCAGGGATGACCTGAGCCCCGGAGTCCTCGCATGGCCCCCTCGGGGGAGCCTTGCCCTGTCTAGCCCTGGGTCTCGCTTCCCCTGCCTAGAGCCCGGCTGCTTTTATCCCCGCAGGCGTGTCGTCAGAGTTCATCGTGAACACCCTGAACGCGGGCTCGGGAGCCTTGTCCGTCACCATTGACGGCCCCTCCAAGGTGCAGCTGGACTGTCGGGAATGTCCTGAGGGCCATGTGGTCACTTACACCCCCATGGCCCCTGGCAACTACCTCATTGCCATCAAGTACGGAGGCCCTCAGCACATTGTGGGCAGTCCCTTCAAGGCCAAGGTCACAGGTGAGTGCCCCACGGTGGAGGGAGGGGCACCCATCCCAGCCTGCAGCCCCACTCACCTGGCTGGATGGCCAGAGGCCGTTCGTGTCTGTTCATAATAATCTACCCTAAAGATCATGGACAAGTTACCAAAAACATAGATGAGCCTGGCTCTACATGGGCAAACCATCCTACGGGGTTACAGAAAATCATTTCTAACCATCAAGTTCTTCCTGTTTATTGTTGCCATACCTTTATCTGCAGGGATCCCATGCTTTAATTTTGTTGTCTTCCCTGCTGGTTTCCCATCTTTCTTGTTTCTAAGAAGACAGAGATCAGTAAATACTTTAACAAGCTTCCCTTTTTGAAGCTGTTTGAGCTGTTGGTTGGATAGATCTTCCTTGAGTCTCCTGACAAAGCCAGGAAGGATGAGGGACAGAGCTCCCAGAGGCCCTTGCGCAGGAACAGGCATGCAGTCGAGCCTGTAGCTTGGTGCTTGTTTGGATGATGCTGTCTTCCTCAGATGCTGAAGCTGAGGAAAGGTGGTGGGGGCTCCCTGTGCAGGCAGCATGGCCTGGGACCTCAATCGCTGGCCGAGGACCTGAGGGGCAGGGAGCCCCTCTGATGGGCTCATGGCCACCCCACCCTGCCCCTCAGGTCCCCGCCTATCCGGAGGGCACAGCCTTCATGAAACGTCCACGGTTCTGGTGGAGACCGTGACCAAGTCGTCCTCAAGCCGGGGCTCCAGCTACAGTTCCATCCCCAAGTTCTCCTCCGATGCCAGCAAGGTGGTGACGCGGGGCCCCGGGCTGTCCCAGGCCTTCGTGGGCCAGAAGAACTCCTTCACTGTGGACTGCAGCAAAGCAGGCAGGCTGGAGAGGGGGCGCAAAGTTTCCATGGGAGGGGGGTGTTGGTGGAGTGTGGGGACCAGGAAAAGCGGCGGGGAGCAGGCCGTGGGCTGCTGAGGGACTGCGGACCCCTGGTGCAAGCTGTCCCTCTCTGCCTCCCTGTCCAGGCACCAACATGATGATGGTGGGCGTGCACGGGCCCAAGACGCCCTGTGAGGAGGTGTACGTGAAGCACATGGGCAGCCGGGTCTACAATGTCACCTACACCGTCAAGGAGAAAGGGGACTACATCCTCATCGTCAAGTGGGGTGACGAAAGTGTCCCCGGCAGCCCCTTCAAAGTCAATGTGCCTTGAACCCCAAAAGTGCCTCCCCCAGCCTCTGTCCCCACCTCCAGCCAAATACACACTCACACACACACGTGCCACGCCCAGCCGCACACGCACAGAATCAGACACTGCACACCCTCGCCCCGGGTGTGAAAGGAACGGCAGAGCCTGCCCACCCCACGTGCCCTCAGGGGTTGGAGGGCCTTGTCTGTCTCAGGGCAGTGTCCCTCCCCTAGAATGTGACGTGAGGGCCACTGGGGCCAGGCTCAGGGGCAGAGGCTGTGGCCTAAAGGGGGGGGGCAGGGAAGCCCTAGGTGTCCTGGTGGGGCTGAGGTCAGTGGGGGAGCATGTGTGTGTTGGGGGGGCGTCTGTGTGTGTGACAAAGATCACCCTCAAACCGCACCGCCAGCCGGGCCTCCTTGCCCCCGAGGACTGTGCCTTGCCCCTTTGATGGCCACAACCCTAGAGCTTTAAGGACTTGGAAGAGAAAGCACAATCGGAGGAGAAAACAGACTCGGAGCAGGCAGCAGCGGCAGCACACGGGGCGACTTGTACCTGCCCAGGCCAGGCTTCCTGGGAGGCTGATTTCTCTCTCTTGGTTGTTTTTGTTTTTTTGTTTGTTTTTTTTTATTTACAGTTGCACAGCTCTGCCCCATGGGGGGCCTTTTGTACACACTGCAAGGCCCAGCTTTCTGGGGGGACTTTTGCACATGTCATGCGGCTCAGCTGGGAGCCGCTTAGGTGGAAAACTCCAGACCCAAATAAAGTGCGGCCTGTCTCAGAGGCTCTGGCTGTTCCTTTGAGTGTGCTCTCCATCTCTGGCCACCTCCTCACCTGCCGACACTGAACCAGACCCCAGGGAGGCCCATGGAGGAATGACCAGGCTGAGAGGAAGGCCCTGGGGCAGAGGGCGGCTCCTCTGGGTCACCTGCTTAGCTAGGTCTGGGATGTTGGCGTCCTGGGATGCTCAGGAATGTGGGATTGGTCCTGGGAAAGCTGGAGGGCTGTTGGGTGGAAGACAGGGTGGACGCTATATGCTAGAAGACTGCCCTAACCACTGGGAGGCCTGGGTCAGATCAGCCTAACCTCAGGGATGTTCTTCAAATTAGACCTTACACCAGTGTGCGCTGACGCCAGCAGGAATGCTCTTCACCCAGGAGGCAGGCGGGGCCACATGCAAACCCAGCAGCCTTCACTCTGACCAGTTCCTGGGTCAAACCTGGGCCTGCTTCCTCCTCACCCTCAGTCCCAATCAAGGCTTGCTCAGGGGTCTCCCTCCTAAATGCCTGCAGCAGCCTCTTACCGAGGCTACCTGGTCCGGGCCAGCTCCCTCCAACCCTCCCTCCGTGCTGCAGCCAGAGGGATGTCACATTAACAAGATTATGTCTCTCCCTGGTTTTAGGACCCTTCTGCTGCTCTCTTCTACTTCAGGCTAAAATCTACTCTAACAAGACTTCCAAGCCCCCAAGTCCAGATTCCAGCCTCCTGACTCATTCATTCAAGAATCCCCTGGGAGTTGGGCAGTGTGTCCACTCCCTAACACAGCCTTCTCTAACCCTGCCCCTGTGCTGCAGTTTGGGTTCCCTGCCTGGAAACACCCTTGCCCCCTCCCCTCCTCACCTTCCTGACTAACAGGAAGCTTTCTAGGACTCTTTCCTGCCCCTCGGGGATCAGCAACCCCTCAGCTCCCATAGTGCCCTGGGACACTATGCATTTACCACCCTGATCATGACCCTGTACCTACAAGGCAGCCTCCCCCACCAGACGTGTTCCTAACCCTGGAAGGTCTAATAGGCATATTGAATGAATATATGAATGAGCAGTCGAGTAGAAGGTCAAAGAAGCACAGAAGTATTTCACTCAATTTAACCCCCAACTCTAGACCAGTTCCCTGACATTCAGTACATGGTGGTGGGTCTTCCAGAAAAGGTCCAAAACACACATGGTGCCTGCTCCTAATACCTCTCCTCTTCATCTCTTTACTCAGTAGCTTGTCTGCCTCCTTGCAAGTTTCTCTCTCCCTCTACCTCAGAGGAAGAGGTACCTTCCCCTTCCCTGCTCTGGATCCTGCCCCCTCAAGATTCCTCCAGGGCCATTCCTTACTATGTGTGTGCCCCAGACCCTGCCTAGGATTTTTCACCGGCCCCTCAGTTGTGCAGTGAGCCCCTTGTATCCTCAGCCCCCAGTCATAGTCACATTTGATAAATCATTGAAGGAGTGATGACTGTGGGGCTGTCCCAGCTCCTTTCTTTACCTGACAAGCCCCCTGAAGGCAGGACCTGCTAAGTACCCAACTGCTGGTGGGCACTGAAGGGCAGGTGTGTGCCAGGCACAGAACCAGGTGATTCTACACACACCCTTCCTCGCTCCCTTCTCACTCTCAGTCCTCCTCCCCTTTACTTCCACAGACGGGAGGGTTTTCCTGGATGGTTTGCTCTCTGCATATAGGTCCTAACTCACTCAATCCTCATTCCAGCCCTGTAACCTAGGCATACTATTGTCTGAGGAAACCAAGGCCCTGAGAATTAGACGATGAGTCCAAAATTTCAAACCTAGTTGAGCCCAAATCCCAAATCCACACGTATAACCGCTAGACCAATGCCATGCACTCCATGAATTTCAAACTCACAAACCACATGCCAGATGCCAGGGATGCCTGTTTGTTGAAGGGAGGGGGAAAGAGCAGACTTTTCACTTCCTGTTCATCTCACAGAGTTCACTCTCTTGGGAATGTTAATCCTGTCTATATGGCTTCACAGGCCAGAAATCTGCAAGTCAAGTGAGTCTCTCTATTTCATTCTACCTCCACCTCTCCCCGAACACATCCAGTCCAAAGATCAATTTTCCATTCTGCCTATCAGTACCCCTCGACTCCGACCACTTCCCCACATTCCCCATTACCACTAGCTGAGTGCCAGCCATCATCTCTTACCACTACGGCCTCCCAGCTCCATCTTGCTTTTGCACACAGTGTAGTCACAGTGATCCCTCTGAAACACAAATCTAGCCACATCACCCTCTTGATTAAAACCCTTCAGTGGCTTCCCACTGCCCTAGGATAACTTCCAGATTCTTTAACTTTTCTTGAAGGCACTATACTCTGTAGTCATTAAGCGTTTGCACGCATGGTTCATCTGGCCTAGAACGTTCTCTTGTCCCCCATTCCTATCCCTTTCATTCTGTTGCTCCTTCAGGCCTCAGCTTAGAAGTAACCTTCTTGGAAAAGTGCTCCTTGAGCCACGCCTCCCACCTCCCCCACACCCTTATATAAGTGCTTCCAGGGACTTTTCACATTTTAGCAGTTAACACAGTTTCTAACTGCGTGCTCACTTGGCTCTTTCCCTCCGTAGACAGCATCATTATTAACCTGTTCATTCCTTTATTAGTTGAACAAATACGTATTGAGTGATGTCTACGTCCATCACTGCACCCGTAGAATGAACGGGTGACTGAAACACCCGCTCTGCGAACAAGCGATCGAATGAAAGAGCCTCCCGAGAGCGTCCGCGGTGCCGCGCGGCCTTCTGGGAACCGTAGTCCCCTGATCAGGGCCTCTCTTTACGGCGCAGGCGTATTCAGATTAAGGGAACTTGCTGTTAATGCTCAGGCCCCGGAAGGCGGAGAGGGAGACCTGCGCATGTCTAAAGGCTGGTGGTGAGGCCGAAAAGGGGACGCCCTAAGGAGGCGGGGCCTCGGCTGCTTCTGGCAGACCGGGTGAGCTCTGCCCGGGTGCGAGGATGGCGGGGCGAGGGAAGCTAATCGCTGTGATCGGAGACGAGGACACGGTGACTGGTTTTCTCCTGGGCGGCATAGGGGAGCTTAACAAGAACCGCCAACCTAATTTCCTGGTGGTGGAGAAGGACACAACCATCAATGAGATCGAAGACACTTTCCGGTACGGTGGCCGGCGAGGCCTGAACGGGACCTTCTGCTGTCTGGCGGTCGTAGGGGGAGAGGGCGGAGGTGGCCCGGGGACCAGAGCCTCCGCGGTTCCTGGCGGGCCGAGCCCGGCCTGCACTGGCCGAGACCCAGGCCGAGGCGCCAGACCTCCACCGGGGGGGGTCGGGACGCTCGTCCGCACGTCTGAAGCGGAGGCCTCCTCCTTCCCCGCGCCCCTGGTTGCCTTTTGGGGCTCAGTGGATCCGGGGCTATGCCAGGTCACGAGCCCCCTCTTCATGTGACCATGTGTCAGAAGGGAGCAGGGTTCGTAATGGGCTTGCCTTAGGTGGGTGCCCAGTTCGCCCAGACCCGGGATAGGGCCCCTGACTTCACCTGTAGAGCAGGCTCTGAGCGAGGCAAGCTCTGGGTTTGTTTATTTTTTGTTTTTCTAGACTCTTAAAGGAACCATTCACTAAGACAGGGGTTCTTAACCTTTTTTGTTCCCCGGATCCCTTTGCCAGTCAGGTGAAAACCACAGACCCCTTACTAAGTCCACACTATGCTGTATTATTTAATACATATATCACTCCTGCACCAATACGTCCCCACAAGAATAATGTTTTTTTGAATTTCAATTCAAGCTCATGGACCCCTTGTTAAGAATCCCTGCCTGACTAAGCACTGTACTCAGGCTTTCTTGTACTTTCATCTCCCTTAGGGGTTCACACTCGTCCTATGAAGTAGGGAGGGGTTATTATTCCCACTTGCAGGTGAGAAAACTAAAGCTCAGAGAAGTTAAGGCATGTACACACACACCAGTTGGAAGAGACAGAATTGGGATTTGAACCCATTCCCAGGCCTTTCTGCCTCTCTTAAATTGGGTACCCACCATGCTTCCGCAGCTCTCCTCAGTCTGCCTTGGAATTTCCCATTAGTCTTAATCATAGTGGTCAGACTATCAGGACTGCCTGACTTTCTGCTAAGACCTTGGGCAATTCTTTTGCACCTCATCCTCATTTCCTGCCTGGAGTAAAGGGTGGTAGCTTCAAAGTGGGCGTACAGGCATGGCCTTTAATCCAGGATGTATCTCCTGATGACTAGAATGGAAGGTGCTAGGCTCCTTCCCCCAGCCCCTTCTCTAGGGCCCTTGGCCAAGACTCAGGGATAATCCACTCCCACATGTTTCCCCCTAAACAACCAAGCCAGAGCTGCTGGCTGAGGCTGGTTCAAACTGCTCAAGGTCTGTTAGGCTGTTATGTCGGAAGATACTTTCTGCTGATCTCTAAGCAGTCTGGGGAAATGACTCCATTTGTTCATGAATTTTCCATGTTTCCAACCAAGAGAGACCTTAAAGATCATCAAGACTAACCAAGCCCAGTGCCTGACTCAAGAGTAGGTGCTCAGTAAATAGTTCTTAATGAATAAATGAATGGGGGTGGGGGTGGACGGTGGATCACAAGAAAGGATGATCTCAGTGCCAGGTTCTGCTCATGTGGAAAGTGTGATTCCTTCCTTACTGAGTTTCCTCTTCCTATTTTGTGTTCTTTGCTCACCCCAAACTTCCCTTCCGACCCATCCCCACCCTCATCAGTGAGACCGTGAGGCCTTCAGTGGGCTCCTCAGCCCTTTTCTTTTCCTTTGAGAAGTTAAAGTGTTCACATGGCTTGCAAATTAATATTTAAAAGGTATACATTAAGATGTGTCTCCCACCCATGTCTTCTTCCACCTCATTGTCTTCCCCCTCCCCACTTATGCAAATACAAGGGAATATACACATAATACTTATCCTCCCCCTTCCTTACACAAAGGCAGCATATTTTATACCCTGGCATGCACCTGAATCTTCATTACCAGTCTAGTTGGAAGCCTTCCAAGGAGGGAAGGTAGATGTGCCCTTAGCTTTTAAATAAAATTGATTCTTTTTTTTTTAAAGATTTATTATTTGTATTTCTCTCCCCTCACCTCCCCCACCCCCCATTGTCTCCTCTCTGTGTCCATTCATTGTGTGTTCTTCTGTGTCCGCTTGTATTCTTGTCAGGCAGCACTGGGAATCTGTGTCTCTTTTTGTTCTGACATCTTGCTACATCAGCTCTCCGTGTGTGCAGTGCCACTCCTGGGCAGGCTGCACTTTTTTCGCATGGGGCGGCTCTCCTTGCGGGGTGCACTCCCTGCGACATCCCTATGCGGGGGGAACCCCTGCGTGGCACAGCACTCCTTGCACAACAGCACTGCACGTGGGCCAACTCACCACACGGGCCAGGAGGCCCTGGGTACCAAACCCTGGACCTCCTATATGGTAGACGGACGCTCTATCAGTTGAGCCACATCCGCTTCCCAAAATTGATTCTTGATAGAATTTAGAGAGAATTAAGTGGTAGCCACCTTTTCTGCTTGTCCTCTGCCCATTTCCCTCCACAGCCCAGCCCCACCAACCCAGCGGGGGCTGCTTTGGCAACAGAGAGACAAGTGCCCTGGCAGCTGCCCTGGACTTCCTTCTTCTCCCTCCCAACAGGCAGTTTCTAAACCGGGACGACATTGGCATCATCCTCATCAACCAGTACATCGCCGAGATGGTGCGACACGCACTAGATGCCCACCAGCGCTCCATTCCTGCCGTCCTGGAGATCCCATCCAAGGAACACCCCTATGACGCCGCCAAGGACTCCATCCTGCGCCGGGCCAGGGGCATGTTTACTGCTGAAGACCTGCGCTAGGGGCTCCCCTCCGCCTTCCAGCCCCTCCCTCATCTCCAGGCCCCACCCATCTTGCCATCAGCCCTTCTCTGCATTTTGCATTTTGAGCCTCTGAGTTCCACCATCCTGTCCCTTCCCACCCCGTTGAGAGGCTAGGTGAAGTACTGTGGGTTGCTGGGGCTCTGCCGTTAAAATCAAGGCTGGTTAGGGAATAGGCAGCCTGGCCATCTCTCGTCTTCCACTACCTCTTTCCTCAGCTGTCACAGTGTCATTGTTCATGTTAAATTAAAGTAATATTCTCGCTTCTCTCTCAACTATGGGCTGGTGCTCGAAGGACTTGTGTGGGGTGAGGTTGTTGGGGGAGGGGGGATTAGATTGGCAAGAATGAAGAAGGTTCTGTTAAAGACCCAGGCGTGGAGGTACTAGGCCAGAAAACTGTGCAGGAGGCCATGGCTCAAGGATGGTCCTCTGACTCAAAGGCCAGCTCTGAAGGGTGGTGGGTGGGAGGGGAGAAGACCTGAGCCCTGGCACCTGGCTCCTCTGCTTTAGTCTGCATTGGGCAGTGAGGAGGCCTAACCCCAAGGGACTGGAGCAGAGAGCACAGGAGACCCAGAAGCCTGTCATACTAGGCTGAGCCTGGGTCCTGCAAGAGGTTTGGGGGTCAAATCTCTTAATGCCAGTGGGCCCTGGCCTGAGGCTGCCTTGGAAAGCAGGGTATGGCAAGTAGAACCCTGGCCCTGTGTGAGGTGATGCTTGGTTGCCAGGTGATTGTCCCTGAGCAGCTACCCTGACTGTCAGAAGGAAAAGCACCTGCTTGCTGTGCTCACCCCTCAGCTGTGACCACCCTGGTACTGCTCCTTCCCTGCCACCATGTCACGGCAACTCAACATGGACACGCTGCGGCAAAATTTCTGGAAGGAGGAGTATCTGAGGGAGAAGATGTTGCACTGTGAATGGCATCGCAAGTACGGGTCGTTGGTGAAGGCCAAACAGAAGGCTAAGGCTGCAGCCCGCCTGCCCCTCAAACTGCCCACCCTGTACCCTAAAGCCCCACTCTCACCCCCACCTGCCCCCAAAACAGTCCCTTCCAAGGCCCCCAGCCCCATTCCGGAGGCTCCTATTCAGTCAGAAATGTACCCAGTACCGCCTGCCACCCGGGCCCTGCTGTATGAAGGCATCTCCCACGACTCTCAGGGCCGCTACCACTACCTCAACACCCGAAAACTGGACAGGCCAGAGATGCGCTACCTCTTCCCCATCACCACCAACTTCACATATGGCTGGCAGCTGGGTGAGCCCCGACCTTCTGGAAATTATTCACCTAACACACCGAGCACGTGACCCGTGCCAGGCCGTGCTCTCAGCACTAGGCACGCGAGGCCCAGCCCTTTCGAGGAGCGGGCCTTCCAGTGTGCGGAGCAAGGAATGCCTGGGAGAGAGGCACTCCATGATGAGACTAGGGAGGGGAGGGGTGGGGTGGGGTGCTTCTTTAGATTGAATTGTCAGGCAAGGCCCCTCTGAGAAGTTGATCTTTAGGTTGAGACCTTAATAGCAAGGAGGAGTTTGGATTTTATTCTAAGTGGAAGAGGGAGCCAATGGAGGGTTTTAAGCAGGCAAATGATGCTGACTACTTAAAAAAAAATCACCCCGACTGTTGTGTAAGTAGTGTGTTTTTCGGGGGAAAGAACAGAAGTTGACAGATGATTTGAGCATCTATTCAGGTTGTCCTGGCAAGAGATGATGACTTGGCCTAGGGTAATTAGCAGTAGAGCTGAGAGTAGATTCAGAATGTTTTCGAGGAAGAAATGGCAGAACTTATCAACATATTAGACATGCAAGTAAGAGGAACAGGGGCCACGGCCAGCTTTTCGGCCGGCACAGCAGTGGCAGGGAAGACTGGGAGAGGAGCAGGGCCGGAGTGTGTTTGGAGGCTGAGGTCAGTCTGGGCCCTATTAAGCTGGAGGTGCCGGTGAGGTGGCTGTGTATGAAGTCTGCTCCTAAGGAGAGAGGTGGGAGTGAAAGATGCAGGTTTGGGGGGTGAGATCGCCCAGGAAGTACAAATTGCTGGACTTAGACTGGAGGCAGGCAGGGAGCACAGCCGGGAGCACGCAGGGGGATGATGTTAGTGGGAAGACTATCCATCCTGAATGAGTCTGTTTTTCCTCTGAGGCTGAGTAAGGTCACCAGCTGGGAAGAAGAGAAGCAGAGGCAGTGAGGTAGTTTGAGATGGGGAGTACAGTGTGGGAAAAGGAATGTGCCAGGGTGTTGGGGTGCTGGGTGGTGCTGAGTATCCCTTTGCTGTCTGTGATTGTGAATCAAAGTGAGATTAGTCACTGGTCCTGGACCTTTCTCCAGCTGCTGCGTGCAGGTGCAGAAATGGTGCGCAGTTGGGGGATAATCACAGTTGAGGTCTTGCCAAGCAAGTTCCCCATTTTTTTTTTTTTAAGATTTATTTATTTATTTAATTTCCCCCCCTCCCCTGGTTGTCTGTTCTTGGTGTCTATTTGCTGCGCTTGTTTCTTTGTCCGCTTCTGTTGTCGTCAGCGGCACGGGAATTGTGGGCGGCGCCATTCCTGGGCAGGCTGCTCTTTCTTTTCACGCTGGGCGGCTCTCCTCAAGGGCGCACTCCTTGCGTGTGGGGCTCCCCCACGCGGGGGACACCCTTGTGTGACAAGGCACTCCTTGCGTGCATCAGCACTCCGCATGGCCAGCTCCACACGGGTCAAGGAGGCCCGGGGTTTGAACCACGGACCTCCCATATGGTAGACAGACGCCCTAACCACTGGGCCAAAGTCCGTTTCCCGCAAGTTCCCCATTTTCCCCAGGGCCCCAACAAAAGCAGGAAGCGGGGCCCAGAAGCAGGAGGTAGAGGGAGGCCCTAGCACCCATTCAAGTCTAGCTGAGTCTGTCCCTGTGATAAGAAGGACTGGGTTCCCCAAAAGCAGAGGATTCTGGGGCTGGTTCATCAGTGTGGATGGCTGACGTGGTTCTGCCATCACTGCTATAACCCAGCCAGCTCCCTGTACTCTCCTGCAGCTCCCACGCCTCAGAAGCATTTCCTTTTATTTCTTTGCAAAGTGGATACAACATGGGCAGATTACGAGGGCTATGCAGGCAGACAGGACTCCCCAGTTCCTTGAGTTCCTTCCCAGGAACCCATTCCCAGCCTCTGATCTCTTCCCAGGCCCCCCAGTGAAGCAAGAACTGATCTCCTGCAAGATGTGCCGCATTGATTCATTCTTCCGCAAGAACGGGGCCTTTGCACTGCTTGACCCCCAGGACCTGGCCCTCTGACCTTGCACAGGGCAGGACGGTGGGCTCAGGGAAGACAAGAGGAAATGACCTGCCTCCTGGTGGGGCAAAGCTGCTCTGCCTGTCTGGCTCTCCTAGCCCTCAGGCTGCATTCTGGGCCTTTCTAAAACTACCTCTGACCTGCACTTGCTAACCTCTAGGTTGCCCTCTCGCTTCTTCCTTAACCCTCCGTCTCCTCAGTGAGCCCTTTGAGGATCCAGTAATGACTAGAAGTGGGCTGGGAAGGGTGGTGAGCTCTCCTCTCCAGACACAGGCTCCTCAGCGCCAGGAGACCACAGCAGCTTCTGGAAGTTCTGGGTGTTCCTGGGGAAGGAGGAGCTTGTCAACCCAGCTGTCAAGGAAGAGGGCCACTCCTCCCAACCTCCCTGCGGCCCCCTCACCTGGCCCTGAGGGCCCGCAGGCGCCGAGTCCTCTCCCGGAGCTCTTGTTCCAGCTGCTCCCGCAGGGCGCGCCGCTGCCCAGCCTTGTCCTCCTGGGGGGTGCAGAGCGCTGAGCGCCCTCCCGCACCCCGGGGCTCGATGGGGCCAGCAGGGGGAGCACCCGGGCAGACCCGCGCCTCTCGTGCCCTCGGTACCTTTCATTGCACGCGCGCAGTGCGTGCGCCTCTAAGAAACCCCAGGTCGTGTGCCCCGCACCCCCAGCCCCTTCTCCCTAGGATCTTGCCTGAGGCGGGAGTTGAGCGGGGCTGAGCGGGGGAGTCACCAGGGGGTGAATCCGGGAGTGGCGGTTCCAGGCGATGCAGAGGCGTCCCAGGACCTGCGGGAGGCGGCCGTCAGCGGGCCCCGGCGCCCCCTCGGCGCCCCCTGGGTGGCCCGCCGCCAGGCCAGCCCGGCCCCGCCCCGGCGGGTGCGCACCCGGAGCCGCTGCCGCTCGCGGTCCTGCCGTCGCCGGCGCTGGGCGGTGCGGTGCAGCTCCAGCAGCCGCTGCAGGGCCGCCTCCCGCTGCTCCGCGCTCACCGCTGCCCGCGTCGCCTCCCTGCCGGCGGGCTCGGGCCACGCGGCCCTCGAGGGCTTGGGAGTCTCAGTCCCGCCCTTCCTCTCCTCGCCCGCCTCCTGCTCGGCAGGGCCGGGGCCGCCTCCCGCGGCTGGCGTCCCGTGCGCGTGGCGCCCCAGCCCTGCGGCCCCCGGGACAGCTGCCGGGAGCTCGTGCAGTGCGGAGTCCTGGGTGCTGAGCGCCCCCAGCACGGCCGCTTCTGGGCCTGGGAGCGGTGGCGGGGTCGGCGGTGCGGGCGGCCTGCGGAGCGGATGCGGAGCCCAGGGCCCCTCCTGCGCAGCCCCCAGCTTTCTCGCGGCTTGGGTAGACTCTCCTCTGTGGCCCTCCGTCTTTCGCTGCAACAGCTGGGTGGGCCCCTGGCCGACTGGACTCTCCCTTCCCCCAGCCTGGGGGACCTGTTCCCCCAGACACCCGCAGAAGTCCTCCGAAGGGCGCAGGGGGGCGCCCTCCCCCGGGGGCTGTGTAGGCCCCTGTCCCCCAGCCACCTCCCAGGCTTGTGGGGTACCGCCGTCAGAAAACTGAAGGCCTGTTTCCTGACCAGGAGTCTCCTTCCTGGGCTCCAGGGGGCCCTCTGTTCTCTGACCCTTAGGGCTGTTTCCTCTTTGACCTTGAAGAGCCTCTCTGTTCTCACTCTGGGGAGCTTCCCCCCTCTGAGCTTTTGCGACCTCACCCTGAGGGGCCTCCGGCCTCTGGCTCTGCGGAGGCTCCATCCTCAGCAGGTTCTGAAGGTCTGCCCGCTCCTGGCCCAGTCCCTCTGGAGGATCTTGGGGTTCCAGTGGGTCCTGGGCGGGCAGGCCTGAGGGTCCTGGGGCCACCTGGGCCAGCTGTCTCCCTTGCAGGCTCCCCGATGGCAGGTGAAGGGGACTCTGGGTCTTGGGCTCTGCTTGGCTTCTCTCTGCACCCTGGGCCAAGTCCTGGGGAGGAAAAGCACTTTGCGCCCAGGCTTCTGGGGCATTCCCGCGCCAGGGCCACCTCCTCCAGGGAAGCCTGAAGAAGCCAGTGGCTGACTACACCCTGGCGGACCCCACTTCCCTTACACCCCCTGCCTGATTCCTGGATTTGTTGAACCCACTTTACATGGTGTAGAAGGTGCTTCCATGATGGTACCCCCCCCTGCCTAGAGGAGGTTATGGATCCATCACTCCCAGCCTCACCCCAGTAGCCCCGCTCCCAGGCAGACCCCATACCTGCTGTCCCAGCCTGAAAGGGGCCTTGCCCAGGACCCTCAACCCTTTTACCTTTACCTCTGAGCTTCTGGGTTCCCCCAAGATACTGCTGGTAGTGGGGTTCAACTCTTGCAAGCAACCTGAGGGAGAAAGACCAATGTTGGGGGTCCCTCTATGCATGTCCCAACCACTCCCCCACATTTGCTCCCACCTGAGCTGGAACCCAGGGCATAAGGGGGATGGGTGACCCGAGAGCTGTGTTTGAACTTCAAGGCTGTCAAGCTGTCACAGTTCACCAGTCTACTTGTATCTGTTCAGCCTGCCACGCACCTGCTCTCAAGTTTGCCTGCCCACAGTCAGCCCGGTCTTCCTCCTGCTCTCAGTCAAAGGGACCACCCCAAGGGACCCACCCTCCTCCCCAGAACCCCAAAAGAAGCTGGGGAGAGGGAGAGGCCTGCTTGCCGGGGCCATCCATCCCTTAGCACAAGGATGTCCCACCTTGGCCCATTCAGGCCAAAAGAAGAAACCCAGTGTGGGTGCCTCAATTATTAAGGAAATCCCCTTCAGCAAAATGAAATGAAATAATCTGGGAAATGACTTTTAGGCCAGAGCCTGGGCTAAAGATGGCAAGTCTTCATAATTAGCAAAAGGAACTTAAAGAGATGAAGCTGTCCCTGCTCCTCACAGCTGTGGAGGAAGGAGAGTTGTTCTACATCCATAAAATGAGATTAAGAAAAAACAAACCCTGACTGCATAAGGCCTTACTCCATTTTGCTTTCATGCAATAATAGAGAGTGGTGTGAATACTCAGAACAGGAAATGGGTATGTTCTCTGTGAAAATGAAGCTCTTCTGAAGGGTTTTTTGAACAGGAATCTTATAAGACTCCCCAAGCCTGTAGAAATCATTGCCATGAGCTATGAGAAATAACCTTCAAAATCCCTCTGTAATTCCAATGTGCTGTCTTACTAAATAATCTGGTAATAATGTAATATTTTTGTATCCCCCAAAAGACAAAATAAGTTAACTCTGTCAGTCAGAAAATCATTGCTGGTACTTTACTCTTCCCCCACATGCTTGACAGAACAATTAAAAGCTTACGGCTTTGCTAGATTATTTAACAAATAATCTGAGTGTTTGTTTCATTTCAAGATACCGGCCCAAGGCCCACAGCATCCATCTCCCTGAATTCTAATTGCCTGTTTATTGTCACTCTTCACCGGGCTGTGATCTCAAGGATGGGGACCAGGCCATCTCTTATTCTCTGAATATCCCCAGTGCCTGGCACAGGGCTGACACATAGGTGGCTGGCAGCTGATCTTCCCCTCCCCTCTCCTGGGCAGTCATTGGCAGTCATTTCCAGCACTCTATCCCCTGAGCCCATTAACCTCAGAATCCTCTTGGACACGGTACCTGAGACAATTGGAACCAGTCAGGTGAAATTGGCACATAAAATAAAACGTACTTGTCCTTCCTGGATGCCCTGGTCCTCCATGAAGAGGTGCAAGATAAAGAATGGACTGAAGTCTTGGACCCTTGAACTTGGAGTGAGGCCCCCCTGCATCTAGTCTGGTTCCCCCAGTGCTGGGGGCTCCCTGCTCTCCTGGCTGCCCCACCCTTTCTGGCAGTGTACCTGGTGTGTGCCCTGCCGGCAAGCTGGGATGCCCCCAACTTGGGTGCACGGTGCTCGTGGCCACATCCATATCCAGGTCAGCCAATGGGCCCACCGCCGGTGCCCTGCATGCGCGCAAAGGCTGCCTCAATGCCTCATGGGGCCGTGGGCTCTCGAGCAGGGAGGGAGCCCTTCTCCCCTGTCCCTGCCAGCTCCCAGGCCCCTCCCACCCCCTGCACCACAGGGTCCTGGGAGCTGAAATTCAGAATCATCTTCTCCAGGGACTGTGGAGCAACCACAGGAAAAACTGAGGGCCCCAGGAGATTCTCTGAGGCACGAGGAGGGGCACTAGGCAGGAAAAAAGACAGGGGAAGGGGTCCAGGGCTTGGATGCTTTATGTGGCAATGCCTAGGGGGTGGCCAGGATTCTCTGGGAGAAAGACTCACCTCTCCGGAAGCTGATGGTTCTGGCTCAAGGACTCCCCAGCCTGGGGTGGAGAACACAGCCTGGGACTCTGGAAGGGTTGAGGGGTACCCAGATCCACAAGGCATCCCCCAGTGTGGCAGGCAGCTTCTACAATGGCCCCACGTGGTCCCCATGCCCTTGTAGAACCTCTCCCCCAATCCCTCCTGCTCAGTTGAGCCTGCAGATGAGACTGCAGCCCTGGCAGATGAGACTGCTACCTCATGACAGACCTGGAGCCAGAGGCACCTAGCTCTGACACTCCTTAAATCACAGAAACCATGAAAGAGTAATCATTTTTCAAGTCATTAGGTTTTGGGGTGATTTGTTAGGCAGCAATAGGTAACCAATACACCAGGAATTAATTTCCTGACTTCTGTCCATTCTGGGTGACAGCCCACCCCCAACGCCTGCCCCATGGTAGCCGCTGTCCTCACACTGACTCAGTGGGAAAGCTCGTTGTCACATTGGTCACCACCACCACCTCCTTCTACAGCTGGATGGGACTTGGCCCCTTGGTGGCAGAGCTGGGAGGGCAGTGCACACTGTGGTTCTGGGTCCAGGGCCCCGTCACCACAGCAGCCCCTCCTGAAGGAGTCAGTCTGGCCACCAGGAGTCATGGCCTGGCTGGGGCTGGTCAGTGCCTCTCGTCCCAGGGGCATGCTGGACATGAGCCTCTGTCCCCTGGGACCTGCTGGGCCTGATTCCTTCCAAGCAGCAGCCAGTGTCTCAAGGCCTCCGGGGTATCACCAGGCAGTTGATTTGATCAAGACAGCCATTCCTTGTGGAATAAAAGCAGCCAGGAGGTGACGCGCATGCGCGGATGAGCTCGCCTCAGCCTCTCCCCTGCTCTCTGAGGAGAGTCGTATTACCTTCCCCACTCCATAGCTGAGGAAACAGAGGCTGACCTCCCCCAGGGAGCGTCAGAGCCAAGATCGGTCCTCTCAAGTCCCCTCACCACCACGGCTGCCTCGTGTCCCTCTGTCCCCTGCCCCCAGCCCTGCCCCTGCTCACCCCACTCATGGGCTGCGCAGAGTCCCCACCCGTCCTGCCATGGGACTCGCCATGCCAGCTCCATGCACGCTGGGCCCAGGGCGGCCAGAAGAGGCCCAGCCCCGCCCCGGTCAGCAGCTCCAAGTCCCACAGGAGCTGTGGGGAGATAGGGTGCCAGGGCATGAGAGGGCACCCGCCCTGCCTTCTGCCATGCCCTGCCCCCGGCCAGCCCCTACCTGCTCCTGGGCCCGCCGGCGCCGCTCCAACTCCAGCAGCACGGAGGGCAGCTCCAGCCCACGGGGGCGCCAGGGGGAGTCGGCTGCCTGCCTCCCCCCTTGGGGCTGGTGCTGCTCCTCCCTCACCTGCCGCAGCACAGCTCGGAGCTGGCCCTGGCCCCCCGGGCACCGGAAGAGGTGCTGGTACAGAGCCAAGACCTGCTCAGGGGTACACGGGGGCCCCAGGCCCCCAAGTGTGGCTGCCTGCTCCATGGGGCAGGGGGCAGGCAGATGTCCCCCCTCTCCTCTCTCTAGCTGCCACTGGGGACCTGCGAGGGGCCGAGGCCCCAGAGCCGGGAGGAGACAAAGGCTCCGGATCCCAGTAATGCAGGGCCCTGACACCTGAGCTAGGGCCTGGGTGGCAGCCAAGCCCCACAGACACCCTGGCCTGACTCTGACGTGGGCTTCTTGGCCCTGAAGGTGGCAGTGGTGGGTTGGGAGCACGCCCTGGTGGAGAGAGTGGGGAGTGTGTGTTTGCAGTCCTGAATGAGTGCACGTTTTAACTAGCAGCTCGTAAGTGCACTCTCTGGCTTGTACCAGCAGCAGCAGCGGCCACCAACAGCTCTCTCTGCCTGGACACAGCACCACGTGCGTGTAGTCCTTCCGTGCAGCAATGCTGTGACCGAGGGACCGTCATCTCCCCCAATTTACAGGTAAGAAAGCTGGGCCCCAGAGGGTCGTGGGCCCTGACAGGTGGGCAATGTTCCCTTCATCTCCAGACAGCTGGGCGTTGTAAAGAGGCTCTGGGGGAACACGGTACCCCGACTTTAGGCCCTTCTGTCACACGGAACAGCAAGAGCAGGCAATACCCCGGCTTGCACCTGCCAGGGGCTTGCTCCCCACTTGCTGTCCTGTATTCCTCGCTGCATGAGATCCTGCTATCACGCTCTGTGGCCTGATGCATTTGCCCTACTGCTGTGTGAGAGAGCAGGGGAAACTCTCCTCTCTGAGCCCCAAACGAGAAAAGCCTCACCTGACAGAGCTGACTGAGCAGGGCAGGCAGCTCCCATCAAAGCTGACACCCTCTTAGATGAACAATTGAGGGGTTTGGGGGGAACCCTTTTGGCGGGTGTCCTCTCCTGGAGCGCTGGGCTTTCACTCCTTGCTGTGTAAAAAGTTGTTGAGGGAAGCAGATTTGGCTCAACTGATAGAGCGTCTGCCCACCACATGGGAGGTCCAGAGTTCAAACCCCGGGCCTCCTTGACCCGTGTCGAGCTGGCCCACGTACAGTGCTGATGCGCGCAAGGAGTGCCTTGCCACGCAAGGAGTGCCCTGCCACGCAGGGGTGCCCCCTGAGTAGGGGAGCCCCACGTGCAAGGAGTGCACCCCATAAGGAGAGCCACCCTGTGCAAAAAAAGTGCAGCCTGCCCAGGAGTGGTGCTGCACACATGGAGAACTGATGCAGCAACATGATGCAACAAAAAAGAAACACAGATTCCCAGTGCTGCCGAGAATGCAAGTGGACACAGAAGAACACACAGCGAATGGACACAGAGAGCAGACAACTAGGAGGGAGGGAAGGTGGGGGGGAAGGGGACAGAAGTAAATAAAAATAAATTAAAAAAAAAACAACTTGTTGAAACATCAGGGGCCTGGCAGAGAGGATGGAGGCCCCTGAGGTTTTAGCCAAGGTCCCTAACTCACCAAGGTCACATGGCCTGTGGGTGACAGAGAGGACTCAAATTCTAGACTTTTCCTCGATCTTTCCCCTATAATGATGTCTTCACAACCACTATGTGTGTCTGCTGCCGGGCCTCCCGCCAGCGGGTGTGGCTTGAATGAGCGCAGGGGTCACACACGTGTCTACTTCATCACGGTTTGTTGTCTCTCCTCGCCCCCACCCCGGGCTCATGCCCGAGCACACCACTCCCCTAAACCCAGAGGGAAGGGGATTCCACGTGTGGGCTGAGCCCCTTCTCTGTGGTTCCTCGGCCCCTGCAGGAACCCACACGGATCCAGAGGGCCGCACAAAGACTCCCCCATGGGGGCCACGGGCCATGCCCGCTACCTAGTCTGAGCACAGGCCTGAGACCAGGACGCCTGGGTCCTCCGCAAGCCCCTGGGCCTGTTGCGGGGTTTCCCAGTTAGCACCCGGGTGTGGCAGCCCAAGGGTGCAGATGCAAAGGAGCGCCCAAGGTCCAGCCCCCTCTACCCCACCCCCACTCTGCTGACACAGACGGCTGGAGCCCGTGGCCCCAGCAGCCCTCGCCACCCCCAGCTCCAAAGGAAACACACACACAAGGAAGCCTGAGGCAGGCCTAGAGTTTACTGCTTCTGGCCCAACACGCCGGGCTCTTGGCAGGACAAGGCCCCGGACTCCCGTGCCCAGGCGGGGCACTCTCCTGGCGGCTCTGGTCAGGGGAGGAGCTGGTCTCTGGAGGAGCCAGAGGGAGCACCAAGGCGAGACTTCAGCCGATGAGTCCTGGTCCGGGTGTCGTCCTGTCCTCAGGGTGTCCCCGGGGGCTCCCGACTGGGGCTGGGCGGAGCGCTGGGTGGCTGGTTCCCGGTGAGCAGGACTGGGGGGCAGGCCCCGGGGGGGATGCAGTGGGCCTCGTGCTCCACCAGGCCTGCGGGACACTGGCAGCCCGGGACGCAGGGCCGCACGCAGTGGGCCGCCAGCTCCCCCAGGGGGACGTGCCGGTTGAAGCAGGTGCGGGGGCAGGGCGGGCCGCACTCATCAAACACGAAGCCGCGGTCCAGGGGGCAGCCCACCACTGCAGGGGAGTGGAAGGCAGCGTCGGGGGGGGGCACGCCTGCCCTGCTCCACTCCCACTGACCCCCCTCGCGGGCCTCCCCGTGCCCGCCCTGTCCAGACCCAGGTCCTCTGGGCGGCCCTTCCCTTCCACCTGCACCCGGCAGTGACCCCTCACCGCAGAGTGTGGGGCCCCGCCAGGCAGGTGTCACCCCCGCCCGGCGGCAGTGGCTGGCGTAGGCCTCCAGGGCGTCACAGAGGCAGGCATCGGCGGAGGAGCCGGGGCCGCAAGCGCACAGGTCGTACACGCAGGCAGCAAAGAAGGGCTCCGGGGGCACCACAGCGCGGCAGCGACGGAAGGGGGCTGCCTTCAACACCCCGCACCGCGCATTGGCCTCCCGCCTGGCACGGTAACCCGCGGCCCGGCACGGATCCACCTCGCGGCCCGGGGCACAGGGCCGGCCGGGCGCCGGGCCCTCGGGGACCTGGGTGGGGAGAGCGGCCCTGATGTGATGGTCAACTGGGAAGCTGGCCTTGCCACGCTAGGCTCGTCAAAGCACTCTCCACCAAATACTTGTTTCATCCTCCCAAGGAGAACAAGAACAGCAGCATCTGCCTTCTCCTTGTCCCCATTTTACAGATGGAGAAACTAATACCCAGAGCAGGTGAGTGACTTGTCTAAAGTCACATAGCCAGCGAGTGGCAAAGCAGGGCTTGGGGATTCAGGAGACAAGGTCTCTTTCAATGGACCATCCTGCCTTCCCCAGCTCCACGGCAGTCAAGAAGCCCCGAACCACCCTGAAAGTCCCAAAGCCCACCCGTGTCACCCCCTCTTCCACACCAGAGGGCTGCTCTAGGACATACTCTGCTGTGCCTCTCCCAGCCGCGCCCCTCCCAGGGCCCTGTGTCCACTCACCTGCCAGCTGTTCCCGAACGCGGCTTCGGTGGGCAGGAGCATCCCCTCAGGGCCCCGCAGGTCATCCTGGGCAAAGCCATTGAAGTTCCCGCAGAGCCCGCACGTCTGGCCCCGGTAGGAGCCAGGCACGCTCACCTCCACCTGCGACTGCCCATCCCACAGCACCTGTGCAGAGAGGCCTGGCGCTGGGCCGCGGAGAAGGAAGGGAGCCCCGGAAGCCCAAGAGCCGTCACGGCCCCATTCCTGCGTCAGGCAGAGGCTGAGGGCGGGCGCCCTGTCCTGCCAGCATCCCTGCACTGGGGCGCCGCGCAATCCAGCCCGCTTTCTCGTGGGCTCGCAGGCCTTACAGGGACTCAGTTCACAAGAGCACGATTAGAGTCCATATCAGAAGTGCGGCCCAGCCTCATTTTATGAAGTTACAAATTATTCTTCCTTGTTGGGGGTGAGTGGTTACTCTTTAACCTGAGAGGTGGAAAGAACTGGGGAGACCATCTAGTTTATCCCCACCACCTCCCACTCATCCTTCCCCCATTTTACAGATGAGAAAACCGAGGTCCAGAGAGGGTAGGGACTGGCCTGAAAAACCACCGTGTGTTGGTGACTGAGCGAAGATTAGAACCGGCTGAGCATCCTCTCCCTGCCCCCGAGGTGTCTGCCCCTGCTTTCTCACCCCCACCCCAATCCTGCACGACTCTCTGATACCTGAAGGTAGCAGGTATCCCCACTCCCTTCACAAATGCAGAAGCCTGGACAGGACTGAGGGTCCCGAGGCTGCAGGTGGGGGAGTCCACAGCTCCGCCCCCGCCTGGCCCTCCCACCGCACCTGGAGCCCTGGCTGGGCATGCAGGAGCACAGTGCGGCCCCGCAGCTCCACGTACAGCAGCGGCTCCTTCAGGAAGGGCAAGGCCACCGAGTGCCCATCCACCTGGACAAGAATGGAAGCCGGAGGACGGGCGATGTCGGGGTGGACAGGTGCACAACCGGGGACGTCCTTCCCCAGGCGGCGACCGCCGCTCACCGTGACCGCGCCGCCCTGCAGCAGCCGCACGGCGACGTCTCCCAGCAGCACTGTCACTTCCTGGGTCCAGGCCACGCCGCTCCGGCCCCGGTCATCGTTGGTCACGTGGACGCTGTGGGCGAGAGGGAGCCCAGGCGCCAGTGGTCAGCAGGGACGCGCACAGGGGGTTAGGAAGGAGGGAAGGGGTGCTGCCCACCTGAAGTCCCCTCGCCGGCAGTCCTTGGCCAGCACGTAGCTGCAGCTGCCCTGGAAGTGCAGCAAGCGGCCGTCGAAAGTGCGGTAATGGGGGTCTCCAAAGGCCATGCAGGAAGCGGGCCGGGGCAGGCAACGGGGACAGCAGCTGCCGGGACTCAGGGCGGGGGCCTTGTCCTGGCCTCAGCCCCGGGCCGCGTCAGACACACCGCCCTTCCCCGCAGGCCCACGCAGACCCCTCCCACGACGGATGGAGGAGATCCTGGGTGTTTCCAGGAGGCTGGACTCCTGGTCCCAGGCGGACCGCGAGCGGGACTAGGGCCCCACCTGGCGGCCACGCCGGGGACAACACCTTCCCCCGCGCCCCGACGGCGCCCGGCGCCCGGGCGGCCGCAGCAACCCCGCCTCCCTCTCTCCCGCCGGGTGGCCTCGGCTCGGCGGCGCCGCGAGCCCACCCACCCGTCGCCCGCGGCACTCACTGGGCCACAGGAGAGCGGCGGGCAGCGCTGGCTCTGGCAGCGCACGGTGCCGGCCTCGCAGGAGCAGCTGGTGCAGGCGTCCACGGCCCAGGACCGCCCGGAGGTCACCTCCCGGCCCTGGTGCACGCACGACTGGACAGGCGCTGGGGGGGGGGGCGGGAGACGGGGGAGGGTCGGCAGCCCGCCCCTCCCAGCGGGCCTCGCGCCGGCCTCTGTCCCCCTGGCCCGCACCTTGGCATCGCTCGCAGCAGCCGTCCGTTTCGCGCACCTGCGCCCAGCCGTCGGGGCAGGCGAGGGCCTGGCACTCCTCGGGGTGGCACTGCACGCGGCCCCGCTGGGAAAGACGTCACTGCTCTGGGGCCTCACGCTTCTCCGGGGGCTCCTTGGCTCGAGGCAGCAACCCCTTCTCTCTGCGCCCCCACCCACCACAAGAACCCCCACTTCTCCGTGGTTCAATGAAGTCTAGCCTGGCTCAGTTCCTTGCCCTAATCTGAGCGGCATCTACCCCTCTCAGCCAGAGGGGGCGCCAAGACCCCGTGTATGTGGGTCCTGGCCCCTCCTCTTTATCCCTATTGATATCTATATTTAAATACAGATATTTAGTGCTCTCCCTTCCCTCCTCCACCACCTTCCCAACCCCAGCTCACGTGGCAGGTGCAGGTGATGCAGGCGTTGCGGGGGTCCCGCCAGCTCTCTCCATCTGCCACCCTCCGGCCCCCTGCCTCCACCACACATTCTGGGGAGGAAGAAATGGGGATGGGCAGTTCATTTCTTCCACCAACACCCAGAGGGCCTACCAGTTGTCAGGCCCTCCACGAGTGCGCAGGCCGCCTGGAGGGCCCAGGAAGCCCAAAAAGCCAGAGCCCAGACCCGCCCCCCGGCCAGGAAGCAAACTGAGCATGCAGTGCCCTCGGCTGGGCCTGGGGTCCCTGAGCCCACCGACAGCCTCAGGCCTGGCCTCGAGCATCCAGGTCTCATTCCCTGCCTCCTGGGTCCGCGCCAAAGAGAGCCCTCACCCCCCATTTCTAGAAAAGAATGAACCCTGCTTTCTGAGTGCAGACCCCAGACTGCCCTCTGCACCCATGGGTGCTACCCCTCCTGCCTGCCTTCTGGGCTCACGCTTTGAGGGTGTAGCCCAAGGCTGGGCACTCACCCTGGCACTCGGGACAGCAGCTCCCAGAGGGGGTGTGGCGCTCGGAGGGAGGACAGCTGAGCTCAGGACAGGCCTGGTGAACGCAGAGCCACGTCAGGTCCTATGAGAGTATGAACACAATAGGTAGCAAGCTGGGGCGGGGGGTGGGGGGCTGGGGGTTGAGCAGGTGGCAGGAGGGAGCCAGATGCAAGAGGGAGTGGGCCCTAGTGGGGCTCTGACATTCAGGACAAGTGGGTAAATGTTAGGGTAAGTGGGGACCCCCAGCGCTTCTGCAGGAGGGGAAATGTGGCCCCAGCCCCCAAAGGAGGAAGAAGAGGGGTCTGCGAGGAAGGCCTCACCTGGCACTGGCAGGTGTAGCAGGGGACTGGTGGGGCCAGCTCCGACCCCAGCAGGGCCTCGCTGCAGTTGCTCAGCGCTTCTGTGAAGACAAGACACAGTGCGTGGGGCAGCGGGGGCTGGAAAGCCAGCCGTGCTCATTACCCACTGTGCCCCCAGACTTCTCGGATTCAGGGCCTCCCCATATTCCTAGCACCTTGACACCAGGCAGGAGAAACCCCTTTTCCCTTTGGTTCAGCAAAGAAAAAGTTGGACTTTTGGAAAGGTACTTTGCCAGGATGAGGGGCCTGAAAACTGACCAAGTGTGACATCCTAGACGGCATCAATAGACATCTCTCCAGACTTATGCCTTACATATCGTCTGGCTGAAAGAGGCGGCACTCAGGGCCTGTGTCATCTTAGGTAGAGTAATCAACCTCTCTGAGCCTTGATCTATTCCTTTTGTAACCCTCCCTACCTCACTGGGTATAGTGGGGGGAATTAAATCAGTTACAGTTTACTAATGGTGTACGGCATTCAGGAGGTGCTTCCTAAATGCTAGTCCTCTTCCTTTCCCCTGAAGCGCAACCTAGCGAGCATTGGTAAAAACAGCTCCCCGAAGGCTGCCCCCCAGGCTGCCCCCAGGCTGCCCCTCAGGTCCCCCCCGCCGCCCCTCTGACCGCCCCTCTGGCCTCCCCTCAGTCTTCAAACCACCTCCTCAAAGCAGCACCTCGGAGAGGCAGAGGGCGCACCTGCCACCCTGTGGCGCCACCTGCTGGGGAGGCCGCTCCACAGACTGCACCAGCTTCACAGGGGCCAGGGACCCCTGCCCCCTTCCCCCACTCCCCCCGGGCGCAGTGCAGGCCTCGCCCACCAGGGAATGGGCTTCCAGAACAGTCCACTGGAGGCAGGAAAGGGCTGGAGGAGAGCTGGGCTGGCTCGTTCACATCCCTCGAGAGCTGGGCTGACGACCCTCTTACCCCACCCCGTACCCCGGGACTCACGGGCACAGGTAGGGCAGCAGTTTTGGGGCCCAGGGGGCAGGAGCTGGCTGGGGGGGCAGCCCACGAGGATGGGACACCGCCGTCGGTGACAGCGCAGGCTGGGGGGCCCCTCGGGCTGCAGCTGCAAGAATGAATGAACAGTGGGTGAGTCCCGCTTGTGGAAGCTAAGCGGTCCCCTCTTCCCCTGGACCCAGAGTCCCCTCCACCTGCCTGCTGCACCCCTTCTAGGACGCACTTTGGGCAGATCAGACACAAGGCTACAGAGAGCCTCACGGCCGCCCGGCTTGCTCCTCACCCTATGCCCGGAGCCCCAAGGACGGCGTCTCTTCCTCCGTCCCGTCACTTGGCTGAATCCTCACAGGACCTGTCACCTTCCTGCACCCTCATGCCCGGAGGCCACATCTAACCAGCTGCCAAGTCCAGCCGTCTTCCTCCCCAAACTCAGAGCCTCATATGACAAGTGATGCTGTCTGCTTGCTAGAAACCCTTCCATGGCCCTCCAGGGCTTTCCAACACGACCCCGGCCACTTCCAAGTGGCTCCCCCTCTGCCTTGCCCCCCCCCCCCCACTGCAGCCGGGAGGACCCGCCCACTGCCCCCACCCCTGGAACCCGCCACCGTGCTAGGCCCATGCGTGCTAGCTCTCCGTCCTCGGCCGCACGTCGTCCCGCACCTCCCAGCCACTCCTGCCTCTGCCCCCAGGGTGCCTGCTCCCGGCAGTGTCCAGCTCGCCTGGCCCTGCTCCCCCCGCGGGTGCCCCGGCCCCTCACCCCTCAGCGTTGCCCTCGCCCTACCTCGCAGGTGCACACTTCACAGGGGTCTGCGGCAGGCTGGAAGCTCGCCCCCGGCCCGTACTTCCGACCCTCGTGCTCGCAGTCTTGGCGGCGGGGTAAGAGCAGGACAGGGCCAGGGAGCCTTCAGGCTAGCAGCACTGCCAGGGGAGGGTCCTCCGCCCCCCGCCCCCAGCCCCTGGGAATTGGGGTGGGTACAGGAAGGGAGCCCACCAGCCCAGTGCGGAGGCAAGGGGGCTGGGCGCGGGCAGACCCAGAGCTGGGGGGCTGCCTCCCGCCTTCCCCCTTCCCCACTTCAGGCTTCCGGTACCAGGGCATCGAGGGCAGCAGTCCCCGGGCCCCTGGAGGGGCTGGGCACAGGAGCTGACGCACTGGACGCTGGCACAGGTGATGACGCCCTCGTGACACACGCAGGATGAGCAGGGGCTGTCGGGGGGCACCCAGCTACTGCCTTCAGGGTGCTCCTCGCCGTGAGCCAGGCAGCCTGTGGTCCGAGGCGGGCAGGGATGAGCTTGCAGTCTGAGGTCCACCCATTCGCCCTGCGTGGTCAACAGGGCTGGGGGCGGCAGGCCTGTGAGGGAAGGTGGGCCAGGGCAATTCCCGCCTACAGAGGTGGGGGTCAGTGTGGTGGAGGGGACCGTGGCTGGCCCAGGCGCCAGGTGGCAGCGCCTGGCACGTGTGGAACGACGGGACGGCCCCATCACTAACCACGTGACCCCGGGTACCCAAGGCCACCCGCCCTGTCCCAGCCTCCATCTTCTCATCTGTTAAATGGGCCTTTCGTCTGTCCTGCCTGCCTCACGGGTCAAGTGAGACCGTGGGACAGTGCTGCGGGAGCCACCCCATGCTGGGCAGCGCGTGCGGGGAGGGGCAGGCGGCAGGCCAAGTAAGGCTCATGTTTGGAGCCTGACGACCGAGGCTTGAATATTGACACTGCCACCCACTAGCTGGGTGACCACAGGCGAGTCCTGCTACCTCTCCGATCCTCCGAACAGTGGTGATAGTATCCACCCACTAAGACGGTTGTGAGGACTCAGTAAAATGCCCGAAGTGCTCGGTGCAGTGCCCGGCACATAGCATGTGTCCAATACATGTTTGACATCATCATAATTACGAATGAGAAGTAGCTGGGAAGGGGGAGCGGTTGCAAGGCGAGGCGAACCAGAACCTGGAGCAAAGGAGACGCTCTGGGGCAGGCCAGGGGCAGGGAGAGGCAGAGGAGAGCTGAAGGTCGGCAAGGGCGAGAGCCCAAGGGCATGGGAAGGCCGGAGAAGAGCGGGTGGAGGGAAGGGGCGGCGCCGCGCCCAGGGCCCCCGTGGCGGGCGGCCGGGGGCTGGGCATACCTCTGCAGCGCGGGCAGCAGCCCCCCGGCTCTGAGGCCTGGCGCGTGCAGGGCAGCGGGGGGCACTGCGGCCGCACACAGCTGACCCGGCCGGCCTGCAGGAGACGTGGGGTCGGTGGCCTGCCCCCTGCAGGCCGGGGCTCCCCGCTGGCACCGCAGCCCAGCCCTCGCCCCCCACTCCGTCCTCCCGGCCGTACCTGACAGTGGCACCGCTCGCACCTCCCTGCGGGCCCCTCAAACTCCTCCCCGTCCTCGTGCTCCCGGCCCCCGTAGAGGCAGCCTGTGGGGGACACGCTCCCTGGGTGGGGGGCCTGGCATGACGGCAGGGAAGGGGCCGGGGGGCTGGGGCGCGTGGCAGGCAGCTCACTCTGGCAAACAGGGCAGAAGCAGGGTCCTGGAGAGGGGTGGGGGCAGGCCGCGGCGGGGCATGGCTTCTTCTGGCAGCCCACGGAGCCTTCCTGGGAGAGAGAGGTCACGCTGCCATGCCGACTCCCCCGTTCCTCTGTCACCCCTCACACCAGGCCACCTGCTGCCCCCGGAGCCTGCCAGCCCCGAGCCCTCTTCCCTTGGTCCCCGAAACCCGAACCCAATCCACGGCCCCCTTGAGGCGTGGGTAGAGGAGACAAGCCCTCCCTGGCCACAGAGGAGAAGCCAGGGGTGAAGGGCCACCACGTTCCCAAAGGGGCCGCCTCACCTGGCAGGTGCAGAGGGAGCAGGTGGGGTCCAGTGGGTCGGGAAAGGTCTCTCCGGGGGCAGCAGTGACCCCATGATAGAGGCATCCTGCAGGGGATGGAATGGAAGAGCCGCACCCCATCGTGCCCACTGCTGCCCCCGCCCACCTGCCACCCCCGGGGGCTTCTGCCAAAGCGTAGGGGGTCAGAGAGGTCGTGTGCCCGGGAGTGGCTGGGGAGGGGAAGGGGGTGAGAGACTTTGGCCAGGCCGCAGATGGGTGAGATCTGGGGGAGGGGGGCGGGCCGCATTGCAGGCAGGAGGGCGGGAGGAAGCGGGGGACGAGGAGGTGGCCGCTGTGACTCTGCCATCCGTGAGGGCCAGGGTAGGAAGAGGAGGGTGAGAAAGTTAGCATGACTGAAATGAAGCAGAGATGAGCCCGGCTAGGGGGCGGGCGAAGGAAGCTGGGGCAGCGGGGAGCCATGGCACAGTTTCCAACAGCCGTGGCCTGGGGACCTATTTCAGGAAGCAGAGTTTAAGAGTGGGAAGGTCTGGAAGCAAAAGGCCAGCAGTCTAGTGGGTGACGGTGGGCAGGGAGCAGAGCACGAAGAGCATGGGAGAAGAGGGAGAAACAGACGTGAGTGTGAGTGCACCTGCGTGTCTCTCTCCAGGGAGGGATGAGGGCGACGCGGGGCCGCCGCCGGGAACGTGGGGCCCCTATCAGCTCCCCATGGGGCGCCTACCCTGGCAGTCCGGGCAGCAGTGTCCAGACGGGGTGAGCGGGTGGCTGCAGCCCGGAGGCTCACAGGGGCGGCGGCCGCAGGTCACGAAGCCTCCAAGGCAGGTGCACAGGTGGCAGGGCTCTCGGGGATCCAGGAACTCCTGGCTGCTCAGGTATGACTCCCCCAGGTACTCACAGCCTTCGAGAGGGGAGGGGCGGCGAGGGATGAAAGGAGGGCATCCTGGCTCTGAGCCCGGGACCCAAGGCCTCAAGACCCGGCCATGGGCAGAGGGGAACGGCCCGGCCCAGGCCCCGTGCGCCAGGGAGCCCATGGGCCGGCTGCTGGGTGGGCTCACGGCCTCGGCCTGCAGGTCTGCCCCTGCTATGGAGAGGCAAAGTCCACAGGGCATCCGTCCTGAGAGCCCAGTTCTCCGCAGGCCCCTGAGGAGGCAGCAGTGCTCCACTGCGGGAGAGCGGGGGAAAGCCCCATGTGTCCTCAGGTGCCAGGTGTTCCCTTTCCAACCCCCCTTCCTGCCCTCTGATGCATCGCTGAAGGGGGAGGGTCTGCGGTGCTGGGACCTGACATGAGCATCTCTCTCTAGCTTTGCTGACCTCCCTTTTCAACAAAGGACAGTCCCAAGGTCAGAGCCTCAGTGGACAAAATACGTGACTAGGATTTAATAGCATACACTTTTAAATAGTGTTCATTTTGTATGATAATCTATTCCTGCCAAATAGTCTAATTTTTCTATTTATAGTAGGATATAAAAACTTCCTTTCTGAAAATTTTTAAGTTAAAAAGTGAGTTGATTTAATGAAAAACGTTAAATTTAAAAAAAGGTGGTAGAAGATCCACAGTGAGGATTTATACTCTGAAGGTAGCACAGTGTAAGAGTGATGAGAGACCGGGGAACTGGCCTTGGTTCAACCCTCTCTTATATAGGGGTTAAAATTAAGCCCAGATCAGCTACTCTTCCCCTCTCCCCTCGCCCCCTGCTTCAGTTTCCTCATCAGTAAAACATGGCTGTCATAAATAGCTGCTCAGCAAATGTATGTTCTAGGTAAAATCAAACAAACAACACACACACACACAATTAGGTCCAGAGAAGTTATGTCACTTGACCAAAGTCACACAGCATCAGAGGCAGGAGAAAAATGCAGGCTTTACTCCAGTGCTTTTTCTTCCTGTAATAGTTTCCACCCAGCCTAGGACAGTGAAGATAAGGCCGACCCAGCCCTCCTCCACCACCCCGTCCCCTGCTCCTTACCATCACAGGTAGGGCAGCAGTCGCCCTGGCAGGGAAGGGACACTGCACTGGGGCACAGGTCCTGGGCTGGCAGCTGACGCTTCCCTCCCAGCAGAGGCACACGCGGCACCGGTCAGCAGGCGAAGGAAAGCGCTCCCCACTGGCGAGCTCCTTCCCCTGGTACAGGCAGCCCTGGGGGCAGGCACGTTGGGCAGAGGGAGGCCGGGGTGGTCACCGGCGCCCGCCCGCGGCCACCCAGGCCCTGCTCCCTGCGCACTGAACCCCCAGGAGGAAGCTGCCCGCGGGAGGGAGGCGGGCGGCGCAGGGCCTCACCGCCGCAGGACGGGCAGCAAGGTCCCCGGCGCGGGTGGCTACAGGGGCGCGGGTGGGCAGGGCGGCCGCCGGCAGGACGCGGCGCCGTCGAGGCAGACGCAGCGGCGGCAGGGGTCGCCCGGGCGGGGAGGAAGTGCTCCTGGTGGCGGGCAAGGGTGGCGTCCCCGGGCCGCGGGCACCCGGCCGGGGCTGCTGAGACGAGAGCGCGCCAAGAGCACGGGTGAGGGGCGCGCAGGAGAGGCGGGCCCGGGGGCTGGGGGGGCCGAGGGGTGCGGCTCCTACTGGGGCACTGCGGGCAGCACTCTCCCGGCAGCAGGACCGGCTCGGGACAGGGCGGCGGCGGGCAGCGGCGAGCCAGACACTGCACGTTACCGCTCTGCAGACGACAGAGGGACCAAGCCAGGCCCTGTCGGTGCTGGGGGGCCGGGGGCACTCCCGCCCCGCCCCCCCATCTAGGGGGCCCCGCCCGCCTCCTCACATCCCAGCCCCAATCCCCGGGGCCCCTCCCACCGGCCCGGGTGGCAGACTCACCAGACAGTGACACAGGCGGCAGGGGTCCGAGGGGTGGGGGAAATCCACTCCATTGGGGTACTCTTTCCCCCCAAAGGCACAGCCTGGGGAAGAGACAGCAATAGGCCTCAGAGAGAGCCTGGGGGGCTGCCCCCCCAGCACCTATGGCCTGCATAGCCTGTCGGTCTGTCCCAGCCCCCCCCATCCCATGCCCCTCACCACTGCAGTCGTTCTGGCAGCAGGAGCCCCGCAGCGGGTGTGGGCGCAGGGGGCCCTGGGGCAGGCCCGAAGCTGGCAGTGGGCCCGCCCTTCCTGGCACTTGGCACTCCTGGCAGGGGTCTCGGGGTGGGAGAAGCTCTCGCCATCCACAAACACCTGTTTCTCTAAGACGCAGTCTGGGCGGTGGACAGGATGGGGGGAAGACTGAGCGCATCGGGAGCGGGGGGCTGACAGCCAGCTGGGGGCTGTCCATGAGCGAGAGAGGAGGGGGGGGTGATACTCGTGTGCGGGCCGCAGACCCCTCTGCACAGGCTTGTGTGTGTGTCTGAGCCCGCTGACCTGGCGGGCTCACGGGGCCTCTGCAGGTGAAGGGGTGAGAAGCTTATCTAGGAGTGTCACACACTGGCACAGTCTCTCCGTGAGGACCATGCCGCACCGTGTCCCAGCCCCCAAGCCCCCAGTGTGCTGTGGGAGGGACAGGAGGCCACAGGCAAATTTGTGCGCCCCCCTCCCACCCGCACCCTGGAGTCCCAGGAAGTTCCTGCGGCGTCAGGCTGAAAGCAGTTCTGAAGGCCGACGCTTTCCAAGGTCTCTGTTGGGCTGCGGGGCGTGGGAGCATCAGGGCACCCAGCGCGCCCATACCTGGGCACCTGGGGCAGCACTGGCCGTGTCCGCTCTGGGGCCTGGCACAGGTCGTGGGAGGGCAGTCCACCAACGAGCACCTTACGGTCCCATCCTGGCAGCAGGGGAGAGGGCGTTGGGGCAGGTCCCGGGGAGGGGGCTTCAGCAGGGCGGCAGCCAGCCTCGGGCGGGTACCTGGCAGCGGCAGGCGTGGCAAGGGTGGTCTGGGTCCGTGAAGTTCTGCCCGTTGGCATACACTTGGCCGTGGTAGGTGCAGCTCTCACAGCTGGGGCAGCAGGCACCTGGGGGGGGGGCAGGTAGGCTGGGCAAGATAGGCTGGGCAAAGCTGGGAAGCAGGCCAGGCGGGGCGCGGGGCACTCACCAGGGGGGCTGGGTGGGGTGCTGGCAGGGGGCCGGGGGGCAAGGCACAGCCCCGCACACGGGCACCCCGCCTTGACAGGAGCAGGCAGTGCAGGGCTGACCGTCAGGCTCCCACTGGACGCCCTCGGCAAACTCCTCTCCATCGAGCACGCAGGCTGCAGCGGGGGGCCCGTCACCACGGCAGGGCACCCGCCCCCGTGCCACAGAGACCCCGGCTCTGCCCTCTCTGCGGCAGCTTAGTCTGGAAAGGCCAATGGCCATAGCGACCTCCCAGCTCCCAGCGCCCCTCCACCGCCAGCCGCTGTGGAAGCAGCGCCCCTTCCCAGATGCCCCCCAGCACCCACACACACACCTGCGCAGGGCTGGGGACCCGAGCCCGGGGCGCAGGGGGTGACCGGGCACCGCTGCTCCTCACAGGAGACCTCGCCGGCCTAGGGGAGGGGCTGCGTGAGGGGCGCGGGCACAGAGGCAGGGCCGGGCGCCAGGCCCCCACTACCTGGCAGGAGCAGCGGACGCAGCGGCCGCTCTCTTGGGGCTGGAAGGTCTCCTGGCTCTGGTACTGCTGTCCCTGGTACTCACAGCCTGGACGGGAGAACAGGGAGCGGGGACAGGGGCACGGGGCTGGAGGCCGACCGGAAGCCTCGTGCCCCCCCCCGCGGCATCCACCCCCCGCCCTGACTAGGAACACCCGCCTGTATCCTCCAGGGCACCCTGCCACCCCCCATGCGCCGTACGGGCTGGGGCGCATTGGGGGCCCAGTGCTATGAGAAGGTGAGGCCGGGACTTAGCCCCTCACCTGTCATGACAGGAGCGGACAAAAGGCTTTTCCTGGAGTTCGGTTCCAGGCGCCCCTGGTGGGTCCAAGGAAAACCACCCCCACCCCTGGGGTCCCCTCCCACCGGTGCCTGCCCCTCTGCTTGAGCCTTGGCCCCACGCTCACCGTCACAGACGGGGCAGCACTGCCCGGGGATCCTGCCGGGGTGTGTGCAGGGCACGGGCGGGCAGGGCACAGGCTCACACTGGACGCTTCCATTCTGCCAACAGGGCCCGGTCAGCCCCCCAGAGGCAGCTCCCCGGGACCGGCCCCCCACCCCAGCCTTGTAGCCACACTCACGGCACAGCGGCAGCGCGAGCAGGGGTCCCCAGTGCCCACCGGCTCCCCGCTGCGGTACTCCCGCCCGTTCAGGAAACAGCCTGTTGGGAGGAGGGTGCCTTGGGCCGGCCTGGGAGACCCGGGCTGGGCCGTCCCACCAGCCTCCTCAGCCCCTTCCGTCCTCCCGCCGCGCCCGGGACCCTGCCCTCCCCGTGGGACTCACCGTCGCACACGGGGCAGCAGGTGCCCGGGAAGGGCAGGGCAGGGTAGGGACACAGGCTGCTGCATTCTCGCTGGTGGCACTGGATGAGGCCCCCCTGGTCGGGGGAAGGTGGGCAGGGCAAGGGGTCATCAGGGCTCAGCCGAGGGACGGAAAGGGCTCGGGAGGCCCAGCTCTCCGCGGATTAGGTGTGTAACCCAGCAGGTCACTTAAGCTCCCTGTGACTCGGTGCCCTTCACGGTGAAGTCCCTAGTGCTTAGCAAGCTAGCGGGCAGTGGCAGCTCTGCGGTTCGGGCTCCAGCCCCGGTGGAACCAGCCCCCCTCAGGGTGCACCTGCCTGGACGTGGCGCCGTCACCCTCTTCTCCCATACTGGGAGTGTCTTCCCCCATCTCTCCCTTTAAGGCCTAGGCAAACAACACCTCTTCCATGAAGACTTCCTAGATCTGTGCTGCCCGACAGAAATAGAATACAAGCCACGGAGGTAATTCTAAATTCTCTCACAGTCCAATTTTTAAGAAGAAACAGATGAAACTCATTTTAGTAATATATTCCATTCAATCCAGTAAATCCAAGGTATTATCATTTCAAAATGTAATTAGACTTTGAAAACTACTATTGAGATATTTTACATTATTTTTCCTCATGCTAAGTTTTGAAATCAGGGGTGTCTTTTGTACATCTCAGTTTGGGACAACCATGTGACAAGGGCTCGGTGGCCCCGAATTGGACGGCGCAGTTCTGGCTGTTTCCAGTCAAACTGCATTTTTCCCTCCCTGGAGCTGTTGCCACTCATCACATTCTGCCTGTGCTGAACACCTACTGTGCGCAGGGCTGGGGGTATAGAGGATCCCAGCCCAGCCCCTGCCCTCACGGCACCCAGGATTAGGCCTTCTCCATCTCTGAACCCTCACGTGCCAAGGGGCGTGTGTTCATCAGAAACAGGGAATGAATATCGCGGGCAGGGAGGGCTCAGGGCAGCCCAGAGCAGCGCCAGGACTTACGAGGCACCGGCAGATCCGGCAGGGGTCCCCGGGGGGTGTCCACTCTTGGCCATGCTCCCGGTGAGAGCTGCCTTCCATGCAGCCTGAAGGGACAGAGGGAGGCCTGGTGGGAGCCAGGCTGCCCCCACCCCTCCCCACATGCCCTCCAAGGGTTTTCTCTCCTGAGCCCAGACCAGACCAGGTCGTGCCTCTGCCTAGAGCCCTCAGTGGCTCCCTACTGCCCCAGGTAAGCTCGAGCTCCTAAGTGTGCCCTTCAAGGCCTCCCATGACCCGCGCCCACTTCCCGACCTATCCCTGGCCACTCTTCACCTCTCGTTTAAGCCATTTGTGCCCACTGGCACCTCCTCACCTAACAAATACACACTTCACGCTGAGCGTCACTTCCAAGCCTGCCCCTCTGCCTTCTTCAGCCTCTCACCTAGCTAACTCTTCCCCATCCTTCAGGCTCGGCTCAGACACGCCGCTTCCAGGAAGCGTTCCTTCATGTGCCCAGGCCGGATTAGGCCTTCCTCTGAGTTCCCACAGTACCTGGTACCTATTGCTCTGACCCGCTTTGCAGTGTTACTTTTCTTTTCCAATATGACTTTATGGGTCAGTGTCACCCTCTAATGACAGGTCTTGAGAGCAGACCCCTGTCTTATGTGTTTGGGGGGCACAGCTCATGTAATGCTAACATTTACTTAGTACTATGAGGTAGCTAATATCATCTCCACCTTACAAATGGGGAAACTGAGGCACAGAGTAACTGACTTAGTCACCCAACTACCAAATGGCAAAGGCAGGATTTGACCTCAGGCATTCCAGCAACCGGGCAGGTTTGGCCAGGCATCACGCCCCCACTGACAGAGCCCCCAGCGCAGAGGCAAGCAGGCTGACCCTGGAGTTTAAGAAATGGCACGGCTGTCCCCCAGGGAAGGGGCTGGGGCTCTCACCTTGGCAGGCTGGGCAGCAGTGCCCAGGCCTCAGGACCGGTTCAGGGCAGGGGCTGGGTGGGCACTGCACGGGCATGCAGTGAAGCAGGCTCCTCTGCAAGGTACCCACAGCTATAAGGCCTCCAGGCCGGGGCTCCGAGGGGGCTGCGCGAGCAGGAGTCGGGCACCCTTGGTGGGTGGGGTGGGCAGAGGGCAGGGATGGAGGGGGGGACTCATTGGGCATCAGGTCTAGGCAGGCATTTGGGGGTCTAAGAGAGTGGCAGGCATGGCCCGGAGTGGGGAGCAGGGGCTGGGCAAGGGGGAGCACTCACCAAGCAGGAGCAACGCAGACAGGGGTTGGAGCTGGACAGGAAGCTGGCCCCCTCCTCATAAAGACGCCCCTCGTACTCGCAGCCTGGGGAGGGTTGTCACCATGACAGGCAGGTCGCCGGGGAGCAGGGTGCATGGACATTACCCAAGGGGAGGCATGACCCGAAGTGGGTGCTGGACCCTCTAGGGCTGGGGGATGGTGGGCAGGACAGGGTGGGGCGGTCACCTGGCCGGCAGGCGGGGCAGCACTGTCCAGGTGGCGTGTAGCTCTCCAGGCAGTTGAGCTCCGGGCACGAAGGGCCCTGGCACCGCACGGTCCCTGCCTGCGGGGCAGACGCTGAGCCCTCTCTCCCTCTCCATCCCTCTGGATGGGCTTGGCACTACAAGGCCTGGGACGTGCGGGCAGCAGGGCATGGGCGGTGTCTGGGGCCAGGCCCTGCTGCTTACCTGGCAGGTGCAGGTGACACAGGGCTCCGGGTGCCAGGCTTCCCCAGTCCTGTGGCCCCCAGCGCAGCCTGCAAAGTCAGGGCCCCAAGTAAGATTCCCGGAGGACTGGGGCAAAAGTCCCTCCAGGAGCAGTTGCATCGAAAGGTAGACAGCATCGACCTGGGATTTACTACAGTGATTTTCTAGCAGATGGCAGTCAAGTGTCGGACTCTAAGGTAATCGGTGTAGTTAGATCACTTTGTAAACAGATTGTTGAGTCATGTCTTGAGGAGGGAGGACCTTTTCCTGTTTTGCCAAAAGCATCATAGGTGCTGGCAGTGGCTGGGAGGCACAGCGTGTCCTGCAGGGTGTGTGTGCGCGTGTGTGAGTATGTGAGTGTGTCCCTTTGAGATCCATCACAGACTTCACGCCTTGTGTCTGGCCAAGACTTCTAGGCTTTATTTCCAGACCTCACTGGTCTCCTGAGCCCCTGTCCCACTTTTTTCAATGCCAGCTGAGATTCTTCCCCAGGTAGCGCTGCCCATTAAATAGAGGATGCCCAGTTAAATCTGAATTTCAGATAAATTTTTACTATAAGTATATCCCAAATATTGTGTGGGATATACTTATACTTAAAAATTGTGCTGTTTATGCGAAGTTCAAATTTACCAGGGTATCCTATCTTTGTTTGCTAGGTTTGGCAACCCCATCTCCCTGACCATGAGCTCATAACAGCCTCAGCAGAACCACTGCCCCGTCTCTTCCAGCTCTTTGTGCCGCCGCCGCCACTGCCCTCCTAGTTTCCCAAGCTGGGCCTCTGCATTCCACGACCCAACCAGTCACCAGCTCCTGCCTGTTCTTCTGCAGCCCCTACCACCGCCGCCCCCACGCCTGAGCACCTGTCTTGGTTGTCCCTAAATGGTCTGCCCACGTAGCCCAGACCAGATGAGCCCACCACCCTGCAGCCCGTCCACCTTCGATGGGCCGCAGAGGAGAGTCCAGGCTGCGAGCTTCCTGTAGCCCCCTCCCCTGACCTTTCCAAACTGCTCTCCTGCAGCACAGTTCCCTTTCCTGTGCCCAGAGAGCCCTCACGAGCTGCCTCTCCTGGGGAAATCCCACGCTCCCTGCACAGATCCAGCTCAAATGACTCCGTCCGTGGAGCCCGCCCCGGCTGCCTACTCCAGGGGGCCCTCTCCCAGCCTCTCCCCGGCCGCTGACCACACACTGCCCTTCTCCCCGCCTGTCATGTTACTTGGATCTTAAACCCTGCGTTAGATTGGCTATAAACTTATCTTCTCAACGAGATTAAAAGCTCCTGGAGGGCAGGAAAAGACCCCGCGTCTATCTCCCTTGGAGCCTTTGGCTCAGTCCCAGACCAGAGGCGAAGTTTGCTGACGTTTTCCTCCTGATCTGGACTCCTGGGGGCCGGGACGAAGACAGTGCTGCCCACACCCGCTCCCCCGCAGGGGCAGACCCCTAGCCCCCGGCCCGCCAGAAGGAGAGCGGGAGGTGAGCCCGGGGCCGGCTGGGGCCCACCTGGCTCGCAGTGCGGGCAGCACGCTCCTGGCTCGGGGCAGGGTCCGCTGGGGCACGGCTTCTGGGTGCAGGTCACGGCCCCGTCCTGTGGGGAAGCAGACCTGTGGCTGCACGGCCTCGGAACCCTGGAGGCGGGGAAACCTCCAGACCTGAAGCCTCACCCCAGGCTGGGATACAGCAGACGAGCCGGAGGCTGGGCTGGCTGGGGTGCCTGTGCTGGCCTGGACCCGAGAGCAGGAAAGACACATCTTAGCCCCACCCCGCCGTCTCCCGCTGCTCTTGCCCCCTGGCAGTCAGCTCTTCTGGGTGGGGGCAAACTCCCCAAGGTGGGGAGACCCCAGGAAGAGAAGCAGGGGCTTTCTCAATGGAGGAGTGAGGACAGTAGAGGCCTGACAACACGGGTATGACACGAGGTGACGGGGGAGAGAGACGTCCACGTGGCTGCAGCGCAGGTGGATGAGTGGGGACAGAGAGGGTCACGCAGGCGTTTGGGGCACGATGTAGGGAGACCTGCAACGATATCCGCCTCGTTCCCCAGGCCACTTTGCCTGGTCGGAATCAAAGGAACCTGAGGGGCCCTGCCATGCCTGGGGGCATTGAGTCAGAAAGTGAACTTGCACCCGGCTTTGGGCCTCTGGTGACAAGCACTGAGGGGAGGGGCAGGCAGAGCCCATGACACGGAGTTCAACACCCCAGGCTGGGTGAGCCAGACGGGTGAGGGGGACAGGCGTGGGGCATCCAGGCGGTCACGGGAACTCACCAGACAGCGGCAGGTGGTGCAGGCGTCTGGGGAGAAGGTCTCCCCGTTGCCATAGCTCCGGTCACTGTGGCTGCAGCCTGAGGGGCAGAGAGTGCTGTCGGTCAGGGCCCCCAGGCCCGGCCCCAGGCCCCAAGGAGGGGAGGGCACTTACCACCGCAGTGAGGCCGGCCGGACAGGGGAGCACAGCGCGCGGTCCCAGCCTGGCAGACGCAGGCTGTGCAGGCGTCAGGCTCCCAGCGAGCCCCCTCGGGCCAGGCGCCCCCCTGCCCCCAGCACTGGGGAGGAGCTGGGCGGCACTCACAGGACTCCAGCCGCCTCACCCGTGCCTGCAGGTCCTGGTTCTGGGGGAAGGAGGTGGGGAGGGAAGGGGCTGGCTCAGCTTCCCCCACCATCTCCTGTGGATCTGTGGGGTATGGTGACTAGGGCAGGACAAGAAGGAAACGTGACTAGTCCAAAGCAAAGGGAGGCTCTTCCTTCCCCAAGTCAGCGTCCATCTCTGAGTCATGGTTGTCAGGGCCTGAGAGCTGGACAGAATCCCAGGGAGCATGGGGCCCCGCTTCTCCACTGGGCAGAACAGAGATTCAGCAGCCCCCAAGGTTAACGGCTTCTTCCTCTATCCATCCAAAATCTTACCAGAGGATGCCTTATACATAGTAGGTTCTCCAGGATGTTTGGCAAATAACTGAAAGAATATGAAAATCTGGATGGGCAAAGCAAAAACCCTGGGGGCTTGTCCTTTAAATGAAAGAACCAGTGTTAAGACCTGTTCAAACAAGTGAATGTGGCTCAATGGATAGAGCATCCGCCCACCACACGGGAGGTCCAAGGTTCAAATCCAGAGCCTCCTGACTCATGTGGAGCTGGCCCACGCTCAGTGCTGATGCTCGCAAGGAGTGCTATGCCACGCAGGGGTGTCCCCCATGTAGGGGAGCCCCATGCGCAAGGAGTGCGCCCCGTAAGGAGAGCCGCCCAGCGCCAAAGAAAGTGTAGCCTGCCCAGAAGTGGGGCGGCACACGGAGAGTTGACACAAGATGATGCAACAAAAAGAGACACAGACTCCGGGCGCCACTGAAGAACACACAGTGAATGGACACAGAGAGCAGACAACTGGGAGGGGGGAGGAGGGGAGAGGGGAGAAATAAATAAAGAATAAAAATAAAATCTTAAAAAAAAAGACCTGTTCAGAGAGGAACCTCTCCACACACATTTAAAATGAGACTCTATTTTAGGGCCCCCGGATCCCCCAAGCCCAACCCCTTCCCTCCTTTCCTCCCACTGCACACAGCCCCAGGCACACCCCCTGCTCCAGCGGCACCTGCTCTCTGAGCTCTGTCACCTCAGCCTCCAGCCGTGCCAGCCGCTCCTCCAGGGGGCGCCGCTGCTCCTGGGGGGCCCCAGCGGGGGCTGAGGCATGGACGGGTGCCTGCTGTTGGTGGTCCTGGGTGCCAGCCGTTCCAGAGGGCCCCCTGGGCACCGCCCCACCTGAGGGCACAAGAATCCAGCGTGGGCCTCGGAGCAAGGGGCCGGAGGTTTTCTGGGTTCCGCTCTCAGAACCATACGGAAAGCGGGGGGGGGTCATCGTGCCCCGCCCTCATCTACCGCCACCAGCCTGGGAAGGAGGTGTGGGGACGCTCGGGTGAAAGCTGGAGGGACATGGAAGCAGGAGAAGGAAGCCCTGAGTGGACAAAGGTGACCCAGGCCAACTTTCTAAGCAGCGAGAACCCCCTGGCCAGGCGCGAGCCGCGGGGCTGCCGCGGGTCTCCGGGCCGGCTGGGAGGGTGGAAGTAAGGGGAGATGATCCGGACAGGCCTCCCCACGGCCCGCCTCCACTCTGCAGGTCACAGGCAGGGCGGGGAGGGGGTGCAGGTCAGGGTCATCCATCCCTCCCTTGGCCAGCGACCGCCTGGGGAGCTGCAGGCTGAAGTGCGGGAGCGAGCGAAAGGCAGGGCTGCTTTCAGGCGCCGGGGGTCCAGGCCGAGGGTCCTTCCAGGGTGCGTGTGGGCAGACACGCCCCCGACTGCCCGTCAGTCAAGGCCTGTCAGGACAGGTACCACTTTTGGAGCCTGTGCATAAGGCGGAGCAGCTACTCCCTCTGCTCCCAGCCCTAAGCCTCGTCACTCGTTTCCAGGCCTGTGGCAGAGTCCTGGGGTCTCCACATAGAAGGGGGTTGGTTCCAGAAAGTGGGATTTGGCTGCGTTTGCTGAAGGCTTTGCAGGAGGTGCCCGGCAGGGCCCCCACGTAGCTTTCAACGCCGCGGGCCAGGTGAAGACAGCTTCCTGGAGGGAAGGGGGCCTCTGAGTTGACATTCAGACCTGGGGGCTGAGGGCTGGCCCGGAAAGCAAAGGCGAGGAGGGAACAGGCTGACTCGAGGCGACAGGTTTCCACAGACCTCGGTCACTCCTTGGGTGGGGGCGGGGCAGGAAGGGGAGGATCTGGAGGAGGAGGTGAGAGAGGACGAGGAAAAGGAGGGAGAGGGGGTGCTTTCCCACAGAGGCAGCTCATCAGTGAGGCAGGGCATGGGGGTCAGAAGGGTTTCCCGCAGACACCAGACCTGAGGCCCGGGTCCGTGTCATGCACTCCTCCCCCCATAGGGTCTGCATTCCAAACCTGCTTCCTCCGCCTGATTGAGGCCACCCCACCCACCCACTTTCCCAAACCAGAAACCTTGGGCTCAGCATCCCTCTTTTGTACCTCTTCCAAATTCCCTCAGGGGCCCCCCAGTCCCTCCTCCTCCTTCCTTCCCCTGCTCTCGCCTCTCCTAGTCTCCACTCAGGAGGCGGTGGACAAAGCACCCTGACCAGCCTCCCTGCCTCCACCTGCTCCTCTGCCCTGGGGGAGCCGCGGTTCCCCAGTACAAGCCCAGTATGACCTTGCCCTTCAGCCTGCCTGGCTAATTGCCCCAAGTCTGGTGTCCTAGCACTCCAACCATATGCCGACACCCAAAGCTGTTGTGCCTCGCTTACATGGGGTCTCTGGTCCCCTGCAAGGCAGTTTGTCTCCAGCTCTCTGGCTCCTGTCCCTAGTTTCCTTCCTGATCAGAGGAAGGACCACCAAGGATGGGGTCTTAGCATCCTAAACCATCCACCCACGTTTAACTCCCCTGGGGCCTCGGACCTCCTCCCGCCCCTCCAAACAGTCCCTTCTCCAGGCCCCTCCTCCTCCTGCCCCGGGCAGCGGGCACTGCAAGGGGACAGGGAGGAGCCGGGGTCTTCTGAGACCCTCAGATGAAGACGGGAGCAGTACCTTGCCTGGGGAGACGTGCAGAAAGGGCCCCCGAGGGGTGCGCAAGGCCGGGTTGCTCCCCGAGGAACTGTCCTCTGCTGCCGTCCCACAGTTGTAGTGTTTCCCCCCCCCCACTGGATCCTGCCCGTCCACCTCAGCGGACATGGAGACAAAGTCAGCTCCCACAGCCCGCCTCTCTTCTTTCCCCCCTTTCTCAAGACAAATAATTAACTTCAGACTCCCAGATTCCAGGACGCCTCTTCCCCCACCGTGGCCTGCAGGAATTCGTCCCAGGGCCATGGCAGGAAGCCCCCTCGTGCTCCTGGAAACCCCTGCTCAGCCTCCGGGCTCCCCCCACCAACCTCCCGCCAACCACGGGGTAGACTGAGGCGCCCCCGAGAGGCAAAGCGCCCCGAGACAGGCTGGGAGGAGCAGCCCCCAGCCCCTGCCCATCCCTCAGCCCGGGCTGAGCCCGAGGCGGGGTCCTAGCCGGCCGGCCCCCAGGCCCTCGGCGACCTGACTCACCCCCGCGCGGCGCCAGGGCGAGCGCCAGGCCCCCGAGCTGCAGGACTAGGCGCAGGCGAGCGGCCCCGGGCCCCGCCATGGCCCTCCGCCTGGCTGGCTGTGGTCGCTTCTCAGCGGGCGCCGGGGGAGGCGGGGGTGGGGAGCAGCAGGCCGCCGCCCACCCACGCTTTGTTCAGGGAGGGCGCCTGGCGTCCGTCACCGCGCCACGAGGCGCGCCTCGCACGGCCCCTGCCCCGCCTCTGACCCCGTCTGACCCCGGCCCAGCAAGGCCCCCCCCCCCCCCCCCAGCAGCTCTGCCCCTCCCGGCAGGAAGCTGGGGCGGGGTGGGGGGGGGGCGAGGTCTCTTGCCTATGATCCAGGAGGAGACCCTGAAAATAAATACCAGGTCATCAGCTCAGCATTCAGGACAGCCAGCGGGTCCCCCTGCCGCCTTGCGTTCCCCCACGCGCCCTGGGATTCCCAATTCTAGCCTTTCCTGCGGTGCTGAGAAGGGTGGCGTCAGACTGAGCCGAGTTCAGATAACCCCGCAGCGGATTCCATGTGTCCTCAGCCAGATGCAGATCTTCTCTGAGCCTGTTTCTCTGTTCGTAAATTGCAGATCACAATACCTACCTTACAGATGTACGTGAGGATTAGGTGAGATTACGTATATAAAGAATTTCACATGGAAAGTGCTCAAAGTAATGCCTAAAAACAACAGGTGCTACTCCAGGTCTCTGGTCAGCTCTGGCACCCGGTGTACAGCTCCTCTCTCCACTTTCACGTCTCCTTCCTGGATGCCACTCACCACCCCTAGCCACCTCAGCAGCCCGAGACCCTGACTGCCAGGGCCTCCCTTGGCTGGCTGGTCCTGGTCGGATTTTCCAGCTCCTGAGCTCAGGTGCAGCCTGTGGGCGAGCCTGGGCAGAGGGCAGGGCTGGGCCCTGGGCTCAGTGGGCGGAGGGGGCCCAAGGGAGGAAGTGAGGAAAACTGTCCACGTGGGCCCGCCAGGCTGGGAAACACATCAGCGCAGCTGGGAAGCAGAGGGAGGGTGGGAATGGGGCCCCAAGCTCACTGGCCAAGAGGGCCACGGGGGACGGAGCTGTGACCCCCTCTACAGCAGGCTCCCTTCCTGCCACGAAGTCCAGCAATTCAGAAGCCAGCCCCGTCCGCCTGCTGGGCAGGGACTCAAGGTCCCCCCCAGCCCATCCGCATGTTCCTCGTGCCTCAGTCAAGAGAGGGCAGTTTCTCTCCCAAGGAGTATGGCCCTTACTCTGCGGCCTGAAGAGTTTGGGGCGGGGGGAGGGGGACGCTAGGGCTCAGAGCTGAGACCTGACCCCAGCCGGCCCCCAGCTGGGGTCACAGGAGCCGAGGAAGCCTGGGCCAGCAGACCGGAAAAAAGAACAAGGAAGTGGCAGCTTTATTCCCACCAGGTTTAAGAAAAGTAGTTTCTGCTGACTGGGTGCCTGTTATAAGCAAGTCCCCTGGCAGGCTGGTGCATGGAGACCTTAAACACACCGACGCTGGTGTGGGCACCAGGTCAAGGCCTCGACCTGATGCTTCTTGCTGTGGGACCTTAGGCGGGTCATTTAACTTCTCCAGGGTTAATTTGCCTTCTCTGTAATGTATAGGTCTAACAGCACCACTTTACCCATGCTCAAATTACTTCTCTAGAGTTATCTCTGGTCTTCACCCCACGGGGTGCCTTTGGCTCCACTTTACAGATTAGGAATCTGAAGTCACACTGGAGCCTGGATTCCATGCCAGGTCCTCGGGACCTCAGTCCATACTGACCCCTAGCCACACAGCCTGACCCCACCCTTGACACTACCCTACCCAACTTCTGAGACAGGGTTCTCAGGCTTCCAGCAGATTTGGGGGGTGTCATTTTTTCCTAGAGTCAGAGGGAGAAGCTGTCAGGAGCTGCCTCCTCATGCCTCACTCCTTGTGAATTCCCTCATCCCAGGAGCCCGAGCTTCCCAGCCATCCCTCCTCACCCCCACTCTCAGCTGCCTGCTGCACTGCGGGTCCCCTAGTCTGCCTCTCCCCCTGCCCCTGCCCTCCTACAGCACCCCCTGCAGTCCCACCACCCACCTCCTCCTGGTCTTCATCAGAGCACCTGCATGCTGCTGGAGAAAATCTCACCACCTGGTGAGCTTTCACCTCGAATTCACCACCACAGACCTCCTGGGGGCACTCAGCACTTACCATTCCCTGGGGAATCCATTCTCCCATTCCCTGAGACCACCACTTCACACCCTCTCCTTCCTCCTCTTTTCAGTGGCTCTGGCCTTCCCCGCTTATGATCTTGGGAACTCATTGAAGCTTCCAAAGCCTCAGGCTCCTCCCCGGTGCTGCGGGTGTGATCGTGGTAGCAGCGTTGTGGTAGGGTCTTCTTGGCCTGGGTTCCCCAGAAAGCAGAGCTGAGACAAAGGCTTACATGCAGGATTATTTGGGAATCTAAACCCAGGGAAGGAAGTGGATTTGGCTCAACGGATAGGGCATCCGCCTACCACATGGGAGGTCTAGGGTTCAAATCCAGGACCTTCTGACCTGTGTGGAGCTGGCCCATGCGCAGTGCTGATGTGCACAAGGAGTGCCCTGCTACACAGGGGTGTCCCCCGCGTAGGGGAGCCCCATGTGCAAGGAGTGCGCCCCATAAGGAGATGCAACAAAAAGAGACACAGATTCCCGGTGCCACTGACAAGAATGCAAGCAGACACAGAAGAACACACAGCGAATGGACACAGAGAGCAGACAACTGGGGGGGTGGGTGGAAGGGGAGAGAAATAAATAAGAAATAAATCTTTAAAAAGTAAAATAAAATAAACCCAGGGAGCAGGAATGAGGGGTAAGGAGAATGAAACAGGGAAGGACAGAGAGCCATAAAAGGACTCATTACGGAGTTGGCCACCGCCACGGGTGTCTGTTGTCCAATCCCCACAACAACCGAAAGGACCGCGTGAAAGTGGCGTGGGACAGTCCCCCAGGGGCAGGAAGTGGAAGCACTTATCATCGGCATCCGTCCCCGGGGTCCAGGTGGCCCCATGGGCCCACGGCTGGCCCTACTATGCATGAGTGAGAGTCCCAGTGGCTTCTCCAATGCTGTGGCCTCAGAAACTCCCGGGGGAGAAGAGGGAAATTTACAGCCAGGGCCCGCCCTGCTCGGAGCCGCCCGCGGTCTGCGTAGACCTGGAATAAGGTGTGGCTGAGAGGGCTTGCACAAGAGGTGTCCAACGCAAGGCGTTAAATGGGATCATGCACATAAAAAATGTTTTATAGTGCCTGGCACATTTTAAGCACCCAAAGTATATTATTACTTTTATTGTCCTAATCATTGTCTCTCCCTGAGGCCCAGCCTGAAAAGCCAATATTAACATTCCTTCATCTGCAACAGAAGGTAGAGAAGGTGGAAAATCACTCTGTGATACAAAATCCCAGGGCCCTAAGGAAAGGGTGTTCTTTGCAGAGGCATTCGGGGTCTGCTGTGAGCCTCCTCAGTGCCGGCCGCCGTGCTGGGGGTACAGCCCTGAGCGAGACACGGTCCTTGGCCGTGAAGGGAGGGCAGGGCAGTGGGATTCGGGCAGCGGACAGGCGCGAGCACAGGCCTGCAGGTGCGCGCAGGTGCGGGTGGTGCCTGGCTGGGAATAAAGGGCGCAAGGCTCCCTGGGGGCCAGTGCAACCAGCTGCGGCCTCCTGAGCACGAAGCAGCCCTCTCTTTAGGAAAAGAACATTGTAGCTAAAGAAAGAAAGAAGGAATGCCTTGAAGTCAGGACTGGAGTCATGCAGGAGACCGGTGGTTCCCTCCCAGGATCCGTGGGCCGCAGGGGGACACGTGCGGCACGGCCCAAGGGTCAGAGGCAGCCACCACCGCTGGCTTTCTCCGTTTCCTCCCCTCCCGCTTTCCTCTGTCCCCCTTCTCCCCGTGCAGCCTGCACCCCTCGGTCTGCTTGCCCTCTGGCTTCCCGTTGCTTCAGTGGGAGGCAGCAGCGGGCGGCTGGCTGGGGGGCAGGAGGGCAGAGCGCTCCGGCGGTCTCTTCCCAGGCCTCCTCGCTGTCACTGGGCTCCTGTGGGAACACTCTCCTTGCCCTGGTCCCTCAGCCCAAGGGGTGGCACCTGTCTCCCACTCTGGTTAGTTTCCAGGTGCTGGCATCCCCTATTGATTTTCTTAGCCTTGTCTGCAGATCTGTAAATAGTCCCTTCTGTAAATGCTCCTTAGCTAAACCTTTTAGAGGGGAATTCCATTTTCTGCTGGGTCCTCGGCTCGTAGGCTGACCTCAACCCCTTACTCTACAAAGTTTCTTGAGCCGAGGTCTTTCCCGTGTAAATGAAGTTATCTGCCCTGCCTTGTGTTGGGAGGGTTCAACGAGCCAAGACGTGCGTGGCGGGCGCCTGCTGCATGCCCGGCACCTGGCCAGCCCAGGTCCCCCTCCGTGCCTCACCGCCGCAGGTTGGCTGGCCACTAGAAGCAGGTTGGTTTTCTCTCTGATTTGGTGACGGGAACCAAAGGTCACTGTGGGGAGGAAAGGAGAGATGGGGTTGGGAAGTAAGTAAGCTTTTGCACTTCATGTGATATTTTTTCAAATTACAACAGTTGTGACAATTGAGGTAAAATCCTCCTCCTGCCCCAACGAAACCCATGGTGATCGCCTGGTGTCCTTCCACACCCTCGCCTGGCTCACGCAGCCTCCCCTGGCTCACGCAGCCTCCCCTGGCTCACGCAGCCTCCCCTGGCTCACGCAGCCTCCCCTGGCTCACGCACCCTCCCCTGGCTCACGTACCCTCCCCTGGCTCACGCAGCCTCCCCTGGCTCACGCACCCTCCCCTGGCTCACGAAGCCTCCCCTGGCTCACGCACCCTCCCCTGGCTCACGCAGCCTCCCCTGGCTCACGCACCCTCCCCTGGCTCACGCAGCCTCCCCTGGCTCACGCACCCTCCCCTGGCTCACGCAGCCTCCCCTGGCTCACGCACCCTCCCCTGGCTCACGCACCCTCCCCTGGCTCACGCAGCCTCCCCTGGCTCACGCACCCTCCCCTGGCTCACGCAGCCTCCCCTGGCTCACGCACCCTCCCCTGGCTCACGCAGCCTCCCCTGGCTCACGCACCCTCCCCTGGCTCACGCAGCCTCCCCTGGCTCACGCACCCTCCCCTGGCTCACGCAGCCTCCCCTGGCTCACGCAGCCTCCCCTGGCTCACACAACCTGTGTGCCCCGTGATTGAGGCTAGAGGTGGCGTTTTGGAACAGGCTGTCCAGGGTCCTCAGCTTCCCACCCCAGGTCCCCACAACCCTTGCCACTTTGCCTCCCGGGTGGCAGGGATGTGCTGTTTACCATAGACATGAGATTCTCCTTCCTCCACACATATCCCAGAGCCTCACTACCCCTTCCCCAAATTCAGGCAAATTAGGCCCCCAGCCCCTTTCCTGGACCTTAAAGCGCCCAGCAGATGGATCCACTCCTACGATATCCCAGCCCCACACCAAGCGACAGCATCCCCCCGACGTGCAAGGTGTCCGTCCACACGCCTGACCCGTTACTGCTCCAGGTTAATGCACGCAGGGGGAATCTAAGGTTTCCTCATCGGATTGCACCTGCTGGGATATTAAAGTCATCTTTGTCCACAAGTCTCTCCTGTTATGTTTACCAGAACTGTAGTTGGTGCTGGGGTTTAATGTATACCCAGGGGACCTGAATCTCTGGACTGACCATGTGATAGCCAGGCCCTGAGCCTCAACAGACTTCAGCTCCTACACTCTGGTTTATTGGACTTACCCCACTCAGCTAACATGGAGGTGAAGAAGGTCAACCACCACACCAGGGAGCCAAGAGTGCCTGCAACTGAAAGCAGAATTACATCCAGCATCCATGTGGAATCTAAGCCCCTCTTGATATAGATGTGGAGTGGACACAACCATTCCAGGGTCCACAGGATGGAGGAATAGAGTATGGATTAGAGTGGACTTACTGATATTCTATTCATGAGCTATTGTGATTAGTAATTGCAGAAAATGTGACATTGGTGTGGAGAAAGTGGCCATGGTGGCTGCTGGGGGTAGGGAGTGGGAGGAAGAGATGAGATGTGGAGGCGTTTTCGGGACTTGGAGTTTTCCTGGGTGATGCTGCAGGGATAGTTACCGGACATTGTATGTCCTCCCATGGCCCACTGGGTGGACTGTGGGAGAGCGTGGGCTATGATGTGGGCCATTGACCATGAAGTGCAGCGGTGCTCAGAGATGTATTCACCAAGTGCAATGAATGTCTCATGATGATGGAGGAGATTGTTGCTATGGGGGGAGGAGTGGGGTGAGGGGGGTGGGGGGGTATATGGGGACCTCATATTTTTTGAATGAACCATTAAAAAAATAAATAAAGACAAAAAAAATCAATTGGCCATGGGAAGAAAAAAAAGTGTGTGTACGTTTTTTGGTTTAGCTGTGTTTGGGGAACAGAGCAGAGGCTCTGACCACTGAATCACCATATCGGAGCCCCAGCCTGGGGGTTGGGCACGGAGGATTTGGGGTGAACTCACACAGGGAGTCCGAGCCTCCAGCTCTGCAGCCTGGTCATAGCCAACACTGCCAGCCCACCTACAGCTGAGAGGCACACAGGACCTCGGACAGGGGCTGCGGGGCTGTGCGTGCTGGCCGCCGTGACGGGGAGAGGCCAGTGGGTGCAGAACACCTGGGCCATCTCGAGGCATCCGGTGCTGCCACCTGGTGGTGACCTCAGGCCCCCTCCCCTTTTCAACAGCTTTATTGAGATACAATTTGCATACCATATAACTGGCCCATTTAAATTACACCAGTTGAGAGTCTTTAGTAAATTCACAGAGTTACACAACCATCACAATTGATTTGCATCACTAGAAAAAGAAACCCTTTAACCTTTAGCAGTCATCCCTGATTTCCCACCACTCCCCACCCCGGGCTTAGAAACCACTAATCTACTTTCTGCCTCTACGGATTTGCCTGATCCACACATTTCATATAAATGAAATCACACGGTATGTGGTCTTTTGTGACCGACTTCTGTCACTTAGCATGGTGTAGCGTGTTGTATCATGCATCAAAACTTCATTTTTCTTCAATTGTCAAACAATATTTCATTGTGTACCAATTATACATCTCACATTTTATTTATCCATTCGTCACTTGATGGACATTTGGGTTGTGTCCACTTTTGGATTTTTTAAAAAAGATTTATTTATTTATTTATTTATCTATCTATCTATCTATCTATTTATTTATTTATTTATTTATTTCTCTCCCCTTCTCTCCCCTTCTCTCCCCTTCTCTCCCCCCCACTCCAGTTGTCTGTTCTCTGTGTTTATTTGCTGCGTGTTCTTTGTCTGCTTCTGTTGTCAGCGGCACGGGAATCTGTGTTTCTTTTTGTTGCGTCATCTTGGTGTGTTGGCTCTCCATGTGTGTGGCGCCATTCCTGGGCAGGCTGTACTTTCTTTTGCGCTGGGCAACTCTCCTTACGGGGCACACTCCTTGCGCGTGGGGCTCCCCTTCACGGGGACACCCTTGCGTGGCACGGCACTCCTTGAGTGCATCAGCACTGCGCATGGGCCAGCTCCACACAGGTCAAGGAGGCCCAGGGTTTGAACCGTGGACCTCCCATGTGGTAGACGGACGCCCTAACCCTTGGGCCAAGTCCGCTTCCCCACTTTTGGATTATGAGTAACGCTGCTATGAACATTCATGTAGAAGTTTTTTTGTTTGTTTTTAATTTTTTAAAAAAATTTCTCTCCCCTTCCCCCTCCCCCCAGTTGTCTGCACTCTGTGTCCATTTGCTGTGTGTTCTTCTGTGTCCTCTTGTATTCTTTTCAGCGGCACGGGAATCTGTGTTTCTTTTTGTTGTGTCATCTTGTTGTGTCAGCTCTCTGTGTGGGCGGCGCCACTTCTGGGCAGGCTGCACTATCTTCGTGCGGGACGGCTCTCCTTGCAGGGAGCACTCCTTGTGTGTGGGGCTCCCTTACCCGGGGGCATCACACGCCTTGAGCGCATCAGCACTGTGCGTGGGCCAGCTCACCACACGGATCAGGAGGCCCGGGGTTTGAACCCTGGACCTCCCATATGGCAGATGGATGCTCTATTGATTGAGCCAAATCCGCTTCCCCCATGTACAAGGTTTCTTTTTAAAGATTTATTTATTTATTTATTTAATCCCCCGCCCCCTTGCGGCTTGTTCTTTTCTTTTGCTGTCTCTTCTCTGTGTCCACTTGATGCACATTTTTTCTGTATCTGCTTGTCTCCCTTTTGTTGCTTGCTGCGCCAGCTGTCCGTGCACACAGGCCATCAGCTCTCTATGGCGCACGGGCCAGCTTTGCCTTCACAAGGAGGCTCTGGAACACAAACCCAGAGCCTCCCATATGGTAGATGGGAGCCCAACCAGTTGAGCCAGAGCTGCTTCCCATGTACAAGTTATTGTGTGGATATTTGTTTTCATTTCTCTTAGATCAATCCCAGAGAATGTAATACCTGTATTGTATGGTAACTTTATGTTTAACCTTTTGAGAAATAGCCAAATTGTTCTCCACAGGGTTGTGCCATTTACATCACCCCTAGTAGAGTGTTGGGGTTCTGATTTTTCCACATCCTCACCGACATTTGTTATTGTCTATCTTTTTTTTTAATCCCCCCCTTGCAGCTTTTTGTGTGCTGTCTGCTCTATGTGTCCATTTGCTGTATGTTCTTCTGTGTATGTAATTTATCTTCCCCTCCTCCCTTGCGGCTTGCTTGCTGTCTGCTCTCTCTGTCCATTTGCTGCAGGGCTCTTCTGTGTTCTCACTTGTCTCCCTTCTTTTTGTTGCATCACCTTGCTGAGTTAGCTCTCCACGGCATCTGCAGGCCAGGTGGCACTCCGTGGAGCTTGTGGGCGAGCCTGCCTTCACAAGGAAGCCCGGAGATGCGAACTGAGGGCCTCGCATATGGTAGACAGGAGCCCACCTGTTTGAACCACAGCCATTTCCCATTATCTATCTTTTTGATAGAGCCATCCTAGTGGGTGTGAAATGGTCTGTCATTATGGGTTTGATTTGCATTTCCCTAATGACTAATGATGTTGAACATCTTTTCATGTGCTTATTAGCCATTTATATGTCTTTGGAGAAATGCCTATTTAAATCCTTTGCCCATTTTTAAATTGGGCTGTCTTTTTATTATTCAGTTAAAAGAGTTCTCCATATATTCTAGATGCAAGTCCCTTATCAGATATATGATTTGCAAACATTTTCTCTCATTCTTAGGGTTGTCTCTCATATTTTTGGTGTTGTCATTTGCAGCACAAATTTTTTAATTTTTTAATTTTTATGAAAGTTTTTAATTTTTATGAAATTCAAGTCATCTATTTTACCTTTTGTCACTTGTGCTTTTGCATTAAGAAACAAACCATTGACCAAATCAAAGTCATGAAGATATACTCTTGCTTTCTTCTAAGATTTTAATAATATTAGCTCTCACATTTAAGTCGTTAATCAATTTTGAATTAATTTTTGAATAGGGTATGAGGCAGGAGTCCATCTTTATTCTTTTGCAGTCAATAGCCAGTCATCTTCAGTTTGTTTGAACAGTGTTCTGTATTTTTCAGAGTATAAATTTCGTAGTTGTTTTGTTAAACTTATTCCTATGTATTTTTGATGCTACTGTAAATGAAATTTTTTAATTTAATTTTTGAATTGTTTATTGCAAGTGTATAAAACAGAGTTATTTTTGCAGATTGATAGTGTATCGTGAAATCTTGCTGGTCTCCTTTATTACTTCTAATCCACTTTTAGTGGATTCCTTAAGATTTTCTATATACAAGGTCATGCCATCTGCAGAGATAGTTTTACTGCTTCCTTTACAGTCTGGATGCCTTTTATTTCTTTTTCGTGCCTGGTCACCCTGGCTAGAACCTCTATACAATGTTGAATGGAAATGACAAGAACAAGCATCCTTGTCTTATTCCTGATTTTAGGGGGAAATCATTCAGTCTTTCACCATTAAATATGATGTAAGACTGAGTTTTACATAAATGTCCTCTAACAGGATGAAGAAGTTCCCTTCTCTTCCCAGACTGTTGAATGTTTTTTTTTTTTTTTTAATCATTAAGGGCGGTTGGATTTTGTTAAAGGCTTTTCTGCATCTTTTGAAAGGATTGTGTGTTTTTTGTCCTTTATTATATCGACATGATGAACTGCATTAATTGATTTTCAGGTGTTAAGTGAGCCTTGCACTCCTAGGATAAATCCCACTTGTTCATGATATATAATGATATATGTTGTTGGATTTGGTTTGCTAGTATTGTGTTGAGGATTTCTGTACATATATTCATAGGAGATATCAGTCTCTAGCTTTCTTTTCTTGTGAGTCTTTGTCTGGTTTTGGCATCAGGGTAATACTGGCCTATAGAATGAGTTAGAAAATGTTTCTTCTTCCCCTGTTTTCTGGAAGTTTCTGATGAATTGGTATTAATTCTTCCTTATTCACCCCCTACCCACTGAGTTGGCTCCCTTGTCCATTTGCACCTTGTTTTGCTCATTGTCTACTCATTGTTTGTTTCTTCTTTAGGAGTCACTGGAAATCAAACCCAGGACTTCCCATGAGGGAGGTGGGCACCCAACTCCTTGAGCTACATCTGCTCTTTTTCTCATTTGTTTTTGCTCACTGTCTGCTCATTTTTTGTTCATTGTCTTTTGCATTGTCTGCTCATTGTTTTTGCTCAATATCTGTTCATTTTCTTTTTGTCTTCTTTAGGAGGCACCAGAAACTGAAACTGGGACCTCCCATGTGGGAGGCAGGTGCCCAACTGCCTGAGCTACATCCACCTCCCTAAATTCTTCTTTAAATGTTTGGTAGAATTCATGGTAGAATTCACCAGTGAAACCATCTGGGCCTGACCTTTTCTTTGTAGGTAGTTATTTTATTATTATTATTAATTCCATCTCTTTACTTGTTAAAGATCTATTCTGTCTATTTCTTCTTTTTTTTTCTTTAAAGATTTATTTTTTATTTATTTCTCTCCCCATCCCGCCCCCCTGTTGTCTGTTCTCTATGTCCATTCACTGTGTGTTCTTCTGTGTCTGCTTGCTTTCTTGTCATGTGGCACTGGGAAACTGTAGTGCTTTTTTGTGGTGTCATCTTGCTGCATCAGCTCTCTGTGTGTGCAGTGCCACTCCTGGGTGAGCTGCACTTTTTTTCTTGCGGGATGCACCCCTTGTGCATGGGCACACCTACATGGGGGATAGACCTGTGTGGCACGGCACTCCTTGTGCACAGCAGCACTGCGCATGGGCCAGCTCACCACACAGGTCAGGAGGCCCTGAGTATAGAACCCTGGACCCTCCATATGGTAGGCAAATGCTCTATCAGTTGAGCCACAACTGCATCCTTCTATTTCTTCTTGAGTCAGTTCCAATAGTTTGTGTCTTGATAAGACTTTATTCATTTTATCTAAGTTATCTAGTTTATTGGTATATAGTTGTTTATGGAAGTCCTATATCTCTCTCTTTTTAAAAATTTTCCCTTCCTGCTCCCCACCACCCTGATGTTTTGTTGTTGTTGTTGTTTTTGTTGTTTTGGCTGTCTGTGTCCATTCGATATATGATCTTCTGTACCTATTTCTCTTTTTGTCTTCTCTTTTCATTTTCTCCTCTAGGATTCACCGGGATTCAATCCTGGGGACCTCTGATGTGGAGAGAGTTTCTGTCACTTGTGCCACCTCAGTTCCTGGTTTCTGTTGTGCCTCGCCTTGACTTTCCCTTTCATCTCCTTTTTGTTGCATCATCGTCTTGCTGCATGACTCACTTGTGCAGGTGCTGGCTCACTATGCAGGCACTCAAGCTGGCACTCAGCTCACCACGCAGGCATTGGTTCACTGCTCAGCTCAGGCATGCTTTTTTTTTTTTTTACCAGGAGGCCATAGGGATCAAACCTGGGCTCTCCCATATGGTAGGCAGAAGCCCAATCACTTGAGTTACATCCACTCCCCACCTATATTTCTTTTTTTAATTTCTGTAAGGTTGTTAGTATATGTCCCCTTTTTCATTCTGATTTTATTTTATTTGAGCTCTCTCTCTCTCTTTCTTTCTCTCTTTCTCTCCCCTCTCTCCTTCTCTCCCTCTCTCATTTTGTTTTATTTTTTCCCTTCTGGATAGTCTAGTTAAAGATTTATTAATTTTGTTTCTCTTTCAAAGAACCAACTATCTTTCAGTTTCATTGATTTTTCTCTACTGTTTTTCTATTCTTTATTTTGTTTTATCTCCTCTCTTTATTATTTCCCCCATCTGAATCCTTTGGGCTTAGATTGCTCTTCTTTCTTCTAGTATCTTAAGGTAGATACTGAATTTTATTGATTTGAAATCTTCCCTCTTTTACAATGCAGACACTTACTGCTATAAGTTTCCCTATGAGCACTGTTTTAGCTGCATCCCATAAGTTTTGGTATTCATGTCATCATTTTCATTCATCTCAATATATTTTCTAATTTTTGTAGTTGTTTCTTCTTTGATCCATTAGTTAATTATGAGTGTGCTTTTAATTTCCACGTATTTGAGGTTTCTCAAAATTTTTCCTGTTATTGATTTCTAATTTAATTCCATTATGATCAGAGAATATACTTTATATTATTTCTATCCATTTAATTTGTCGAGTTTTTTTATGGGCTAGCATGTGGTCTATTCTGGATAATGTTTCATGTACACTTGAGAAGAATGTTGTGGCAGTTTGAGATTATTTTATGAATCCCAAAAAGAGAAAGGTTATGTTCGTAAACTAATCTAGTCATCTGGGTGTGATACCCTTTGATTGCATTACATGCAGCTGAGGGGTCTTTGACTAGATTACCTATTAAGATTGCTTTGAGGACTTTTGTCCATGTTTTCTTTTTTTAATCTTATTTTTATTATTTGAGGGCTTTTTTGATTTGACCACATCAGTAAGCTATGACTCAGGCTGGTTCCCTACCCCCTTGGTGAGTGTGATGTAAACTGAAGAAGACACACAGGAAGAGAGAGCTCTGTCATTTCTTTATCCTGCCATGTGACAGAAAGGAGAAGGCTCAAACCATTAAAGCCCAAGGGAGAGGGAAGTGGATTTGGCCCAACGGATAGGGCGTCTGCCTACCACACGGGAGGTCCAAGGTTCAAACCCAGAGCCTCCTGACCCTTGTGATGAGTTGGCCCACGCACAGTGCTGATGCATGCAAGGAGTGCCATGCCATGCAGGGGTGTACCCCACATAGGGGAGCCCCATGTGCAAGGAGTGCGCCCCATAATGAGCTGGCCAGAGCAAAAAAAGTGCCTGCCCAGAAATGGCGCGGCACACACGGAGAGCTTCGCAGCAAGATGATGCAACAAAAAGAGACACAGATTCTGGGTACTGCTGACAAGAATACAGGTGGACACAGAAGAACACACAGTGAATGGACACAGAGAGCAGACAACTGGGGGAGGGAAGAAGGGGAGAGAAATAAATAAAAAATAACTCTTAAGAAAACCCTAAAAAACAAAAATAAAGCCCAGGGGAGAGATGAGCCATTTTGCCTGATAGCTTACAACTGACCTTGGGAAGAGAGCTGAGACTGATATAGGAGGCTGGCAAGGAAACAAGCCCTGTACCAGGAGACAGAGGACTTCACCTAAACACAGAGCCTCAAGAGACTGAGCCCACAGAGCTTCAAGAAGAAGAGGCAGCCCAGAGGGGAAGGCAGAGTCCAGTCAGAGATCAGCAACTGTCTTGCTTCAACATGTGGCAGCTGACTTTGATGAGAAAGCAACCTTGAGCTGGACTTTTACAGCCTTGTAACTGTCAGCTTTTACCCCAAATAAATACCCTTTATAAACATCAACAGATTTCTGGTACTTTGCATCAGTAGCCCTTTGGCAGACTAACACAAATGTATATTCTGTTTTGGGGTGAAGTGTTCTATAGATGTCTGTTAGGTCTAATTGGTTTATAGTGTTGTTTATGTCTTCTATTTTCTTGTTGTTATTCTGCCTTGTTCTAGCCACTATTGAAAGTGGAGTATTGAAATATGCAGCTATTATTGTTGAATTGTCTATTTTTCCCTTTAATTCTGTTAGTTTTTACTTAATGTATTTGGGGCATATATGTTTATAATTGTATCTTCCTGATGGATTGATCCTTTTATCATTATGAAATGTCCCTCTTTTTTTTTTTTAAGATTTATTTATTTATTTCTCCCTCACCCCCACCCCCGGTTGTCTGCTCTCCATGTTCATTCGCTGTGTGTTCTTCTGTGTCCGCTTGTATTCTCATCAGGTGGCACTGGGGATCTGTGTCTATCTTTTTTATTGTGTCATCTTTCTGTGTCAGCTCTCCATGTGTGTGGCACCACTCCTGGGCAGGCTGTGGTTTCGCGTGGGGAGACTCTCCTTGCACAGGGTCCACTCCTCACGTGGGGGGCACTCTTATGCGGGGGCATCTTGTGGGGGCCCAGCACTACTTGCCCACAGCAGCGCTGCATGTGGACTAGCTCACCACATGAACCAGGAGGCCCTGGGCATCGAACCCTTGGACCTCCTATATGGTAGGTGGATGCTCTATCTGTTGAGCCACATCTGCTTCCTGAAATGTCCCTCTTTATCTCTAGGAACATTTTTTGTGCTTTAAAATCTATTTTGTCTGATGTTAATATGGCCCTTCCACATTGTTTATGGTTGCTGTTTGCATGATCTTTTTCATTCTTTTATTTTCAACCTATTTGCATTTTTTTAATCTAAAAGTGTGTCTCTTATAGATATCATATCATTAGATCTTGTTTTTTAATCCAGTCTTTCAGCCTACTTCTTTTAATTGGAATATTAAATCCATTGACATATTATTGCAATATTTGGATTTATGTCAGCCATTTTACTTTTTGTTTTCTAAATGTCTCATGTCTTTTTGTTCTTCTATTTCTTCTTTTTAGCTTTCTTTTACAGTGATTATTTTTTACTGTAATATTTTAATTCTTTTAATTACTTTTTTACTATATATTTTTAGTTATATTCTTAGGGGTTTCTCTGGGGTTTACCATGTTACTTATTATTGACTTCTTAACTTATCAGAATCTACTTTGGATTATACTACCTTAATTCCAGGGAGATATAGAAACATCTCAGGTTCCCTTTTGAAAGGTCAGTGGTAGATCGACAGTTTCTGAGGGAGGCCTAGGGAAACTGAGGCAAAAAAGGAGGAACCCAGCTCCCAATTTTCCAGAATGACCGAAGGAGTCCTTGGATGCAGAAGAGTATGAAACCAGTCTCAGGACAGTTGGAGAAGAGTGTTAGAGTACACGTGGAGTTAGATGCAACCCCCCTGGAAAGGCAGGCAGTAGACACGGACTCCACCAGGGCACCCCCACTCCGTACCATGGGCACCAGGGAGGAGGAGATGTTGAAGCTCATACTAATACTTATCGCTCATGTTAGCTGAGAGAGGAAACGACCCTAGGGCTTCTCTACTAATATGCTCGGAACAGATAAATCTGAGACAGGTGTGGGGGGGGAGTAGGGTGGAGTGTAGGAAGGAGTACTCTGGCAGGTCCCTTCCTGCCCTCATCTCCTACGTGGCCAGGTCAGGAGAGTGGGATAGGCTGAGGGAAGCATCAGGGTCTATCTTGGTTTGCCAAAGGTCTGCAAATGCGAAGTACCAGAAATCTGTTGACGTTTATAAAGAGGATTTATTTGGGGTAAAATCTTATAGTTCCAAGGCCATAAAAAGTCCAAACCAAGGTACCTTCAGAGACGCCTTCTCACCAAAGTCAGCTACTGTTAATCCTGGTGTGTTGCCACGTGGTGAAGCAAGATGGCTGCCCATCTCTGCCCAGGTTTCTCCTTCCCCTCCGAGCTTTCTCTCTCAGGCTCAGCTACTCCGCTTTTGTCTCGATTTCAGCTGCAAACTGGCCCTGGGCTTGTCTCTTTCTGGGCCACCGATATCAGTCACTGCTGTTCTGCTCTCTTCCCAAGCTCAGCTGTAAGCTAGTGGGTAAATGGCTCATCTGTCCCCAGGGCCTCTGCTGTTTGAAACTCCTCCTTTCTGTCACATGGTAGGATAAAAAATGGCAGCGCTCTCTCTCCCTGTGTCTGTCTGAGTGAGTGTTTATATCAGACACAGCAAGGGGACAGGAACTCAACCTGAGTCTTGTCTCAATGATGTAGTCCAATAAAAGCCCTACAGCAATCTTAACAGGCAATCTAACCAAAGGTCCCTCAGCTGAATTTAATACAATCAAAGGGTACCACGCCCAAAGGAATAGATTTGTTTACAAACATAATCTTTCTCTTTTGGGGATTGATAAAATAATCTCATACTGCCACAGGGTGTTTAGGGGAATCTGATTTAGGTGGGACAATTTTCTATCTTGTGAGAACAACAGCATTTGACAAGAAGGAGCTACAACCTCAAAGGGAAGAGAAGTTCCCTAACAGGGAAGGACACAGGTCAGACTCATCATGTTCAGCGCGGGACTGACCCTTTGGCCCTGTCCATGCTGCCCACGATGAGTGCTTCTACCCACGACTAGTCTGCTCAATTGCCCAGGGGCATTAGACTACCATGCCCACTGTTCCCTCACTCCCAGGGCTCCCAGGAGAATTCAGTCCCCCAGCAAGTGTGGAACTGTGTTGATTTATATAATTCATTTTTTAAAATTTTTTTAAGGAGGTACCAGGGATGGACCAAGAACCTTATCCATGGGAAGCAGGTGCTCAACCACTGAGCTACAGCCACTCCCTGATTTACATCACATGCTCCTGGCCCCAGCCTCATGTATGGGACCCGGGAAGCCCCCAGCCATGAGGAGAGCCGCTTTCCTACTCAGGGAAACAGAGGAGCCCCTGGGAACATGATGAGAATTGCCTGTGGGTCTGGAATATAGTTCTCCAGAAGTGGAGGTGAGGCCCTTTCCAGACCTCGGAGCCCTAGTGCACTTGCACTGGCCTCTGCACATCTCGTTGGCCCAGCCTCCTCGCCCCAACATTCCAGTCAGAGCGTGCGGGGGGCTCCTGAGCCCACCCACTCCCACTTTCTGCACAGGCAGCTACTCTTTCCTCCACGGAAGGAAGCCCTTCACCTCCCAGCTCGGTCAGACTCCGCGTCTAACACCCCCAGGCTCAGGCACCTCCAGCCCTGCCCTTCCCTGCTCAATGCCGGGCGTCCTGCTTGTCCAGGGCCCACAGCCCCTCCGCCAGGGCCGGTGACCTTCCTGGGTGTCTCCACCCACCCTTAGACTTGTCAGCTCTGACTCCCGAGTAGCTCCAGAGTTTCCTCCCAGTAACTTGGAGGAGGCGCTGAGTTAGAGGCAGGACCAGCGGGTGGGGGGCAGGGAGCAGCGGCGCTGCCGGCAGCTGGGCTAAGAGGCAGCCGCTTCTCCAGCGCCTTCGGGAGAACGCCTGGCCCCTGCGCTCCGAGCGGGAGCCCGAGTCTGCGCCCCAGGCCCCCGTCATCTGCTCCCTGGGCTCCCTCAGCCACCGCAGTCCCAGGGTAGGAGTGTGTGCGAGGGAGGAGGGGGTCGGCAGGTCTCTCTCCAGCAGGCAGCCGTCTCCTTCTGGCCCTCTAAAGCAGCTCTGCTTGGAAGCAGTGATGCCCGGGGCTACCTGGATAGGACAGGAACACGGCATGGGTGCCATCCCGTGGAAAGGTCCTGGGCGGGCCGAGCATGTGGCGGGAAAGTTGCCTGGACCCAGGAGGAGGGCTGGAGCGGCGAGGTGGCCACTGGGTGGCGCCAGTGAGCAGTACAGGGGCAGAGGCTGGGGTGAAGCTCTGCCGGCTGCACAGCTCTCGGGGTCACCTCAGACTTTCTGAGTCAGGACAGATGCCCAGGCCCAGAAAAACGCATGCCCCAGGGTCCAGGCAGCCGTGCCTAATACAGGCCCATGTCTGGGCTGAATTGTGACCCCCCTCCCCTGCAAAAAAGTCCTAACCTCCCCTTGCCCGTGAATGTGGCTTGATTTGGAAATAAGGTGCTTGCAGATGGGAGCACGCTAAGATGAGGCCATGCTGGGGTAGGGTGGGCCCTAAACCCCACATCACTAGAGTCCTTATTGGAAGAGGAGAGGACACACAGACGCACAGGGAGGGAGGAGGGCCACGTGAAGAGGGAGGAAGAGAGCGGCAGGATGTGTCTGCGAGCCGAGGAACGCCACAGATGCCGGCCCCCACCGGCCCCCACCGGAAGCTGGAAGAGGCCAGAGGAGCCTGCAGAGGGAGCGTGGCCTGTTGACACCTTGATTTCAGACTTCTAGCCTCCACGACCGTTTTTTTAAAAATTTATTTTAATTTATTTGTGTCCCCCCTCCCATTCCCTCCATTGTCTGCTCTCTTCCACTCTCTGTGTGTTCTTCTGTGTCTGCTTGTATTCTCATTAGGTGGCTCCGGAAATCAATCCTGGGACCTTCCGGAGTGGGAGGGCGGTGATTACTCTCTCTTGCGTCACCTCACCTCCCTGTTCTGCTATGTCTTCTAATTCTCTCTCCTCTGTGTCTCTTGTTGTGTCATCTGGCTGAGCCAGCTCTCTGCATCAGCGGGCACTCCTGCGCAGGGCGACTTTCCCACGCAGGGTGGCACTCCTGTGCAGGGCCACATTCCCGTGTGGACTGGCATTCAGCGTGGGCCAGCCTGCCACAAGGGCCAGCGTGCCTTCACCAGGAGGCCCTGGGTGTCGAACCCCACACCTCCCATGTGGTAGATGGGAGCCCAGTTGGTTGAGCCACATCCATTTCCCTCCATGACTGTCTTAAGCCACCCAGTTTGTGATCACTTGTGGCAGCAACCCTAGGAAACTACTACAGGCCGTGACGCTGTGGAATTTTCCTTCTTCTGGTGCTGAGACACTTGAGCCATGAGCCAGGGTTGGTGGGCAGAGGGGGTGGCAGGTGCGAGGGGCCAGGGCGGTGCTGGGGCTCTCGTCGCTGGGGAGGGCAGCAGGGGCCAGGCCCTGGGACTTGGAGTGTGGTGCTGGCTGCCGTGGTGAGCTGCCCCAGGCAGGAGCGCCCACTCCGTGGCCAGGGTGGGGTCCTGGGTGATCTCGACCCCAACTCAAGGCCTTGAAGGGCTGGGGTGCCACGGGGTTGGTGCTGGCTGTCTGGGGGACTGGAGAAGGACAGAGAGGCTGGCTCAGGCTCGAAGGGAGGAGCTCATGACCTAGTCACCCGCCACGAAGCGGGGTGGGGGTGGCGGCACGCGTGCTGTGGGCTTGGTCTCTTGGTGGGCATGAGTGGGGTGTCCTGGGACCCAGAAGCAGGGCCCCAAACTGAGGACTTTAGGGGTCAGGGGTCAGCCCCTGGCTGGGGTGGGGGACAGAGCCGAAGCACAGTGGCGGGAGGGCACCCTATAACCCTCACCCAGACGCCCACTCCTCCTCCCAGCTATGCTCGGCCTGGGTGCCCACCATCCACTCGTGGGAGATGCTGCCTGCCTGGTCCTGGGCCAGATCCCCGGGGCTTGGCACGTTTGAGACCCCTCAAGAGGAGACCTACCCTAGGTCCCTGGCCCCTCACCCTGACCCGCACCCCAATCCCAGTGCTGGCTCCTGGAGCCCAGAGACCCTGAGTCCTCATGAGACCTTCCCCCTGAGGTTTGAGGATCATGGCCTCTCTGCCTCTGCACCCTTGGACAGTCAAGGGCGGTGCGCCCACAGCAGCCTCCATCAACCCCCAAAGCCCCCTGGGATTGACGAGAGGTGATTTACAAACAACCTGGGACCTGCACTCAGGGCTGACAGGCAGGACCCAGAATGCACTGGCGCCCTGTGCGGGCAGGCTCCTCCCGCCCTCCCTCTCCCTCCCCACCAGCCGTGACCCTGCCCCCGCCTCCTAGGGCGCTCTGAGAACGTGGGGGCTCCAGGCCAGGCTCTGCTTCCCCCCCAGGAGGCAGGCACCGGGGAGCGTGGCGACTGCACAAGTGCACACCTCACTAACCAGGGCGACTAGTCCCTTGGGCGCCACCTGTGCCTGAGTCCGCAGGGCAGTCAGGGAGCCTGGTGGAAGTCCCCAAACCTCTGGAACAACGCTGAGCCCAAGAGTGGGGAAGAAGCCAGGAGAGCGCCAGCAGGATGACTTGGCAATGGGCTCCGGAGCCGGGCTGGGTTGGAGAGAGGGAGGGACAGAGAAGCTAGGGGCAGCCCCAGCTTACCTCCTGTGAGAGGCGTTTCCTGGACCTGTTCTTTTTCTCTTTCTTTCTTAGGTTTCATGTTAGACTTACTTGAAGAGTTCTTTAAGGTCTCTTTGTCATATATCACTCTTTTGTGATATATGAATATGAACCAATAATTTTGAACCAAATATGAACCAAATAATTTGCGTCTTCCAAATCACTTTTTAAATTTTTCTTTATTCTTAACCTACAGTAAAACCCACTCGTCCTAGCACACAGTTCTGTGAGTTTTGGCAAATGCATAGAGTCATGGAAGCAACACCACGGTGAAGATACAGAGCAGTTCCACTGCTTTCATTTTACAAACGAGGACACTGACAGTCAGAAAGGTTAGATGTCACATAGATCCTGAACCCAGGTTGCCTGACTCCAAAGTGATCAAATGTCACTTCTGGTTCGTCTTGTTCAAATCCCAACTCCTCATTTTATGAGGTGCTGTGTGCTTTTGGGTGAGCTGCCTGACCTTTCTGAGCTTCATTTCCTTATCTCTCAAATGAAGAGAATACATACCCCTGACTTGTATGGTCATTGTGAGGATCAAATATAACCTCAGTGTTGGGCAGAGTAGGTGTCCAGTAAATGCTAATGCCCCATCACTGTTGAGAGCAGGGATAGGGTGTGTGGGGGGTCTCTCAGCCTTGGCACCTCCCTGCACCACCCCTCTCCTGCAGGAGGGCCCTGGGACCATGGGATGGAGGAAGGGCTGTCCTGTGTGTCACCCCCCAGGGGCCATGCAGGCCACTTGCCTGCAGGAAATTCTTGGTGTCCAAGGAGCTGATGAGGGCACTGGACGTTATCATCCCACCCGACCCGCGCCCCATACCACCCACCCCACCTTGGGGCGGGGGCAAGCAAGGGGGGCTGGCAGAGAGATGGGGCGAGGGAGGTGGGCAGCTCCTTGGAGGGAGGTAAGCCAGCAAGGGGGAGCCACCCTCCACTAACCACGTGAACTTGAACAAGTTACTCAGTGTTACTTCTCTGTAAATGGGGATTCTGATACCCATTTCATAGTGGGTACTTGTGGCAATTAAATGCAGTAACTTATTTTATTTTTTAAAATTTATTTCTCTCCTTCTCCCCCTTGTCTGCTCTCTTGTGTCCATTCACTGTGTGTTCTTCTGTGTCTGCTTGCATTCTCGGCAGCACCAGGAATCTGTCTCTTTTTGTTGCATCATCTTGCTGCGTCAGCTCTCCATGTGTGTGGCACCACTCTTGGGCAGGCTGCACTTTTTTTGCGTGGGGCAGCTCTCCTCGTGGGGCACACTCCTTGCCCGTGGGGCTCCTGTACACGGGGGACACCCCTGGGGGCACGGCACTCCTTGTGCGCACCAGCACTGCGCGTGGGCCAGCCCATCACATGGGTCAGGAGGCCCGGGGTATAGAACCCTTGGCCTCCTACATGGTAGGTGGACGCTTTATCAGTTGAGCCACATCTACTTTCCTAAATGCAGTAGCTTATGAAACGTGCTTTTCAGTGTCTAGCCCGCAGCTAGGACTCATCAGCACTATGTTGCTGTATCTGCTCCTCCTGCCAGCCAGCCTGCGACCACCGAAACGCACGTCCATTCCTAACTGCGAGCCAACCAGCACGGCCCTTCAGCCTGAGCAGCAGCCTGGGCGACCTCTCCTGGTCCTTCTCTGCAGCTGTCTGTGAGGGGCCGCGCCTGCCCCATGCCCTCCTCCCTGACCTCCGTGCCCCAGAGCTATGGGGGATCCCTGGGCTCGCTGGCCCCTTGCCCAGGGCTTTCAGGCACTCCTGTGAGCCTGCCACTGCAAAGCAAAGCCTCCTCAAGTCAGCGCCCGTTGAGGAAGCCCCCGTAAGCTCCTTGCTGCACCCCCACCCCAGCCCTGGCAGAGTCCCCGGAACAAGCCGTCGGGGGGCAGTCAGCTTCCCCGTGGCTGAGGAATAGGGGAGGCCTAGCCCTGGTGCTGGTGGGCAGGACACGGCCCTGCTCCCACGTGTCCACCAGCACCCTCGAGGCCCAGTCCGCCTGGCACAGGGTCTGGGTGGGCCTCAGGTTCCGCCGGTCCTGGCCTGGAGAGCTGCGAGATGCCAAGGATCTGGAACATCAGCCTGGCGGGACCCTACCCCAGAATCCCCTCCAGGAGGCCTGACAACCTCCCTCCTCTGGGACGGCCCAAGAGAGGAGCTCTGTTTGGCTACTGGCCCCAAAATCTCCTTCCCTGCCCCTCATTTGAAATGCTCAACCCTCAACCCCCTGCCCAGCCCACCCCTCAGGAGGCCAAGCAGGGGGCAGCTGGGATGCCCCCCTCATGTAAGTGTCATCAGAGGGGCTCCCCACCCCCAGCCGCTCCAGGGCAGAGAGCACCACTCAGGAGTCTCAGGAGCCAAGCCCCCACCTCCCTCAGGTGCAGGCGCAGCTGAAGAGAGCCGGACACCCCCGGCCGCCCCTGCCGCCCCTGCCGTCCTGGACCAATCGAGGCCCTCAGGGTTCCTCAGAGGGACACCCACCCTGCCAGGGAGGCCCCGGCCCGGTTCTGAGCTGAAGGGCTCGAGTGGGATCTGGCTGGTAAGCTCTGCAGAGCCCCCCGCGGCTCACGTCGAGGCGGGGGGCCCTGGGTGCCCGGCAGGGCCCCCTCTCCCCGGGGGCAGCCCACAGACCCCGGGCTTCGAGGAGGTCTGCCTTGGGACGAGAGGCCCCAGGGGCGCTGAGCTGGCTCCTGTGGAGCGGCCTTGGCCCCTGCCCCTGGAAGCTGGGTCCCACCGTTCCCACGGCAGGAGCCCCGGAAGGTGGGTTTCCAGGCCGGTTCCCTCCTCTTCCTTCTTGTCCAGGAGCCTCGCGCCCCGGGCAGGTCCCCCAGGCCAGCGGGGGGCACAGAGCCCCGGCCTCTTCCGTGACACGGCCCGGAGTGGAAAGGGAAGTGGTCCGAGCCGAGAGCTGAGCTCAGCAGATTTCAGGAGCTCTTGAATCAGACCAGGCGCCGGAGGAGGGATGAGGCTGGGGGGCAGACGGGCGCCCAGACGGGTGAGGGTGTGCGTGGGGGCGAGGGTCCGGAGAGGCACTGACTGAGGACTGCTCTGAGGGGGAGGCCACGGGCAAGGGCCCCGCGGGGAGGAGCAGAGCCCAGAAGCTGGCCGGGGAGCACTCCCAGGGGGGTGGGGAGGCCTCCCCACATCTATTTTTAAAAGGTGGTGAGACATCCAGGCAAGATTGAAACTCCAGAATCGGCGGGTTTAAATGAGAAAGAGAGGCAGGGGCAGGAGGCCAGCCGAGACTTCCAGCTGGAGCCAGGTGCTAAGCCCAGGGGAGGGCAGGGGGCCAAGCGGGGTCTGTGGAGAAGGAATTGGAACCGGGTTGCAGGCAGGCAAGGAGAGAAGCAGCACTGCTTCTTTTATATACATATTTTTTAACAAATCAATTTTATTGATATGTATTAATAAAACGTACAGTTAGCATTTGTTCTTAACAAAAGGGGTGGGAGAGCGAAGAGCCAGGCCTGAAAGGATGAGGGTGTCTGGGGCAGCTCATTGACCTCAGAGTGTGTTAAGAGATCAAACAGCAAGAGCCGTGGGTGGGCAGAGGCGGGGACTCAGGTCTAGAGGCATCCAGGTGACAATACTGGCCAACGGGGGGACTTCCAGGTCACACCACAGAAAGCTCCGAGTTACCAAAAAAGGGGGAGAAAGCCCAGCTGTAGCATCCTGGGCGCGGATCATAAAGCTGCCACTTCTTGGTGTCAGAAGCTGCGAAATGCTCTCTACAGACAAAAGCCAGAGGGAGCGTGCTCCAGGTCAGGTCCCCTGTCACGCCCCTGCTCGGATCCCTCCAGGGACCCTCGCCCTCGCACAGAGCCACAGCCTTTACAACAGCCTGTGAGGTCCCCACAGGCTTGCCCACCCCATAGAACAGGAGGGCAGGGGTTTGGGCCGTTTGTCCACCACCTCATCCTGGCATGCAGAAGGCGCTCAGTCAGTGTTTGCTGGGTTGAAGCCTCACAGCCAATCTGTGGCACCGATGTTCGCATTCTCACTTTACAGACAGGAGGGAAACGGGAGCTCCAAGAGAGTAAGTGGATTGCTCAAGATGACACAGCTCCCGAACTGTGGAGCCAGAAGCTGACTCAGCCCTGATGCGATGCCAGAGCCTGGTATCCAGCCAACAAGAAATGGAGAACCCTGAGAGCCGGGCTGCAGAGGGGAAGTGGGTCTCCCGGAGGCAAAGGCAGCTGCGGCCTGCCCAGGCTGCACGCAGGGGGGCTCGTCCAGAGTAGGGCAGGGGTTTTGTCCACTGCCCCCTTGGACCGTTTTTCTCTCTCGCTACCACTCACACCCGGCTTCTCTCAGTTCCCTTTGGTGACGTGGCTCCCCCCACCACACACGTAAGCTTCTACCCAAATCAGGGGAACAAGCCTCTGACCACGCCTTCCGTCCGTGGGGCCCTGGCCTCCTGGAGTGAGGGGTCAGGGCGCACATCTCTGCGGGGCCTCCGGGGGCTGGACACCAGCCCCAGCCTCCTGCGGGCTGCACACCCTGCCCTGCCACGGGGCCTCGGGAGTGATCACGCCAAGCCGGGCACAGCCTCACTTCCCCTTCGCTGGTCTTCCCCTTCGCATCCACAAGCCGCCCCGGGGAGGCCAGGGGCACCCTTCAACTTGCTAAGAGACTGGGGTGCTGCTCTCAGGCCCAGCCTCGTCCTGCCCAGGAGCTGTTCTGTTGGCTCAGGTTCCCCTGGTCCAGGGAAGGCAGCATCCACGTCCAGCGGCCCTGCCGCGGAGCCGCAGCCCTGGCTCCTCTCACCAGTGCTGCGGCCTTGGGAGCATCGTCTCCCTTTCACAGATGAGGGAAGGGGGCTCACAGGAGCTGCCTGCGTCACTTAGGCGGAACACAGCAGAGGTGGACGCAAGGTACAGTGCTTTGCTCCTTCTCCTACCTGCTGGTTCTTGATGGAAAGTTCAGGGGCTCCAAGAGTGGGGACATCACCTGAGCAAAGTGGACAGCGGTGGGTGATGTGGCACTGGTGGCAGAATCCTAGGGTCTCATGGTCCCTCTGATTCTGTGTGGAGGTCATTTGAAACAAAAGAAGTCTTCTTTTGTTTGTTTATTTTAATTGTTATTGGTAAAATACACACAACATTTTTCAAGAAGGCTTCTCTTGGCTACCACTCCAGATTTATTTTCTAGACCAGCTGGTCTGGTCAGCCAATAAAAAGGATTCCCATTTGTGTGTGTGTGTGTGTGGGGTCACTTTCAATTAAATAGCAGTTTATTTTTTTAAAGAAAGAAAGAGAAAACAATCTCCCCATCTGCTTCCATCCTCCCCCCCCACTTTACATTTTAAACTTATGAAATAGTGAAATACTCAGGAGATACGAATAATAGAATAATCTGTATATAATTATATTTCCATTTTATATTAGGAGTGCTGATGCAAAGTACCAGAACCCTGTTGGCTTTTATAAAGGGTATTTATTTGGGGTAGAAGCTTACAGTCACAAGGCCCTAAAGAGTCCAACTCAAGGTTACTTCCTTCCCTGAAGTCTGTTGCCACGTGTTGAAGCAAGATAGCAGGCGATGTCTGTGAGGATTCAGCCTTCCTCTTTCCTCTTAAGGCTTCGTGGTCCCAGTTTCTTCCAATATCACCTGAAGGCTGGGATAAGGCTTGTCCCTCTTCCCAGGGCTCATTTCTTTCCAGGCTCAACTGATTATTTTCTTCACAAGGTCAGCTGTGGACTACCAGGCTCATCTCTCTCCCCGGGCTGCAGGATCCTCTGTGTATCTACTTTTCTTGTCTTCTTGATTGATTATCCCTTTATATAGCCCACCAAGGGGGCAGGGAATCAACCCTGCATGTCCTAATGATGTGGTCAAATCAAAGCCCTAATCTTAATTTAATCAAAGGCATCTCAACTGAATCTAATACAATGAAAAAGTTATCATGCCCACAGAAACAGACCAGTTTATAAACCTAATATTTCTTTTTGGAATTCATAAATAATCTCAAACTGCCACAGGGCTCTAGAGAGAGTGATAAAGAAGAGAAGGGCAAAAAGACAACACATTCCAAGTGTTGATGAGATTGGTCAGCATAAAGAGCAACCCAGATATTCCTAGAGAGACAGGGGAGGGGGAGGGAGAGGTCAAAGATCAGATTCATTATCCAATACAAATCTAATTTGTTAAAAATACAAAACTCTAAACTGGAAAGGATACAGAGTACCATTGAGAACTTATATATTTCAATTGCTATCTAAAATGTAACCAATTAACTCGGAAATTTTCTACAGTTTACATGATTTTATTTTTTATTTTAAAAATTATTACAGAAAATTAACAGTGAAAAGAAAGGCATGGCCTTTCCTTTCCCTGAGGAAGCTGAGTGGAGTGGGACTCAGACAATTAAAACCACAAGTGATGAGTTAGAGCAGAGGTACATCATTATTGCAGGGTGGTGGGAATGTGGAGAAGCATGGGAAAACTACAATTGGTGTGATCTATAGACTATGGTTAACAGCAATACTATAATATTCTTGCATCAATGCCAAAGCTGTACTGTGTTGGTAATGGAGGTGTATGGAAAAAGCGTGCCACATGTATGCTATGGACCATAATTGGTGATGATAGTCTGATGATATTATCTCATAATCTGTAACAAATGTTCCACCATGGCATGGTGTTGTATGGGAAATCTACACATCTGTATGATTGCTTTGAAAGTTCACAACATCCGTAACAAGAATATATATTTTTAAAAAATAATGTGGGTTGGGGAAAAATACACCAAATGAAAGATAAGGACTTTGTAACAAATTATTTCACAACAATACAAAGTGTTGGTGGAGGGGTGATGTATGAGACCCCTGTGTGATGTTATGTATGTTTATTTTGTAAGTTCACGATCTTTACTATACACTTATTGTTTATGTGTGTTCACATATGAATGATACACTTCAATAAAAAATCACATGCGAAATCAGGGAGGATAAGCTCTGAAGCGAGGGAACCCCACGGAAAAGGGGAAGTCAAGGGAGACTTTCCGGAGGAGGTGCTGAAGCAGAAAATGTGAAACAGACTGGGAGTTATGAAGTGAAAAATGTTCCAGGGGAAGGAAGAGGACGTGTGAAGGTTAAGCCCGGTGAGCGAGGCCCATTTATGGAACCGAAAAACAGAAGGGTGGATGGATGGTCAAGATAGGAAGAGAGCGGTGAGCGAAGCGGCCGCAGACCTGAAAGGTCCAGGGAGGGGGAACTGGGGTGAGGCAGGTTCCGGGTTGAGGATTAGAAAGGGACAGAGTGACCCGAGGACCGCCACCTGCAGGCACATCGAGGAGCAGGTGCTCCCGCCGGAGTGCCCGCGGCGGGCGCCGGCGTGGGGCGATCCTCGGGGGAGCGCGGGCGGTGGGTGCGCCCTCGTACGTGGCTGGGTGAACGGCCCGAGCCTGCAGCTGAGCTCCAGCTCCAGGAAGGCGAGGGCTGACTAACTCCCGGAGCGCGCTCAGCACTGCGCGGGAAGGTTTGTCGAATGACTCGGGCGCTGTTCTGGACTGCGGAAGGAGCCCAGCGGTCTGTTCTGGCGTCTCTCCGGGGTCCCTGCGCTGGGCCCGGGGCTGGGGGAGGGGCGGTAGGGCCCCACCAGGGTCCGCGGTCGCGGGATCAGTGCGCGGGGCACGGGTGTTCGTGGGGCGGGGCGCGGCGCTGCTGGGACGCCGCTCGGCGGCCGCGGCACCAGGGTGGGGGCGGTGCGACGCGGAAGTGCCAGGCGGGCACGCAGGCTGGAGGCACAACTCCCAAGGAGCGCAGCTCGGCGCCGCGCCCGGCCGCTGCTCCGGGCGCAGCCACGCGGGCGCACAGCGGGCAGGTGGGTCTCGGCCGCCGCGCGCCCCCGCACCTCGCGCCTCCTCTCCGCGCCGCAGCCTGCACGCCCGAGGGCGCCTGGAGCGGTGCCGGCGCTGTTGCTGACCCCTCTCCCCCGGCCTCCATCCACCTCGGCCCGCGCTCCCGAGGCTCCTGCGGGCGGCCGGCAGGGGACTGGAATTTGCGGGCGGGCTCTCGCTCCGCCTAGCGCGGGACTTGGGGTGGCGCCTGCTCCTCAAGGCGCGCCCCGCGGGTCTGGCGGCTTCCAGGGCGCCTTCTTGGTCACGAGCTGCTCGGGGTACCGGGCACCAGCCGCCATCGTCCCACAGGTGCCCAGGGAGCCAGAGGCCCCGAGCGGCTGAGTCGGCACCGCTGCCAGGGGCGCCCGCGCGGCCTCTTTTGGAGGCCAAGGATGGGGAGCGCCCGGGTGCCCCGCGGGGGTCTGGCTTTAGGCCCTGCAGGCCTGGATAACCGGGTTGGAGGGGGGCCCGATCCCCGCTTTCCGTGCCCTGCTCATCCCTCTTCCGCGGGGAGCCCTCGCCCCTTTGGGTAAGAGGTGGAAGCGGTCATCGCCGCGGATCTAAGGCCGCGGAGAGCAACTGCAGGGGCAGGAATTCAGGCGGAGGTTGTGGGAAGATGGTGTCAGGTGGAGGCGCCGTCCTTTGCCTCTTGGCCCAGAAAAGGAGGCGTCGGCCTTCCAAGAGTAAAAAATAAACAGGGGGCGCAGCACCTCGTGGGCCAGTTTCTTTACGTCCTTACCCCGAATTTAAGACGGAAACAATCGAGAGTCTAAAAGTGGAGGAAAGTGAGACTGCTGTGGCCGGGATGCGGGGGCAGGAGGAGGTGACGCGTAAGCGCGCCGCGCCCCCCGCCCCCGCGCCGTTGCCTCTAGGACCCCACGAGGGGCGGGAGCGGGTCCCTGCGCGAGGGGGCGGGGGCTTTCCTAGCCTCGCCGCTTTCGTGGGCGCCGCAGCGCGGGGACCCACCAGCCGGAGGCGCGGGCGCTCGGGGAGGTGCTGCGCGGGCTCGCCGGCAGGGGCGGGCGGCCTCCCGGGGAGGAGTCTGCGGGGGTGGCCGCATGGGCCCGGCCTGGCTCGGTCCCCGCGGGCCCAGGGACGGGATAAGTGATCCGCACCCGAGAAGACGCAGGCGGGGCGGGTGGGGACAGCCCGAGGCCCTGGGGCGGGGGCGGCGGGAAGGCGGAATGCCGGCCTCCCTCCCGCCCCCCTTAGCAGTCAGGCCTCGGGCTGTAGGTTTGCGGTGCCCCCCCGTCTAAGTCTAGGAGAGGCACTGGGAAACCACCCTTTCCCCCAAAGACCTTTCTTAGGGGTCCTTCCTCCCGCACCACGGGAGGAAGCCGAGGGGGGCTTCTCTGTGCCGCCTCTGCCGCCCCAGAGCCTCAGCTTGTCCGGAGTGGGGTGGGGGGTGCCGGGAGCGGTCTGCTCACCTAGGGGTGGGGGCGGCACGGAACCCCTTGCCTGCTCCCTGAACTCGGTGGCCCTTGTGAAGCAGGGGTGGCCCTTGTGAAGCAGGGGTGGGAGGGGCAGGGGAGGGCGGGGGCGCGTCCTCCATCTGAGCGGAGGTGTGCCAGGTTCCCCAGGTGGCTGTCTTCTGGGACTCAGCAGGGCCCTGGGGGTGATCCCTGGCTTCTCCCCACCCCGCAGAGGCTCCTGGGCTGCGCCTCTAGGGCAGGGCCTTCACCACAGACATCCTCAGCAGCCCCCACCCCTTTTGACTTTCTGTGATAGTTGGTGGAGCAGCTGCTGGTTTCCCCCATTATCTAGGCTCAAATCCACAAACCTCACGTTGGGGCTGGCTGCATAAATTTTACCCCAGCCCTCCAAGCCCCTTATCTGAGAAGGCAGATGAGCTCAGCTGTCAAGGGGTCAGGGCCGACCCCAGGCCAGCGGTGCCCTCTGATTAAAAATAAGGTCCTCCTCTCAGCAGTGGGGAGGGGGCATGGGGGCCTGGACTTCTGAGGGCTATGGCTTAGGGTCTGGGGCTTGCTAGGAGCCTGATGGTTTCTCTCTGGAGGGGTCAGTAGCGACAGGGGCATGAAGGCATGGACATTCAGAGTTCATGGGTGTTCTGAACGTAGGCTGCCCTCCCACCCCCCCACTCCGGGGGCCTCTGCTGAGCTTGTCTTGCTGAGGGAAGACTGGTGCCTGCCCACCTGGCTGCGAACAGATCCTCCTCAGCCCTGGCCCGGCCTGCGGTGGGAGCCCTTCTCCATGGCCCCTCCCGAGGCTGCCTCAAGGCTCTGCAGCCCTGCCAGCGAGGACCGTGCACTCATTTCAAAACCTGGCTGTGCTGAACAGCGGTGTCCGCTCCGCCAGCTGGACTTGGCCTCCGACTTCTTCCTTGCCTTGGACCAGAGGGGACAGAGGAGTAGCCTTTCTGGTCTCCAGGCCACTCTACCCACTCACACAGCTGTGTGTGTGTGTGGGGGGAAGCAGTGGGGGGTGGAGGCAGTGGGGGGCTTGCCATCGCCAACAGTGCTTCCAGCCCTCCAGCCCACTTAGCCAGCATGCCTGCCTCTGGCGACTGCCAACCCTCTATTCTCGGAGGAAAGTCTCTTGGGGTCCTTGAGTGGGGCGGGGGGGGGGGGGGGGGAATGACCTTGCAGCCAACAGCACTAAATGTAAATGACTGTCAGCTTTGGGGGTCGGGGAATAGCTATGGGGGTGGGAGAGTCAAGCTTTGGTCTTGGGACCCACTTGTGGATTTTCTCCCCATCTCCACATCCCTTCCCCTCTCCCAGTTCACAGTGAGTCAGGTTTCCCAGTTGTCCGGTCTGGCCACTTTCATTTCCCCTGGGGCGGGGTGGAGGCTGGTGCAGAAAGGGGAACCGAGCCCACAGCCTTCTGAGGCCTGGGGGCAGGGCCGGGAGCCTTCCACCCTCCCCATTTCAGTGCCTGGGCCAGACAGGGTCTGCCATACCCTTCAGGGGCTCCTGACAGCTGGGCACTGCCAGGGGAGACCTGCAGATGGAGACTCCTTAGCACTGGGCAGCCACAGTCCAAAAAGGTCCTGGCAGGGAACCTGAGGGGAAATCGAGGCTCAGTGCTCCAAGGCCAAGGCACGCCTGGAACCACAGAGGGGGGTCCAGGCCCAAGATGTCATCTGGACCAACTTCCCACTCAAGACAGGTGTGGAAGCCCCTTGGGGTTCGAGGTCCCCCAGAGACACTCACAGGGGTGGCGTAGCTGTGAGGGCCAAGTCCTCTCGGGATACTAGTTCCCCAGGTGTCCTGGCGTTGACCCTGAACCCAATCCCTGTGTCACACAGTGGTGCCCCAGATGTTAAGGTTAGCTCCCACCCCCACCCATGAGCCTTCTCTTGGCCCATCTGGATGCCCGTTTCCTTTGCCAGGCCTCCCCTGCGGCCCGCCCCCCTTGGCGTCCTTGCCAGCCACAGCCCTGGCAGCCTTCCCCTTGGGTCTGGTCTCTCCTAAGTCTTCACTTTCCCTTCCTGCTCGGAGTCAGAGCAGGATCCTGGAGAGAACAGGGCTAGTGGGGGAGATAGACAGCTGGGGACAGAGTGCTTACAGCGTCTGGGGGTATAGCACTCACTTGACTGGTATTTCTTAAGTCCTATTTTGGTCCAGGGCAAGGCAGGGTGCCCGGGGGTAGCAGGAAGTGTGAGAAAGGAAGTGTAGGGCTGCCCGCCTGGAGGGGTAAACAAGGTGGGTGGGTAGTGCAGGGTGGAGCAAGAGCTCAGAACCCCTAATCTCAACGGAGAAGAGTTTAGGGCCACCCGTGCTATTGGGAGTGGAATGTGAGGCTTGCAGGGGTGGTGGGGCTGGCTGGGCTGGGGTGCCCACTCCACCACAGGCAGGCGTGGGCACATGTCTTCACTTCGACCTTGTTTTAGGCAGAAGGCCTCATGGGGATACCCCTGCCCCCCCCATCCTTATGCCTGTCCACCCCCCCTCACTTATGGTGGGGCCTTTGAGGGGAGGAGATACCAGGGAAGAGCAAAGCAGGGTCCATGGGGGAGGGCTCGTGCCCACGCTTGCACACACAGAGGTGCGCAGAATCTCGGGTGTTTCCTGCCGAGGAGGCAGCCTGCCTTCCCACCCAGCCGCAGCCCCGAGCTCCTTGCTCTGAGCCTCAGGAGGGGGTGGCTGTGATGGCGCAGCCCTTTCTGTCTCTGACCCTGGGCTTGCAGGGCTAAGGGTCAAGGACCGGGGGGGGGGGGGGGGGGGGCTTGTGGACGGAGGAGGGAGGGAGCTCAGGGCTGGGAAGAGAAGGGTTTCTGGTTTGGGGTCTGGAGAGGGTGTTGGGCAGGTGGAGGGGAGGGGCGGGGGGCTCTGTGTGTCCCCTAGGTGTATTTCTTGCAGCTCTGTAGGGCACAGGCACGCGTTAGGTGCTTAATAAATGCTAAACGAGTGCACCTGTGGTGGGAGGCGAAGGGGACGGAATCAGAGTCTAGGAAATTGATGGCTTTAGAGGGGTAGGATCTACGTTTGGTGGCCGTTGTCCTTGCTGGCTGGGGAGGACTTAGATTGACTGATGGGATTCCCCAAAGGAAGCTTCCCCCCTGAGGGAAACTGAGGAAGAAGGGAGGCTCTGAGAACCCGATGTGGGATCCCTCCCTCCATTCGCACACGTGCCAACTTCCTGCTTTAGTCTTAGGCCAGGTTTCTGGAGGCAGAGCCTGCGGTGGGGATTCTCGTTTAGGTGGTTTACTGAGGGAGTTCTCAAGAGAAGGGGCGCGAGGAGGGCAAGGCAGGGCAAAAAGCTAAGCAGGGATGTGGCACCAGCTGAAGACGGGCTCCAGCCTGAGCCGGCCAGCGCGCTGGAAGAAGGGCCTGGCCTTTGGAAGGCCACGTCAGCCAGTCATTGGCTGTGTGCTGTCCCCTCAAGGGGCAGGGTGGGAGCAACCCCTGGGGTGAGGTGGCTGAGGGCCACTTCTCTGGAGAAGGGTGCAGTTCCGCTAGTCAGCGGCGAGTAAAGGGCGTCTGGGTGGGGCACCCACAGTGTCCGCTACGGCTGTAAATCCTCTCCTTTCCTTCCTCCCAAAACACAACGCACAGATGCACTGACCCTGCGACAGGAAAGCCCAGGGTTGGGAAAGAGAATTGGCCTTGAACACCTGGACTCACTGGAGAGATTCCGGGTCCCCAGGCCGGGAGGAAGGGGGAAGCCCTCGCCGCCCAGGCTGGGGATCGCGCCGGGGCGGGAGCGTCTGGCCCAGCTCTGCTGACCCCCCCTCCGTTCTTCTGCAGACGCTCTTGCCATGAACCAGCCTGCCCCCGGGGCTCCCCTGCCGCCCCGCCGGGTGCGGCTGAAGCCCTGGCTGGTGGCCCAGGTGAACAGCTGCCAGTACCCGGGGCTTCAGTGGGTCAACGGGGAAAGGAAATCCTTCTACATCCCCTGGCACCATGCCACGCGGCACGGCCCTGGGCAGGACGGAGATAACACCATCTTCAAGGTACGTCCAAGGCGAGCCGGCCGGGGTGCTGCCTGGACTCTCGGGCTCCCTGCCCGGGGGGGCACCCCTCCCAGGGGCTCGGCCACTCTCCCAGGTGCTTTCTGCAGGCGACCCCAGAATAGGTATCGCAGCCATGGGATACGCCTTTTTTTTTTTCCTTTTCTTTTTTTATCTCCCCCCCGCGCCCCCCAATTGTCTGCTCTCTGTGTCCATTCGCTGTGTGTTCTTCTGTGCCCGCTTCTATCCTTATCAGCAGCACCGGGAATCTGTGTTTCTTTTTGTTGTGTCATCTTGCTGTGTCAGCTCTCAGTGTGTGCGGCACCATTCCTGGGCAGGCTGCACTTTCTTTCGCGCTGGGCGGCTCTCCTTATGGGGTGCACTCCTTGCGCACGGGATTCCCCTACGCAGGGGACACCCCTGCGTGGCAGGGCACTCCTTGCGCGCATCAGCACTGCGCATGGGCCAGCTCCACACGGGTCAAGGAGGCCCGGGGTTTGAACCGTGGACCCCCCATGTGGCAGACGGACGCCCTATCCATTAGGTCAGGTCCACTTCCCGAGATACACCTTTTCTGACCTGCACCCCAGAGCAAGGCAGGGCCTTCCTGTAACACTTCTACCTACCTCCTGTTCTTGTCTCCTTACTTGGTTCCTATTACACCTGAGAACATGCTTAGCATACAAATACACATGAGCTAAAGGACCAGTCATAGTCTTAAGGCTGGGGGGTGTCCACTATTAATATATTTTATATCCATATATTAATATATTTATACTAATTATTTTTATTAATATATGTTCAGTTTTCTGTGTATATGAAATGCAAAAATGGAATCAAACCGTATAGTCTGCCTTATAACCTGCATTTTCCACCTACTGTCAGGAACAGCTTTCCTTTGTGACGTGTCCACAGCAGTTTTAGTGACTGTGTAATGCTCCCTTGGAGGGCTTTAGCACAGTTTTGGCACCCCGTCCCCAGTTTTGGGCACATTGGGTTGCTCTTAGTATTTTGGCGTTGAAGCCCACACTGCCGTGTACATGCTCTAAACTCTCACCTTTTACCTATCCTAAATTGTTTGGGATTAGTTCCTAGAGTTAAAAATTGCTGGGTCAAAGGGAACATATTTTTAAATCATTAGACACATCTTTCGTCATCTTTGCACTTGATCTTTACCTTTCCAAAACTTGAAAAGGCATTTCTTATTTTTAAAATAAGAACACAGTCAAAATTTAAAAGATGTGAAATGATTTACAGAGAAAGGTCTCCCTCCCACCCCTGTCCCCAAGCTACCCACTGCTCTCATTAGAAGCAACTAGTGTTACCTGTCTTGTGTTTATCCTTTCTGAGATGTTTTTATATATTTCAAGCACATTTATCCCTGTCTTTCCTCTGCTTGTGACAAAAGTGGCAGATTTCTACATACTTTTCTGTACCTAATATTTCTTTTCTTTTTTTTTTTTAAGATTTTATTTATTTATATCTCCCCCCTTCTCCCATTGTCTGCTCTCCATGTCCATTCTCTGTGTGTTCTTCTGTGTCTGCTTGTATTCTCATCTAATGGCTCTGGGAATCAATCCTGGGACCTTCTGGAGTGGGAGAGAGGTGATCATTCTCTTGTGCCACCTCAGCTCCGTGGTCTGCTGTGTTTCTTATTATCTCTCCTCTGCGTCTCTTTTTGTTGCGTCATCTTGCTGAGCCAGCTCTCCGTGTGGGCCGGCACACCTGAATAGGGTGGCACTTCTGTGCGGGGGGGCACTCCACCTGGGCCAGCTCACCACACGGGCCAGCTTGCCTTCACCAGGAGTACCTGGGTATTGAACCCTTAACCTCCTATATGGTAGATGGGAGCCCAATTGCTTGAGCCACATCTGCTTCCCCCTAATATTTCTTGAAGAAGCTCTACATGTCATGTCAGTATATAAAAATTTCCTCTTTTCTCTCTCTCTCTCTTTTTTTTTGCTGCCCACTGTTTCATTTTACAGATTGACCATAATTTAACCAGCCCTCTATGGGTGGGTATTTTCAGTTGTTTGGGATGTTTTTGCTTTTAAAAAGAATGCTGCAAAAAGTAACCTAGTATGTACACAATTTTGGGTGGATGCTTGTATATAGGTAAGATAAATTCCTAGAAGTTGAATTTTGGGGTCAAAAGGTTGACATTTGGGATCACTACATCACCAAACTGCCCACCAAAATAATAATGCCCTCTTTGAAGTGTGGAGCCCTTCCGGTGTGCGGGCACAGTTCTGAGTGCTTTGTGGGCACTAACCCATTAGTCTTCACTTCCATCCTGTGGGGCGAGTACTCTGATGGGGAGACCAAGGCAAAGAGGCGAAATGAGTTGCCCCTGGCACCCAGCTGGCAGGTGGCTGGTTCCAGATTCAAACTCTGTCTGCCTCCAGATCCCATGCCCTTATCCACCACATTACGCTGCCCGCCTTGGAGACTGCACTTGTTTGCCCCCCCCCCAGGATCTGTGCTTGCCCGTGACCCCAAAGCGCATTGGTTTCCCCTAGCCTATTGGAACCCTAAGAGCTTGTGCCCCATCTCCCATGTTGTAGGAGGGAAGAGTTGTGCCCCACCTCCCATGTTGTGGGAGGCACTGGGGTGGGGCAAGGCTAGGTGTGGTGTTGAAAGTTCTGGTGCACAGCAGCGACTCGCCTAGGCCAGGAGGTGGCTGGCGCTTTGGTGAGCAGGCAAGGTCCTCTGTGATCGCTGCGGTCCTCTGTGATCGCTGTCTTCTCTTCCTGCCCAGGCCTGGGCCATGGAGACGGGGAAGTACACCGAGGGGGTGGATGAGGCCGACCCCGCCAAGTGGAAGGCCAACCTGCGCTGCGCTCTGAACAAGAGCCGCGACTTCCACCTCGTCTTCGACGGGCCCCGGGAAATGCCGCCTCAGCCCTACAAGATCTACGAGGTCTGCTCCAATGGCCCTACTCCCGCAGGTATCCTGCCTGGCGCTGTGTGAACCGCTTCGGGGGCTGCCGAGCCCGGCCCCCCACCGTGACCTCTTGGGTGCAGGGCAGGCCCAGGGCCTCTCCAGCATGCGGTGCTCTGAGACAGGCTCCCGCTTGGTCATCCGACCCAGGGCCCCAGGAAGGGCCAGGAAGGAGTTCTGATCAGACTCGGACCCCGAGCTAGTCTTTCCCGAAGGAGGGTGTCCATCTTCCTCAGCTGGCCCTCGTCCTTGGCTCATGGACAGCTGTGACTACTGGTGGCCTGGTTGCTGAGTGTCAGGGGTTGGGGGAGAGCCCTGAGATGCCTGGTGGCTGTGCCCTCCACCTCATCCTGTGTTTGGGTGGCTTTGGGGAGGGGGCAGCCACGGTAGGAGCGTCAGGCGCTGCCCTGGCTGTCCAGAACCTCCTCACCCACTGGCTCCCTTCCCCTCTCTCTGTTCTCTCCCTTGCTATGCAGAGGCACAGCCCAGTGAGAGTTACCCTTTTGTGGAAGGAGAGGAGCAGGGTGAAGAGGAGGTGAGTGTGGGGCTGGGAAGTGGCGTGGGTGCCGTTCTTCCCAGCGTCTGCGGCCCTGCAGTGTGGCTCGAGCCCTTGTCAGGACATTTTCTGCCGTCCGTCCCTCTCAGCTTTCGCATTTCGCCAGCTCCCTTCACTAAGCCCTGCTGCTGCTTCTGCAGCCATTCTCGCAGTTTCTTCCCTTGGGATTCTGAGTGATAGGAACAAAGGCACCGCCTTGTGTCTTCCCGGGGCTTTGATGTTATAAAGCATGCTCAAACGCAGTCTGGCTGATCCGCACATTTGGGTTTAGCAAGTGAAGAAATGAGACACATGAGGAAACGGAGGCACTGGGTCAGGAAGGCTGGGACTGCAGCCAGGGAACGGCCAGGTGGTTCTCAGGTGTGGTTGCTCCAGGAGGAGATGGAGTTAATAACCTGTGCTCCCTTCTCTCTTCTCTCTTCCCCACCTCTTCCCTCCTTTGCTGGTGTCTTCCCATCAGCTCCAGAGGAGGTTACCAGACCTGCGCATCACAGGTGGGGCCGGGAGGTGGGGGTGAGGGGCTTAGTATAAGGCAAAGCCACAGGGTGCCACAGGTGGGGGGGGGAGCTGAAGGGAGGCTGGGGGAAGGCCCTGGGCTGGGAGTAGGTGGGCCCGGGGGCAGTTCCTACAAGTGGTATTAATGGCTCTGTCCACTCCCTCCCACCCTCAGCAGAAAAAGTGCAGCCTGGCCTCTCCATGGTACCCTATTCTTTACCCAAAGAGGGGCTCCCGTGGCCTCCCACTCTCCAGCAGCCTGTGGGGCTGGGTCCCCCAGCTCCAGACGGCGGCCTCCTGGCCCCTCCTTCAGGCGACCCTGCCACCTTTGGGGACCTCCTCCCCAAGGTCCTGCCGAGCCTGCAGCCTGGGTCCGTGGCTGCCAGCCTGCCCGCTGCAGGCGAACAGCTCCTGCCTGACCTGCTCATCAGCCCCCACATGCTGCCCTGTAAGGACCCAGGGGCAAGGCTGGGAGGACTAAAGCTGGGGCACCGCGGAGGGGTTTGCGAAGAGGCGGAAAGATGGCAAAGAACGACATTTCTGCCAGCCCCTCCTTGGGCGGGGGGAAGTCAGTGGGAGAGCGGAGGAGGCGGGGCCTGGCCGTTGGGTGGAGAGGGCAGGGAAAGTTCAGGGAGCTGCGGAAGCGGGAGGCCTGGGGCTCACGCCCTGGGCGTGCCTGCCCCTCTTCCTGCAGTGACCGACCTGGAGATCAAGTTCCAGTACCGGGGTCGGCCGCCCCGTGCCCTCACTATCAGCAACCTGCACGGCTGCCGGCTCTTCTACAGCCAGCTGGAGGCCACACAGGAGCAGGTGGAGCTCTTCGGCCCTGTGAGCCTGGAGCAAGTACGCTTCCCCAGCCCTGAGGACATCCCCAGCGACAAGCAGCGGTTCTACACCAACCAGCTGCTGGATGTCCTGGACCGCGGGCTCATCCTCCAGCTGCAGGGCCAGGACCTGTACGCCATCCGCCTGTGCCAGTGCAAGGTGTTCTGGAGCGGGCCCTGCGCCTCAGCCCACGGCTCACGCCCCAACCCCATCCAGCGGGAGGTGAAGACCAAGCTCTTCAGCCTGGAGCATTTTCTCAATGGTGAGAGCCCCATGTCCTTCCTCCCGGCCTGCTGCTGCAGGAGCTTGGCTCTAGCCTCTGACAAGGGGTCTCGATCTTGCTCCAGAGCTCATCCTGTTCCAGAAGGGCCAGACCAACACCCCACCCCCATTTGAGATCTTCTTCTGTTTTGGGGAGGAATGGCCTGACCGCAAACCTCGAGAGAAGAAGCTCATTACTGTCCAGGTACACTGATCCTCATCTCTGCCTTGCCTTGAATGTTGGAGGATCCTGGGGCTACACCCTTGCCCCAGGGTGGAGGCTCAGGGCTCTCGGGTTGGTGTGAACTTGGCTGCCAGAGATAATCAAGGGTTAGGTCTGTCCACATAAGTAGCTTTTGTGCCAAGAAACAGGTGCTGCTTCTTTCTGGTGCCCCCTGCTGGATGTCCTCATGCACAGCTAGACTTGGCAGCCCTGTCCTGTCTCCTCTTCCCCACCCCCAGGTGGTGCCTGTAGCAGCTCGGTTGCTGCTGGAGATGTTCTCAGGGGAACTTTCTTGGTCAGCTGATAGCATCCGGCTACAGATCTCGAACCCAGACCTCAAAGACCACATGGTGGAACAGTTCAAGGAGCTCCATCACCTCTGGCAGACCCAGCAGCGGGTGCAGCCCGTGGTCCCTCCGGGGCCGGGCCTCGATGCTGTCCAGGGGCCCTGGCCCATGCACTCTGCAGGCATGCAATAATGAGGCTGCAGATAAGAGACTTGCCCAGGCTTCCTGGGTGGCTGTACAGACTGACGTGGAGGCGCCCCCGTCATAGTGGGCACCTGGCCGGTCGCAGGGTCCTATCTCAGGGTCTCCTGGAAGTAGATTTGGGCAAGAAGGAGAAGGAAGAGAGTCCTAAGCTCCAGGTTCTCCCAGCAGCGGCTGAGACGAAACTGGAAATCAGCTTCGCTTTGAGGGCTCTATCTTCCTCCAGATCTGCCTCTCATCTCCTAGCTCTGGCGTGCTTTGTTCTTGAAGAAACTCAGCTTGTTTTCCATCAGCACCAGTGAGCATAGAAGGAACTCCCTCAAACCAGGGTGCCACACTGTACAGGGTGAATTGTCCTTGGGTGGCCCACTCTTGTGGCTGCCCCCGTTTCCTCTGGCAAAAAAGAGCCAAGGAGTGCTTTGGGCTCGGTCTCCCAGCAGGGCCTCTGTAGGTATTGGCCTGACTTGGGAGTGTCCTAGTTTAAGCCTTGCTTCCTCATCTCCCTCCTCAGACAGATATGAGCACTTATGTGTCATATCACATACTTAGGACCCTCAGCTGCCCCCTTTCTTGAGAGTCCTGGGGTAGAAAGTAGAAGTTTATGTATTTTTGCATTAATAAATATTAAAAACAGACTTGTCCATTTCTTTACTTTTTCCAGTACCAGTTGCTTCCATGCTGTTCTCCCATCCCTTTTCTGAAGCCAGCTGACCCTCTTTCTCCTAGCCCTTGCCCTCCATCCCTGGGGCTGCTGACATGGGGAGGGCCTGCCTTCCGGGCTGATGAGTCAGTTCTGGCTGGCTGCCTGCACTTTCCAGGAGGCTGGCTGAAGCCAGCAGGTGGATTTTTAAATGTGTGCCCAGTCTAAAAATCCTGTCCACATCAATTTTCCCATAAGGAATGGTGGAAAAGAAAGTGTTGGGATTCCAGCTACAGTGGGGACCAATCTTTTTATCCTCATGTATATTCATATGCTAGTAAACACATTAGAACACTGCTTGCATACTGGTAGCTCATGTTTTGAATTTGGCTCACAGTTGTGATTTTCTGACATGAGCAGTTTGTGTTGTTGCTGTCTTTTATCTTTTTATTTTGGAAGATTTTAAACATTTGCAAAAATAGGAAGAATGGTATGAAACCCCCATGTACCAGCTTCAACAATGATCAGTTCATAGTCTGTTTTCATCTTATACTCACATCCATGCCCCAACTCTGAGATTGCTTTGAAGCATATCCCCGACAATGCTCTAACTACTTCCACCCCTTTCCATACTGAACTCCTGGGCAGCCCACACTTAAAGGGTAGGAAATTAGCTCCACCTCCTTGAGGGAGTACTATCTATATAAAATTATTTAGAATTCTTCTGTATTGTTTCTTCTTTTTTTTTTAAAGATTTATTTATTTAATCTCCCCCCCCTCCCCTGGTTGTCTGTTCTTGGTGTCCATCTGCTGCGTCTTGTTTCTTTGTCCGCTTCTGTTGTCGTCAGCAGCACGGGAAGTGTGGGCGGCGCCATTCCTGGGCAGGCTGCTCTCTCCTTTCACGCTGGGCGGCTCTCCTCACGGGCGCACTCCTTGCGCGTGGGGCTCCCCCACGCGGGGGACACCCTTGCGTGGCACGGCACTCCTTGCGCGCATCAGCACTGCGCATGGCCAGCTCCACACGGGTCAAGGAGGCCCGGGGTTTGAACCGCGGACCTCCCACGTGGTAGACGGACGCCCCAACCACTGGGCCAAAGTCCATTTCCCGTGTATTGTTTCTTCTTCCCCATTATTTATTCAGTCATTTATATCAGAAAGGACTCATGGGTGGTTATTTTATACTTTGGGTTATAATCCAATGCTATATTACTTAGTTGCTCAAATTGTTTTAACTGGCCACTGGCAAATCTTACAGGTTAGCGCCTATGTGCCTTTGACATGTCCCCGTAATTTTTTTTTTTTTTTACTTTCTGGCACTAGAAGATGCTCCAGGTTCATCTTGTATATTCCCTGCCTCAGCTCTAAAATCAGACATATCTCCAAGGAGCGCTGAGTCTTTTTTATAAGACTGGCATTAGAAATAAAAATTTGGGTGCAGGTTCCGCTTGTTGCTACTGGGGTGTTACTGCTTCTAAGCCCTCTCAGTGGACCAAGCTTGGAAATATGTCTGTATACTAACCCATGTTCATATAGATATAACTACAATTGTTTCTGTATCTATCCACCTATACTATATTAAGCTAAATATGAATCTATACCCCTGCCTCCACCTCTAATCCATTACTACCTCTAATCCTGATAGCCCTCTCCCCTTATAGATTATAACTTCCCACCCAACAGTAAGCCTGACTTCTATAATCTGACCCCCATTTTTGTTTAATCCTAATATATATATATACACAGCAGTTTCAGAATTAACACATATTCCTATGAGAAACTACCAACTAGAGTATAGTGCTTGCGTATAATTCCTTTTGTCTTTTTTTAAAAAAAGATTAATTTATTTCTCCCCACTCCCTTGCTGTTCTGCACTTGCTGGGTCTGTTCGTCTTCCTTGCTTCTTTAGGTGTAGCCAGGAATCAAACCTGGGACCTCCAATGTGAGAGGAAGGTGCCTAATCCCTTGAGCCATCTCCATTCCCAATTTTTAAAAAATATCTTATTGTAGTTTTCATTTGCATTTCCCTAATAACTAGTGATGTTGAGCATCTTTGCATGTGCTTTTTTAAAAAATAAATTATTTTTAAAGGATACATAAATCACACAAAATGTTACATTAAAAAATATAAGTGCAATGAAGGTCCCATGATGATGGAGGAGGTTGTTGTTATGGGAGGAGTGGGGTGAGGGGAGTGGGGGTATATATGGGACCTCATATTTTTTTAATGTTACATTAAAAAAAAATAAAGACAAATTAAAAAAAATATATATATAAGAGGTTCCCATATACCCCACTCCCCACACCCCCCACTCCTCCCATATCAACTTCTTTCATTATTGTGGTATCCATTCCCTACTTTGTTGTATCTCTTGTTATGCTTTTCCTTCTTGTGTGTCTTGTTGCGTCATCTTGTTGTGTCAGCTTGCCATACCTGCCCATCTCATCAGCTTGTTGTCTTGCTCATTGTATTAGTCAGTCAAAGGGGTGCTGATGCAAAATACCAGAAATCTGCTGGCTTTTATAAAAGGGAATTTATTTGGGGTAGAACCTTACAGTTACCAGGCCATAAAGCATAAGTTACTTCCCTCACCAAAGTTTTTTGTCACGTTTTGGAGCAAGATGGCTGCTAACATCTGCCAGGCTTCAGGCTTCTTGGGTTCCTCTCTTCCCAGGGTTTGCTTCTCTCTGGGCTCAGGGTTCCTCTTTTCCCGGGGCTTGCTTCTCTTTCCTCACAACGAAGTTCCTCTGTGTGCTCATTTCTGGGGGCTCCAACTCAAGAGTCCAGCATTAAAACTCCAACAGCAAAACTCTAACATCAAAACTCCAGCATCAAGAAGCTCCAACTCTGTCCTTTGCCATGCCTTTTATCTGTGAGTCCCCACCCACCAAGAGGCGGGGACTCAATGCCCTACTGACATGGCCCAATCAAAGCCTTAATCATAATTTAATCATGCCCAGGTACATAGCAGTTTACAAACATCCAATATCTATTTTTGGAATTTATAACTATACCAAACTGCTACACTCATCTTCTTTAGGAGGCACCGGGAACCTCTGCTCCTGCTTTGTTGTGTGTCTCATTGTTTCTTCTTGTGTCTTCTTCTTGTGTCATCTTGTTGTGCCAGCTCACTGTCTTCTTTTAGGAGGAACTGGGAACCAAACCAGACTCTCCCATGTGGTAGGCAGGAGCTCAATTGCTTGAGCCACATCTGTTTCCCTCCTTTTGTCTTTAGACTTAAGTTTTCAATCATTTACAAAGGTAGCATCACCCCCCCACACACACACACACACTGGCCTACGCAGTTCTATTTCATCTTTAGATTGAAGTAAGTTGTCAACACTTTAAGATTAGGAGATGTGAAGTATCTGATTTCCAGCATTTCTCAAAAAATCAGAAAATCTGCAAACATTGTGTCATAGTCCCCATGGGCAATCAGATGGAATTATTAATAATTAATCAGCTGCTATCCCCTTTAAGCAAAGAATGTCTTCCCCAGTTCAATACAGTCCTCTCCCAGTCTGTTTCACACCTTGTCACTGAAGGTGCTTGAGTTTGCAACTCTTGATGAAAGGTGGAGCAGACTAAGAGTAGATGGATTATGGAGGCTTGGAAAAACTCTGTACTAGGTGATCACTGGTAGATTGAAACTTCCTCAATACTGCTGATAGGTCGCTGGCTGCTGAGAGTCTTCCTTGGATTTTTTTTTTCTTTTTTTCTTCTTGTTTTTTTTTTTCCCCCTTGGGTTTTTATTTACTTGACTTCTTAAAAATAAAAAACCAAAACCACCTAGCTATTTCCTATGGATCTCTGTGTTGTAGTAGTTAGTTGTGGGTGAACACTATCCCAAAGAAGTGTCAGAGACAAACATTCCAGAGGTAAAGGCTAATGCATGTTGCAATTCACTCTTCCTTAGTCATGCAAGGGTTCTGCTTGGTATCGGTCTTCAACTGCTCTGGTGGCCTGTGCTGGTGCTTATTTTAAGTTGGATACTCAGAATACCGATGATCATGGCACTGGGGATGAAGACATCCCTCTAGTACCCAGTTTATCTCTTTTCCTTCCTCTCAGCACTTTCTCCCCAAGTACATCTTTGACACAGGATGATCTTTGTATCCAATTAAATATCCCCCCCCTTTTTTTTGCTTTATTTATTTTTTTAATATTACATTAAAAAATATGAGGTCCCCATATATCCCCCACCCCCCTCACCCCACTCCTCCCCCCAAAGCAACAATCTCCTCCATCATCATGAGACATTCATTGCATTTGGTGAATACATCTCTGAGGACCACTGCACCTCATGGTCACACATCATAGCCCATACTCTCCCACAGTCCACCCAGTGGGCCATGGGAGGACATACAATATCCGGTAACTATCCCTGCAGCATCACCCAGGACAACTCCAAGTCCCAAAACACCTCCACATCTCATCTCTTCCTCCCATTCCCCACACCCAGCAGCCACCATGGCCATGTTCTCCACACCATGACCACATTTTCTTCGATTACTAATCACAATAGTTCATGAATTGAATATCAGTAAGTCCACTCTAATCCATATTCTATCCTCCATCCTGTGAACCTTGGAATGGTTGTGTCCACTCCACATCTGTATCAAGAGGGGGCTTACATTCCACATGGATGCTGGATGCAATTCTCTTGCTTTCAGTTGTAGGTATTCTTGGCTCCATGGTGAGGTGGTTGACCTTCAACTCCATGTTAGCTGTGTGGGGTAAGTCCAATAAACCAGAGTATAGGAGCTGAAGTCTGTTGAGGCTCAGGGCCTGGCTATTATATGGCCAGTCCAGAGATTCAGATCCCCTGGGTATATACTAAACCCCAGCACCAACTACAGTTCTGATAAAAGTAACAGGAGAGGCTTGTGAAAAAAGATCACATCTGAGTCCAGCTCTATCACACAGAAACACAAACTCCAAAGAAGGGCCAACTGACATGGCACTGAATTCCATCTGCCATGACCATAGAACCTGTGAGTCTCTGTAGCCCTCAGAAGAACCAATACCCGGGGTTGTATGTACTTTATCTGTCTCTGGGACTCTGCTGAGGTGTGCATAAGGGCAACCCCTCTGATAACCTCCTGGCTCTTTTTTGGAGACTCATAGCCATATAAACTCATTTGTCCTTTCCATTTCCCCCTTGATTCAGGTCAAAAAGCATTTTTAACTCCTGGTATTATATGTAGACTGATATATTCTGCTGGTCCAAGTTGACCCTTTTATTCAAGGTCATTTTCTAGTTACATCATCAGCTGGTACTTGGTAGTAATCCCTTGGCGCCAGGGAGGCTCATCCCTGGGAGTCATGTCCCACGCTGGGGGGAAGGCAACGTATTTACATGCTGAGTTTGGCTTCGAGACTGGCCACATTTGAGCAACACGGAGGCTCTCAGGAGGTAACTCTTAGGCACCCTGCAGCTCTAGGCCTTGTTCTTATTTCAGGTGCACAGGCTCACAAGCATAGTCATTAGTATCAAGGGCTCATTGTTGGACCTTCATTCTTTTTTGGTCTTTGCCGTTGCACTTGGGGGATTGTTGCTGTTCCTTTAGGGACTGTGATAGAGCTCCCCTGGCTAGGAACTCAGCACTCCCTCAGTTGTTGTTTTTACTTGTATCCACTATGAAAATATTGAAACATTTTTATGTTCCCTGGATATATGCACTGTAGAACTCCCTGCCAACCATGTGTCCCCTGTCATTAACATCCCACACCAGTATTCCTCCACTGCCACTGTTGAACCTCTCTGTGATCCAAAATTTCCTGAAAAGTGAAGCCCAATATATTGCCATGTTCCCTTAATAGTAAAATGCAATATAGCGATGAGTTTAAAGGTTAGATATAGAATACATATTAATTTGGAAAAATTACGGTAAAAATAAATTGGGGTATCAAAAAATTGTCTATGTCCTATCTTTTTCTTTTCTTTTTTCTAATTATTAAGCTTATCTTCACAAGAGTTTTAGATCACAGTAATTCATATATACAATATACAGTACTCCCAAATATCCAACATAAAACCTTTTCCCTTTCACAGCAATAATCTTTTTACATATTCATACTATATTTACTGAAACTGATATACAGATATTGAGACAATAGCTTTCAAACAAGGTAACATTTGTGTTTACATTGTGGTTTATATTTTCGACTATACAATTTTCTAAAGTTTTAGTTGACTTATGTTTTACATTATGATTTACATTTTAGCTTATCAGCCCCTATATATTTTTGGTGTAATTTTACATGTCTTATATCCATCCTTGCATACTCTTGTGAAACACTTCTATTGCCCACACAGGTACATTGGTTCCATCTATTCAATACCTCTTTCCCCCTCCCCTTAGGGCCCACAGTGACAGTCAATCTTCATTTCTTGAAGGGCCATGTTCAGAGATACTTGCAACAGTGTTGAGGGCTTGACATGCTCAACTGCCCTAATGCACTGGGAGCCACCCACCATTTCTCTTGAGAGATACAGTTCCCTCTATTTGATGGCATTGGCTCTCCCCAGGATGTGGGTATACCTTCACTCTCATTACATGGGTCTCTATCCAATGATATAACCCACTGTGGCAAAATGAGCATTCACATAGTCCCTAGGAGCCTGTCCTGCATCAGATTATCCCCTTTAAGCATCTTAAACAGGTAACTTTCCTTATTATATTTTTGAAAACGTTTTCTCAGCATTATACTCTCAACCAAATACCTGACAATCTCCTTTGTTCATATGTTGCCCCACCCTCCCCCCAATTTCTTGGGCAATATTACCCATCCTCCCATCCCTAGCCCCCCTCAAGCCCACAAAGCCCCACCCAAATGTAACCCTATGCCCCCATTTTATCCCTTCCTTGTACAAATACTTACCTCCAGCTTATCATAGTTTTCACCCATGTAGGTGTCAGCTTACATCCTTCCTCTACCCCCCAATTTCCTGTAAGCCTATCATCCAGTCTCTAGCTCTCTGAGGCAACTTGGTTTACTTATTTCATATCATTGAGGTCATGTAGTATTTGTCCTTCAATGCCTGGGTTGCTTCACTCAACATAAGGTTCTCAAGATTCATCCATGTTATCACGTGTGTTTGTAGTGCATTTGTTCTTAAAGCTGAGTAGTATTCCATTGTAAGTATATACCACATTTTATTTATCCATTCATCTGTTGATGGGCATTTGGGTTGATTCCAACTTTTGGCAATAGTGAACAATGCTGCTATGAACATTGGTGTGCATATATCGGTTTGTTTCCTTGTTTTCAGTTCTATTGGGTATATACCCAGCAGTGGAATTGCTGGGTTATATGGCAAATCTATGGTTAGTTTTCTGAGAAACCGCCAAACTGTCCTCCAGAATGGCTGGATCCTTCTGCATTCCCACCAGCAGTGGATGAGTGTTCCCATTCCTCCACATCCTCTCCAGCATTCGTAGTCTTCTGTTTTTTTCATAGCTGCCAATCTTATGGGAGTAAGATGGTATCTCATTGTAGTTTTGATTTGCATTTCCCTGATAGCTAGAGATCTGGAGCATTTTTTCATGTGCTTTTTAGCCATTTGTATTTCTCCTTTGGAGAAGTGTTTGTTTAAATCTTTTTCCCATTTTTTAAATGGGTTGTTTATCTTTTTATTTTCAAGATATAGGAGTTTTTTATATATGCAGGTTATAAGTCTCCTATCTGATATATGGTTACCAAATATTTTCTCCCATTGTGTAGTCTCTCTTTTCACTTTCTTGACAAACTCCTTTGAGGTGCAGAAGGAATTAATTTTGAGGAGGTCCCATTTATCTATTTGTTCTTTTTTTTTTTAAAGATTTATTTTTATTTATTTAATTCCCCTCCCCTCTCCCGGTTGTCTGTTTTCTGTGTCTTCTTGCTGCATCTTGTTTCTTTGTCCGCTTCTGTTGTCGTCAGCGGCATGGGAAGTGTGGGCAGCGCCATTCCTCGGCAGGCTGCACTTTCCTTCACGCTGGGCGGCTCTCCTTGTGAGGGTGCACTCCTTGCGCGTGGGGCTCCCCTACACAGGGGACACCCCTGTGTGGCAGGGCACTCCTTGCGCGCATTAGCACTGCACATGGGCCAGCTCCACACGGGTCAAGGAGGTCCGGGGTTTGAACCACGGACCTCCCATGTGGTAGACGGACGCCCTAACCACTGGGCCAAAGTCCGTTTCCCTCTATTTGTACTTTTGCTGCTCGTGCTTTTGGTGTGAAGTTCATGAAGCCATTTCCTATTACAAGGTCTTGTATGTGCTTCCCTACACTGCTTTCCAAAGTCTTTATGGTCTTGGCTCTTATATTTAGGTCTTTGATCCATCTTGAGTTGATCTTTGTATAAGGTGTGAGATGGTAATCCTCTTTCATTCTTTTACATATTTGTTGAATAGGCCATTCTCTCCCAGTTGAGAGGGTTTGGTGGCTTTATCGAATATTATATGACTATATATATGAGGATCTATATCAGAACTCTCAATTCAGTTCCATTGGTCTGTGTGTCTCTCCTTGTGCCAATACCATGCTGTTTTCACTACTGTAGCTTTGTAGTATGTTTTGAAGTCAGGTAGTGTGAGTCCTCCAATTTCGTTTTTCTTTTTCAATATGTCTTTGGCTATTCGGGGCCTCTTTCCTTTCCAAATAAATTTCATAGCTAGTTTTTCTAGTTCCTTAAAGAATGCTGTGTTGATTTTTATTGGGATTGCATTGAATGTGTAGATCAGTTTTGGTAGAATAGACATTTTAATAATATTTAGTCTTCCAATCCATGAACAGGGAATATTCTTCCATTTATTTAGGTCTTCTTTGATTTCCTTGAATAGTCTTGTGTAGTTCTCTGTGTATAAGTTTTTTTACATCTTTAGTTAAATTTATTCCTAGGTATTTGATTTTTTTATTTACTATTGTAAATGGTATTTGTTTCTTGATTTCCTCCTGAGCTTGCTCATTATTGGTGTACAGAAATGCTACTGATTTTTGCACATTGATCTTATAACCTGTGACTTTACTAAACTCATTTATGAGTTCTAGAAGCTTTGTTGTAGACCTCAGGTTTTTCTATGTATAGGATTATGTCATCTGCAAATAATGAAATTTTTACTTCTTCCTTTCCAATTTGAATGCCTTTTATATCTGGTTCTTGCCTCAGTGTTTGAGCAAGTACTTCTAAGACAATGTTAAATAGAAGGGGTGAGATGGGCATCCTTGTCTTGTTCCTGATCTTAGAGGGAAGGATTTTAGGATTTCACCATTGTAAATGATGTTTGCTGTGGGTTTTTCATATATACTCTTTATCATGATCAAAAAATTTCCTTGTATTCCAGTCTTTTGCAGTGTTTTTATCAAGAAAGGGTGCTGTATTTTGTCAAATGCTTTTTCTGCATCTATAGATATAATCATGTGATTGTTTTCCTTCAATCTGTTTATATGGTGTATTACATTTATTGATTTTCTTATTTTGGACCATCTTTGCATACCCGGAATGAATCCCACTTGGTCATGGTGTATAATTCGTTTAATGTGTTGTTGAATATGGTTAGCAAGTATTTTGTTGAGGAATTTTGCATCTAGGTTCATTAGAGAAATTGGTCTGTAATTCTCCTTTCTTGTGGTGTCTTTGTTTGGCTTTGGTACTAGGGTAACCATTGGCATCATAGAATGAGTTAGGTAATATTCCTTCTGTTTCGATTTTTTGGAAGTTTCAGCAGGATTGGTGTTAATTCTTTCCGGAACATTTTGTAGAATTCACCTGTGGAGCCATCTGGCCCTGGGCTCTTCTTAGTTGGGAGGTTTTTAATGACTGACTCTATCTCTTTACTTGTGATTGGTTTGTTGAGATCATCAATTTCTTCTTTCATCAATATAGGCTGCTTATGTGTTTCTAGGAATTTGTCCATTTCCTCTGAATTGTCATTTTTGTTGGAATATAGTTTTTCAAAGTATCCTCTTATGATAGTCTTTATTTCTGTGGGGTCAGTGGTGATATCTCCTTTCTCATTACTTATTTTGTGTATTTGCATCTTCTCTTTTTTTCTTTGTTAGTCTAGCTAAGGGTTTGTCAATTTTATTGATCTTCTCAAAGAACCAGTTCTTGGTTTTGCTTATTTTTTCAAGTGCTTTCTTATTTTTTATTTCATTTAGTTCTGCTTTTATCTTTGTTATTTCTTTCTCTCTTCTTCCTGTGGGGTTACTCTGTTGTTTTTTTACTAATTCCTCCAAATGTGCAGTTAGTTTTTAAATTTTGGCTCTTTCTTCTTTTTTGATATATGAATTTATGGCTATAAATTTCCCTCTCAGTACTGCTTTTGCTGCATCCCATAAGTTTTGGTATGTTGTGTTATCATTTTCATTAGTTTCAAGGTAGTTATTAATTTCTTTTGAGATTTTCTCTTTGACCCACTGTTTCTCTAAGAGTGTGCTGTTTAATTTCCATATATTGGTGTGAAATCTGGCCCTCTGGCCCCTGCAGATTTCCAGCTTCACTCCACTGTGGTCAGAGATAGTATTTTGTGTGATTTTGATCTTTCTGAATTCATTGAGCCTTTCTTTGTGGCCTAGCATATGGTCTATCTTGGAAAATGATCCATGTGCACTTGAGAAAAATGTATATCCTGCTGTATTCGGGTGTGATTATCTGTATATATCTATTAGATCCAGCTTCTCTAATATACTGTTCAAAGTTTTTGTTTCTTTAGTGATTCTCTTTTGAGATGTTCTGTCCAAAGTTGACAGTGGTGTATTAAAATCTCCCACTATAATTGTAGAGGCATCTATTCTTTCATTTAGTTTTTCCAGTGTTTGCCTCATGTATTTGGAGGCACCCTTGTTAGGAGCATAAATATTTATGATTGATCGTTCTTGAGAGATTGTCCCTTTCACTAATATGTAGTATCCTTCTTTGTCTCTCACAATTGTTTTGCATTTAAAATCTATTTTTTCTGATATTAATATAGCTACTCCTGCCTTTTTTTGGTTATTGTTTGCTTGTAAGATTGTTTTCCAACCATTCACTTTCAACCTCCATGAATCCCTGGGTCTAAGATATGTTTCTTTAGACAGCATATAGATGGGTCATATTTCCTTATCCAATCTCCCAGTCTGAATCTTTTGATAGGTGAGTTTAATACATTGACATTCAGTGTTATTACTTTCAAGGAATTATTTATGTTAGCCATATTTTGATTGGACTTGTGTTTGTCATATTTTGTTTCCTTCTCTTTTTGTCTTTTTTGCTGCTCTTACACTCTCCTCCAACTCTGCCTCTCCTGTTTTTTCCTTTCTTCCTACAGAACTCCCTTTAGTATTTCTTGAAGGGCAGGGTTCTTGTTGGCATACTCTTTCAATTTCTGTTTATCTGTGAATATTTTGAACTCTCCATCATTTTTGAATGCTAGTTTAGCTGGGTAGAGTATTCTTGGTTGGAATTTTTTTTTCTTTTAGTACCTTGACTATATCATACCACTGCTTTCTTGCCTCCATGGTTTCAGATGAGAAGTCAGCACTTAATCTCATGGAGCCTCCCTTGTATGTGATGGTTTTCTTTTCTCTTGCTGCTTTTAGAATTTTCTCTTTGTCTTGAGCATTGGATAATTTGACAAGTATATGTGTTGGGGTGGGCCTGTTGGGATTTATGATGTTTGGGGTGCGTTGTGCTTCCTGGACATGTACATCTCTCTCTCTCAGTAGATTTGGGAAGTTTTCAGCCATTATTTCCTCCAGCACCCCTTCTGTCCCCTTTCCCTTCTCTTCTCCTTCTGGGATGCCTATAATAGGTATGTTTGTGCATTTTGCATTGTCATTCAGGTCCCTAAGTCCTAGCTGGATTTTTTCTATTTTTTTATTGATCAGTTCTACTATCTCTTTGATTTCAGATGTACTGTCTTCCATGTCACTAATTCTCTCCTCCGCCTCTTCTAATCTGCTGCTATTTGCTGAGAGTGTATTTTTGATTTCTTGAATTGTGGTGTTCATCCCCATCATATCTGTTATCTTTTTACGTATGTCTGCAATTTCCTCTCCAAGTGTTTTCTTCATATTGTTAATCTCTTCCTTTACTTCATTAATTTGGTCTCTAGTATATGTTTTGACATCTTTAATTACTTGTCTGATATTCTGCTCTCCTTCCTGGTTTTTAGTTTGTTCATTGGATTCAGCCATGTTTCCCTGATTATTGGGTTGGTTTGTAGTTTTTTGTTGCTGTCTGGTCATTATTTTATCTTGACGAGTTTAATAAGTTCCTTAGCTTCTTTGTCTAGTCTTGGGGATTAATTAGTTGTTGTTCTTGCATAAGTGTTATGTCTTCTCTTTGTCACTTTGTTCTTCTTACTCTATTTTCTTGTTGCTGGCTAAGTTCACTTTGAAGGAAAATATTAGGGCCAGGGAAAGCAAAATGAGTAAGAAAAGAGAATGTGTAAAGTAGTATTGGTAATAAATGTTAACAGAGCAACAATGTGAGATATGGGAGAATGGATATTAGACTCATGTAAGTTGTGTAGAGTTATAGATAGCAGGAAGTAGAGTACCTATAATGAGATATTCAACTGAATATGGGGAGGAATATAGTATGAATGAAAAAGCCAGTGTTATCATGAGAGAGGGAAAGAGAAAATAAAGACAATAATATCAAAAGTGGATAAAAGACAGAAAACAGAACAAAGGTATTAGATATTAAAAGTCAGACAATTGGGAGCCAAAGAAAGGGAGGTGGAATGTAAGAGAGACAGTAGATGATGGAGGATAGCAAGACGTGGGGGAAAGGGGATAGTGTAGGTGACCAAAATCAGTTCACAGAGAAAAGAGGAAATGGAGGATGAAGAAACACAGCAAATGTGAAGCTCTCCCTGCAGCACCTATTAGATAAATAAAATAAAATAAGAAGAGAGAGAAAAGAAAAAAAAAGAGAAGAAAAAAGGGGGTGGGCAAAAGAAAAGGGAGGGGAACAAGTAAGAAAAAGAAAAGGAGAAAAAAAACCACAAACGCTGAGGCCTAGGATTATCAAGGACCTCAGATGGACCTCAGGGTGTGGTGGATTCAGGGATGGGAAGTCTGTGATATTGCAGACTCAAGGTGTGGGAGTCTCTAGAGCGTGGGCCACCAGGGTTTAGGGGACACAGACCTGGGAACCATGCATTCAGCAGCACAACACAGCCGTCAGGGATCCCTGCAGCTGGGCACCAGCCCTAGGGGGAGGGGTCCTGCCCGTAAACTTTGACCTCTGTGTCAGAAACCCAAAATTCCACCTCACAAAAATCTCTTCTGTCACTGTCTCACCAAATCGACATCCAGACACCTCCTGCCCTGCAAGCCCCCGAAACAGCCTGCTGGGGGCGCCACTGCACTACGAAGAGTTCGGGGTCTGCCGTGGATGGGCTGCCAGCCCTAGGTGGAAGGGCTCCTCCTAGAACTTCTGACCTCCGTGTCAGAAACCACAAGTTCCACCTCTTGCAAGAATCCCCTGTCACTGTCCCACCAAATTGACGTATAGACACCTCCTGCCCTGCAAACACCCGAAATAGCCCCGTCCAGCAGGACTCCAACCCTACTCAGCCACTTCTTTGCAGAAGAGATTATAAGGTGCACTCACTCAGACACATCTTGCCCCGCCTCCTCGAAATATCCCCTTTAAATTCAAGACTCCTTCCTTTTATTTAGCTTTTCAATGACATAAAAAATCTAATACTTTTTAATCTTCAGAGAGTAGGAGATGATGGTGACTTTTCCCATTTTTTTCTGAAGGAACATTCTTGGAAGGAAACCTCCTCATTTGCTGGTAATAAATCTCAAAAAAACAGGTACATCCCTGTGCTGGTCACTTTGTTCCATAATCTCAGATCTTAACTTTTCTGGATCTTGACTTTCATCTTCATAAATGATTCAAACAGGGCCACACAAGATGGATATGTACATTGCACTGAGGTGTTGCGGCCAATCAAAAGCACAGAATATGTCATATATCACTACTTTCTCAATTATTGATCTTCATAATCATTCCCTTCAAACAGGTACATAAAAATTACAAGTCACTTTTTTTTTTTAAGATTTATTTTATTCCCCCCCACCCCACCCCCGGTTGTCTGTTCTCTGTGTCCATTTGCTGTGTGTTCTTTGTCTGCTTCTGTTGTTGTCAGCGGCATGGGAATCTGTGTCTCTTTTTTGTTACGTCATCTTGCTGCATCAGCTCTCCGTGTGTGCAGTGCAATTCCTGGGCAGGCTGCACTTTCTTTTGCGCTGGGCGGCTCTCCTTACGGGGAGCACTCCTTGCACGTGGGGCTCCCCTACACAGGGGACACCCCTGCATGCAGGGCACTCCTTACATGCATCAGCACTGCACATGGGCCAGCTCCACATGGGTCAAGGAGGCCCGGGGTTTGAACTGCGGACCTCCCATGTGGTAGACAGACGCCCTAACCACTGGGCCAAGTCCGCTTCCCACAAGTCACTTTTAATTAGCATAGTCTTGCTGAGAATAGTCCTAATGGGTAATTAGTGTTCCAAATGATCACGACCAAAATTTATTGGCTACTCCAGTCATAGAAATGAGGGAACAGACAATTCTGTAGGAAGTTTATGACTTAGGCAAGTCCAGGTGCATGGTCAGTTGACCTGAAGGAACAGAAGACTTTCCTTCTACTTCCATTAGATAATGCCATGCAGGAATGTAACATCTACATTAGAGATGTGACCTGATCTCCAAAGTTCCCTTTTAAATTAAAATTTAGGTATTATTGCTATGCCAAAAATAAGACAGCTTCAGTACTCTGGTTTTCAAAGGAGAGGATGTTCTTGACATTATCTAGGATATGCATCCTACATGCTTTTTAGCAGCTGAGGAGGCTTGTATTAGGTCTCCCACATTTTTAAGTCCTAGATATTATACAACTTCCTGTGATAAAAAGCCAAGTTACTTAAACAGAGCAAAGTCAACTGGTTATTCCAAGGATCTACGGTTGGACTAGGCTTAAAGATTTCAGAAAATGGCTGGGGTAATGAGCTGATTCCCGGATTCAGATAATCTCACTATCGAGACTTTCACATTCAAGTTTTCTTTTTCCTCCCCTCCATTACAGTTAATTTCATGTGTCAACTTGGCTAGGTAATGATGTCCAGTTGTTTGGTCAACCCAGCACTAGCCTGATTGTTACTGAGAGAATTTTGAGGATTAAAATCATTACTCAGTTGACTGTTTCCATCTATGGCTAATTATATCTACAATCAAAGGAGATTGCATTCAGCCATAAGTCTCATCTAATCAGGTGAAGACCTTCAAGAGAGCTGATGATTTCTGCAGTCAAAAAGAATTTCTATCTCTACTTCAGCCAGATTCTCCTGGAGAATTAAAACCTTCACTGGAGTTCCCAATTTGTAGCCTGCCCTATGGAACTGGGATTTGCCAATCCCCATGGTTGCATGAGCCAATTCCTATAATAAATCCCTTAATATTTACATATACTTTAAGTATATATCTCCTGTCAGTTCAGTTACTCTGGAGAACCCTAACTAATACACGTTCTAATCATGTCTCTTTAGAGCATTAAATCCCAAATACCATTGTTTCACCAATTCTTAGGTAGGTGCAAAAGTAAGTGCAGTTTTGCATTGTTAAGATGTGCTGTTTGATACTGGAATGCATTCTTAATGAGGTTGTTACACACAATTTTAATGTGCATTTCTTGCTTTGTTTTTGCTAATGACTTATTTTTTTAAACCACTTTTATTTTTTTAATTTTTATTTATTTCTCTCCCTTTCCCTACCCCAGTTGTTTGCTGTGTCCATTCACTGTGTGTTCTTGTGTCTGCTTGTATTCTTGGCAGCGGCACCAGGAATCTGTGTCTCGTTTTTGTTGAGTCATCTTACTGCGTATTTCTCTCCTCTTCTCCCTCCCCCAGTTGTCTGCTCTGTATCCATTCGCTGTGTGTTCTTTTGTGTCCGCTTGTATTCTCGTCAGTGGCACCCGGAATCTGTGTCTCTTTTGTTGCATCATCTTGCCGTATCAGCTCTCCATGTGTGCGGCACCACTCCTGGGCAGGTTGCACATTTTTCGTGCTAGGTGCCTCTCCTTACAGGGCACACTCCTTGTGTGTGGGGCTCCCCTACAGGGGGACACCCCTGCATGGCAGGGCACTCCTTGTGCACATCAGCACTGCATGTGGGCCAGCTCATCACACGGGTCAGGAGGCCCTGGGTTTGAACCTTGGACCTCCTATATGGTAGGCAGATGCCCTATACGTTGGGCCAAATCCGCTTCCCTGCTAATGACTTATTACTTGCTGTTTATTTTAGACAATGGAAATGATGTTAGACAAAAAGCAAATATGAGCAATTTTCTTGAGTTCAAAATAGGTGGTAAAGCAGCAGAGACAACTCACAACATCAACAATGCATTTGGCCAGCAACTATTAACGAACGTACTGTGCAGTGATGGTTCAAGAAGTTCTGCAAATGGGAAGCAGATTTGGCTCAACTGATAGGGTATCCGCCTACCACATAGGAGGTCCAGGGTCCAAACCCAGGGCCTCTTGACCTGTGTGTTGAACTGGCCTATACAAAGTGCTGATGTGCGCAGGAATGCCATGCCACGGAGGGGTATCCCCTGCGTAGGGGAGCCCCACGCGCAAGGAGTGCGCCCCTCGAGAAGAGCACCCCCCCGGGAAAAAAGTGCAGCCTGCCCAGGAGTGGTGCTGCCCACATGGAGAGCTGACACAGCAAGATGATGTAATGAAAAGAGACACGAATTCCCGGTGCTGCTGACAAAAAAAAAAAAATGCAAGCGGACAAAGAACACACAGCAAATGGGCAGAGAGAGCAGACAATCGGAGGGGAGGAGGGGGAGAAAAAAAAAGTTCTGCAAGGGAGACAAGACCCTTGAAGATGAGGAACATAGTGACTAGCCATTGGAAGTTGACAACAACCAACAGAGAATAATCATTGAAACTGATCCTCTTAAAACTTCACGAGAAGCTGCCAAAGAACTCAACATTGACCATTCTACAGTCATTCAGCATTTGAAGTGATTTCAAAAGGTGAAAAAGTTTGATAAGTGGGTGCCTCATATGTGGACCAAAAATTTAAAAAATCATTTTGAAATGTCGTCTTCTCTTATTCTATGCAACATCAAAGAACCATTCCTTGATTGGATTGTGATATGCGACAAGAAGTGGATTTTAAGGAAGTAGACGTGGTTCAACAGATAGAGCGTCTGCCTACCATATGGGAGGGTCCAGGGGTTCGATACCCAGAGCCTCCTGACCTGTGTGGTGAGCTGGCCCATGCACAGAGCTGCTGTGCACAAGGAGTGTGTGCCACACAGGGGTGCCCCTGCATGGGGTGTCCCACGTGCAAGGAGTGTGCCCTGCAAGGAGAGCTGCTCTGCGTGAATAAAAGGGCAGCCTGCCCAGGAGTGGCGCCACACACACAGAGAGCTGACACAGCAAGGTGATGTAATAAAAAAGATGCAGTTTCCCGGTGCCACTGAGGGTTCAAGTGGACACAGAAAAACATACAGCGAATGGACACAGAGCAGACAATGGGGGAAAGGGGAGAGAAATAAAATAAATCTTTAAAAAAAAAAAAGTGGATACAACAACCAGCAAAAACCAGCTCAGTGGTTGGACCAAGAAGCTCCAAAGCACTTCCCAAAGCCAAACTTGTACCAAAAAAATGTCATAAATTCACTGGTCGTTTGCTGCCAGTCTGATTCACTACAGCTTTCTGAATCCTGGTGAAATCATTACATGTGAGAAATTCACTCAGCAAATTAATGAAATGCACCTAAAACTGCAATGCCTACAGCCGGCATTGGTCAACAGAAAGAGCCCAATTCTTCACAATGCCAGACCACACATCGCACAACCAACACTTCAAAATTGGAACAAATTGGGCTATGATGTTTTGCCTCATCTGCCGTATTCACCTGATCTCTCACCAACTGACTATGATTTCTTCAAGCTTCTCAACAACTTTTTGCAGGGAAAACACTTCCACAACCAGCAGGATGTAGAAAACGCTTTCCAAGAGTTTGTTGAATCCCAAAGCATGGATTTTTACGCTACAGGAAGAAATTTCTCACTGGCAAAAATACATTGATTGTAATGTTCCTATTTTGATTAATAAAGATGTGTTTGAGTCTAGTTATAATGACTTAAAATTCACAGTCCAAAACTGCAATTTCTTTTGTACCAATCTAATAGATACTGCTCTGGAGCTCGAGGATTCGAGCCCAGGAGCGCAAGTTAAAGTGACATAGCAAAGACAAGACAGGAAAATATCAGTATCAACAACACTGCCAAATGTTATCAAATTAGAAGCACATCTGCAGACAAGATTATTAACTCAAAGTTAATACTCAATTACTCAAACACGTAAGAAACGGAGATTAGTTTTCACATAAAGGAAGAAAATATTAATTCGTGTAACCTGGCAGCCTACTGCCTGTCTCCCACTCCCGGGTTAAGCAGGAACGGGTTAAGCCAGTCCTATAGCCAGTAAAAAAGATGCACAAGAAAAAGCTAAGTCAATACCAACTCAGCACTAAATTCCATACCTTACTTGGCAAAAGGAGCAGGTAAAAGCAAAAATGCTTGGAATGTGATGGGGGAAGCGGTTAATCAAATACTGGGAAACTTTAACAGGAAAGTTAGACTTCTCGGATAGGCTGTAACCTCTAAAGTATCCAATCTATGGAGAAACAGAGGAAGGGCTTAAGTGCTAGGCTTAGGGGTATAAATTGTGCCATTTTTCTTTGTTCAGGGCGCCAGCCATGTTTCTGGTTGTGAGCCCCTTCTTGCAAGACTGAGAATAAATTTTTTTCTTCTCCACAATTGGGTGAGCCTTTTCTTCCAGAAGGAGACATCCCACTTACATAAAACTCAAGAAAATGCAAAAATCTAGTGACAGAAAACAGATCAGTGGTTACTTGGAGATGAGGGATTGAGACAGGAAAGAGGGATTACCAAGGGGCATGAGGGGACTTTGGATGGTAAAGGGTATGTTCACTATCTCAGGGGAGGTACTGGTTTCATGGGTCTATCAGATATAAAATTAAACACTTATATTTGTGCAGTTTATTGTATGTTAATTACCTCAATATAGCCATTTTAAAAAAACCGATTACTCTGTAAATTAGGGAACAATCTACTTGAATGGCTACCCTGGAAAAAATACATCACACTTCTGTTTAAGAGGCAAGAGTGATCTACTCTTTCCCACTGAGGCATGAAAGGATGAAATGCAGCATGAGGAGTTTTAGGGTGAACTAGAAGAATAAAAGACATGGAATGAGCTGCTTCCCAAAGTACAAAGGATCTGTGGCAGCAAGGACAGGGACCACCAGCCTTTTAAAGAGGAATGCACGACCTATACAGAGGTCTATCAGGAAACAACTAAGACTGCTTCCTTAGCTGGTCTAGCTGTACCATTTCAGGGCTATGACAGAATGAAACAAAGTAAAAACAAAGAAACATTGATTAAATTTTTAAAAATTTATTGTTTTTTTCTTTTCTTATTTTTGTTGCTGTTGATTTGTTCTTGAGATGGCTATAACACCAGACAGAACAGTGCCCCTCGTATCTAATGCCTGTGCAGGACTGCACTCCTTCAAAACATTAAGGTTGCTTTGGGCTCCCCTTTCCTGCCCCACCCCTCATGAAGTAAAATAATTTCCACATTTTTTTTACTAAAATACAGTCAGCCCTGTTAAACACTTGTCTCCATATGCTCAGCCTCTTTTTTCCTTCCTCTCATGTCTGTTGTGTAGGGGATAGGTTGGGGGTGGAATTAACTAAATGGGGAAAAAAAACACTCTTAAAAAACTAAAACTTAAAGAGTATACATTTATATCCCACCTTACCCACCCCAATTTTGGCTCTTCTTTCCAAGGATGACAACAACCTATTGTGGACTAGAAGTGGATTTAGAGTCTGAATAGGGTAAGGCTTAGAATATACACGAAGTTTGGCTCCTGGTAGGTCCTGAGTATCACCAGTGACTGACATGTTATACCCTTGTCTGAACAATTGTAAAGGTGGGAAGAAACTGCTGGGGAAGGGGGGAGAAATTTCTACTCACTTGTGTAAGGGAAGGGGAGCAGGTAGGGAGAAAGACCAAAACAATAAAAAACCTTAAGAGATGCATTTTACCCTGACCTTTTCCTTCCAATTGCACCTATTTAATTCATATGAATTTCCACATTTTCCCTAAGTTAAACTGTTTTTGTTTCACAGAAAGTTTATACTTTTAGTTTTCTGAGTGCGCACATGCACGTTTGTGTGTGTGTGTACGTGCATGTTATTTCTACCAGGCAAATGTTTTAGTCTGGTTTCATTTGACTTTTCTTTTTTTTCCTTTTTTTAAATTTCCTTAAAATTTTGTTTTCCTTTAAGAAACAAGTTCACCAGGAAACCAGCTTCCCTCCCACCATGCCGGACAGGCTGCAGCCATCTCTTTTTAAACCGCGCTGATTTTCCCTCACACTCCCAAACAGGAACTCCTCAGGACGGCCTCGGAAGGCTGGAGTCTCTCCCTGTCTGGCGGGACACCCTGGTGGCGGTGAAGGCCCCTCTGCCACAATGGAGATTTCTGATTGTGGGACACAGTCTGGTTTTTGTTTCCTTCCTGTCTTCTAATTAAAAAAGACATTGCTGTAAGAAAGAGAGAAGAAAATCACTAATCATGCACCAATAGACAGATAGGAAGCATTTTATAAAATCAACCTCTGTCTCTCAATTAGAGGCAGAGTGGGCACCACTATTCCAGAATCCTCAGGACTGAGGAAACGACTTACTGGTTGTGGAGGCAGTGGCTACCAGAGGTTCTGAGGGGAGGGAAGGGAAAAATAGGTATATCGGGGCATTTTCGGGACATGGGGAATTATTCTGAAAGACATGGCAATGACAAACACAGACCATTATATATCTTGCTATAATTTACAAAATTGTGCGGGAGAGAGTGTAAACTACAATGTAAACTATAATCCTTGGTTAGTGGCAATGTTCCAAAATTTGTTCACCACCTGTAACAAATGTACCCACTAATGAAAGATGTTGTTAATGTGGGAAAATGTGGGAGGAGTAAGGAGCAGGGGATATGGAAATCCCCTATATTTTCTTATGTAACATTTATGTAATCTAAGTATCTTTAATAAAAAATTAAAAAGTATACATATATATATAAATCAATCTCAAGGCAGACGTTTCTATACTCGCTCGGGTACCTTATTCTGACCTCTGCCATAAGAACTCAGTTTAAAAAAAACAAAAACTGTCTTTTTTTGTTTTTGTGTGTTTTCAAGGGAGCTACTACTTTAATAAATATCATCTTCAGTGCTTCTGCAATACTAATGTATTGTGGAAACTAGGGATTATATGTGGGGAATGAAGAGTTAAGTCAGTGAGTCTCAGGTCTCCCATTCCAAATTAACCAGAAAAGCTCCACTTCAGTCTGTTTAAATATTGGGGTTTCATTTAGAAAGAAGGCTTTGTCTACTAACAAAACTTTTAAAAATACTGATGTAGACTCTACTGAATAGGTACTGTGTAAAAGTATTAAGTAGAATGGTTAAGAGTGGGGACTCGAATACTAGAAGGTCTACATTTGAATTCTGGCCCCACCAATTATACTGACAATGTGACATCAGAAAAATTGTTTAACATTCCTGGACCTCAATTTCCTCATCTGTAAAATGGGAATAATAATAACTAACCCAAAGAATTGTATGAGGATTATCTTAGTTAATACCTATAAAGCAAAGCACTATAATAACCCAGATACATAGTAAGAACTCAAGAATTTACTCATTTAATCCATGAACAACCCTATGAGGTGGATCAACGTTAGTTATTACAGACCCTATGTAAAGCCTGATGATTTATTTAATTAAGAATCAAAGTTTAGAAGTAATTCCTGGTGTGGCAAGGTGCTGCTGAACATCACCTTCACCTCCTAATGCACTGATCACAGAAATCACCAATGAGGGGAGAGGATATGGCTCAGGCAGTTTGGAGTCTGTTCCCACATGAGAGGTCCCGGGTTTGGTTCCCAGTGCCTCCTAAGAGAAAATGGGCAGACACAAAGAGCACATAATGAACAGACAGAGAGTGCAGACAACGAGCGTAAAACAAGGGTGGGGGGTGTGAGAAATAAATTTAAAAAATAAAATCACCAATGTGCTATAGATTCAATGAGTTGCCTCTTGGGAGAATAAATCCTGCTTAAGATATCAAAGGATAGGTCTAGAGGATAGTTGCTTTTCTCTTCTCAGTCAAGAAACTGATACCCAAATTCCATTCCCCAGTTCTTTCTTTCCTGAGCTAAGATTCAGAATCAGTAGACAGGAAATACATAGAGAAAACAGATTATAAGATAGCTGCCAAAGGTTCTAGCTCTTTTGTTTTATCTCCTGCCTTGGTTAAAAATCAACATTTCAGCATTCAAATCTTATGAGTGATTAATAAGCATCTTTGCTTATTAAATCTGGAAGATCAGTTTTTGGAGGTTGGTGCCATGTATCAAAGTCAACTTAAGGTAAATACTGCTTTCACCAAGGTAGCCTAGTAAAAAAGTGTGTAGTCATTTGTTATCATACACACCAATGTCCTATGAGTGTCTGTAAGAGGATAAGGGGAGGAAATTTTTAAAGACGTTCTGCAACAGTAACCTTCTTATGGGGGTGAAAATGGCATTTCAAAGTAGCTGGCAATTATCTGGCTGCCTTGTTCCAAGAAAATCTGGGTCCCTCATTTCCTATCTGCTCAGCACTGTCAAAACTCTAAAGTCCTTCCCTGCCTCAAGCTATTGGACTGTTCTCGTGATGGGCATTAAAATATATCCCCACCCTCAAGCATCCCTGGACAGCCAGGAGAAAGCAGGGAACTATATACTACTCACCTGGATGACAGGCACAGTGCACGAGTGTGAGCTATCGAAACAACCTGGTGAAGTCTCTCAAGGCCCAGCAAACTTGTTTACATTCCTCAGCACTAGAAAAGAAAAGGTAGGTTGGTCCTTGATTGGTAAGAAAGAGAACATGCCAAAAGAGAACAGCAACACTGAGAACTGTCCCAGCTCTGCTAGGAATTCTCTCCATTGTCTCCTCTTCCTGTAACTCAAGATCTTCCTATAACTCAAGGGTAAAAATTAACTACTGTTTTGGAGAATAATTATACGCTTGGTGGTCCTTAAAGTGCAGGTTTTAGAGGCAAACTGCCTGGGTTTAAATCATGGCTCCATTGTGTTCTTTGGCAAATCAATGTTTGCCTCAGTTTCCTCATCTATTATTTACTTTACAATGTTGACTTAAGGATTAAATCAGTTCCTATATATAAAGCACTTAAAATAATAGGCAGTGAAAAAATTGCATTTAATAAATGTAGGCCGCTATGAAAATACCACTACCACCACACCAACAATTGGTATCATTTATGTCAATTTCTTGATGTAAATGCAAGAAAGCTAAAACCCCTGAAGTAAAAAGCAAGCATATTCACTTAAGGCTCTGTTCACTTTAACTCTACTAGCTAAGCTAATTTAGGTATCCTGGTTTCCTCATTTTCTTTCAAAGGTAGATTTTGTTTACAAAGCCCAGTTCAGCAACTCTGTCCCTACCAGTCATCGATTTACTAGCTGAAGAGGCTGCTCAGGACTTCCTCCTGCAGGAGGAGGAAAGGGAGGAGAGGGGGAAGAGTTAACACATGTAGAAAAGCAGGAGGAAGAAGGACTTGGTCCTCAGGCTCCCAAATAGCCCAACATGCATCAGTCTGTATTTTTTCAAAAGTTCCCTTTATCCAAAACTGATATCACTTAGAAATTTTATGTGTGTCTTCCTGTTTTTAGTAAATGAACATGTGGCTAAGCTAAAAAATACTGGAAATTGCAGCACTTCCTGTATGTTCACCTTGCTGTAGCCCTCTCCTAGGCACAAAGAAAGCTCAAGGACCAGAGTCTACAGCCCAAGACTCAATGTAAAAAGTTCTCTTTCCATCTCAGAATGGTTAACCATCAGGGGAAGGAACTGCTAAGAGTGATTCAAAAGAAAAGAAAGTGAAATGAGAGCTATTACCTTAAGTATCTACAATCAGGGTTTCCTACTTGTTATAAGGTATGAAATTTCAGTAAGAACCTTGATTTAGACCCCAGAATTTGATTCAACAGTAAAATTCCAGAATCTTTCTTCTGGTCTCTCTCCATCCTAAAATGTAATGAAAATAAGAAAGGTCTTCTGGTTTTATTGAAATTCTGCACTTTGCTCTTTGTGGGTTTAACAAGATTCAATAAAGGTATCACATTTCTCTGCCTATTTCTAAATCAATACTGATTGTTAAGGAGGCAGCCAGGATGAATAAGCCCTTATCCACTCATATCCCAATATCCGGAAGGAGGATATATAATCCAAAAGAAGCCATTGTGTGGTTTTGTTATTACAAGGGACTACGACAACAGGAAACTCTAAAACTTAGGATAGCGTTAGAGATGCAGGATTCTTTTGTAATCCTAGATGTCTCACATGATTTAAAATTTTCCCTTCTTCAACCAGAAATTTTTGTTTCATCTGGAAGAGAAATGATAGCTCCATGATTAGCCATTTTTGTGACAAGCGAGAGAAAGTATTAAAACCAAAATGCAAGTACAGAAGGATTGTGATTAGACAGAGTGAAATGAAGGACAGACCACAGTATCTTGAATCAGCTCAGCTTCTGCTCCCTACACTATCAGCAACTGCTTTGGTGTCAAGAGGTCCAGGCAAATGTTCAACTGAAGTGTCCTTGGTGGTTAAGCCAAAGAAATGGAAAAAATAAAAAATAAAAATAAAAAAAAAAAGCTTCTTGAAAGCTAGAACTATTTTAGGTTTTCTGCCTTTCTGAAATTTAATATTTTCTATTTTTGTTTTGTTTTATGAGGTTCCATTTTCTGGCTTTTGGTCCCACAACCTAAATCCTTCCACCATACTTGTGAATACTTTTATAAAGGTCACTATTCTTCAAATCTCACAATCCTAGGGGTGTGCTGAGAAATGCAACCCTTTTCATCTAAGGTTCTGGTAGATAATTCTGGCCTCTAATTCCAATGCCAATGCTTCCTACATTCAATATCTTTGGACCTTGAAAATATTCATACAAGTAATAAAGGTTACAGAATAAACACCAAGATAGAGAAATGGGAAATGGAGGCAGGATTCCTTCTAGAGGCTGAGTATTGGTCAATGATAGGCTGATTTGGTATTTGGCAATGCAAGAATGGTGTTAAGAATGAAAAAATCCCAGCTTCCTTTAAGTTGACCAACTCAAAAAACTAGAGAATTAATTAGCAGCACTATTTGAAAAACAGGCTTGGGCTTGCTACAATCAAACTGAACCAGTTTATCCTTCCTGCTAGGATGGCAAACAAAGCAGCATGTTGAGGCAGGAGTTACAGGACCTTAGGACCAAAAGGGAGACTGAGTCATGCATGAACTGAAGGTTCAAGGGCAGCAGGCACATTAGAGAATGAAAATTACCAAAAGGAGGTGAGCAATCACAAACACGTTCTCTAGTTAATCTTACTCTTCTATTCATTTCCATCATGTCAGTGTCTTATTTAGGAGGAGCTGCAAAACTTGTTTAACAATGAAAGCTCAAGTAGGTCAGGTTGGCAGTGCATCTTATTTTCCCATATCACAGGGCAAAGATCGCAGATACTTTTGCTCACAGCATTACATTATTTAGGTCACTTTTCCTTGCCCCAAGATTTTCCTTAAATTAGGAAATGATGTCCAAGACCTTAATTTTCAGGCTTTCCCTATTGTTATACCTGTAATTTAATAGGCCCATCAAGGGAATATGGGCTTGGTAGAGACTTATTTCAGAATGTGTGGGTGGCTGCCTTGGTATTGGCAGGAGACACGCCCCAGCTAGTTTTGTTTTAAAGTTTTTTTTCTTTCGTTCTTATTAATTAAAGAAATTGTAGGGCTACAAAAAATCATGCAGAAAATACAGAGTTCCCATACACCAATCCCTAATATTAACACATTGCATTAGTAGGGTACATTTGTTACAACTGATGAAAGGAATATTAGAATTGTACTATTAACTACAATCCATGCTTTACATTAGGGTTCTCTGTGCTGTACAGTCCTATGGTTTCTTTTCCTTTTTTAAGTTTTCAGTCTAGTAACATATATAGAACCTAAAAATTCCCCTTTTAACCACATTCAAATATATAATTCAGTAGTGTTAATTACATTCACAGAGTTATGCTACCATCGCCACTACCCACTGCCAAAACTTTTGTATCATCCCAAATAGAACTCTGTACAATGTAACCATTAACTCCCCATTCCCTACCCCGTCCCTGACCTCTGGTAATTCTAGTTTCTGCCCTAAAGAGTCCATCCAGCTCAAGGCTGCTTTCTCACCAAAGTCAGGGGCCATGTGCTGAAGCAAGATGGCAGGCAATCTCTGCCTAGTCTCTCCTTCCTTCTTCCTCTTAAGGCTCCACAGGCCCAGCTTCTTCTGAAGCTGTAGGATGGCAAAGGGCTTATTTCTTTCCAGGCCTTCTCAGCTGCTCAGGGCTCTGGTCTCTTCAGTTGCAAACTATCAGGTGAATGGCATAGCTCTTTCCGGGGCTTTAGCTCTTTGAGCCTTCTCCTTTCTGTCATGTCGCAGGAACGATATGACCAAGTTCTCCCCTCCTCTGTGTGTCTTCCTGAGTGGGTGTCAGCCCACCAAAGGGGGCAGGAACTCAACCGGTGTCATGCCCTATTGACATGGTTGAATCAAAGTCCTAATCTTAGCATAATTTAATCAAAGACATCTCAACTGAATCTAATACAATCAAAGGGTATCACACCCAGAGGAAGGGATTAGTCTGCAAATAATCTCTTTTGGGGATTCATAAATCTCAACTGTCACACAGCTGCACCATTTTATATTCCCACCAACAATGAGTGTTCCTATTTCTCCACATGCTCTCAAAAACTTGTAATTGTCCATTTTTTGTTTTATTTTTTTAGATAGTAGCCATTCTAGTGGGTGTGAAATAGAATCTTATTATGGTTTTAATTTGCATTTCCCTAATTGCTAATGATTTAGAGCATATTGTTAATGTGTTTTCTGATTATTGGTAAATCTTCTTAGGAGAAATGTCTATTCAAGTCTTTTGCCCATTTTTTAATTGGGGTTGTCATTTTGCTGTTCAGTTGTAGGATTCATTCATATATTCTGGATATTTAATCTTTATTGGTTATACGTTTCCAAATATTTTCTCCTATTCAGTAGACTGTCTTTTTACTTTCATGATAAAGTCCTTCGATGAAAAAAGTTTCTAAATTTGATGAGGTCCCATTTACCTACTTTTTCTTTTATTGTTTGTGCTCTGGGTGTAAAGTCTAATAAACTGTTGCCTAACACAAGGTCCTATAGATGCTTCCCTATGTTGTCTTCTAGGAGTTCTATAACTCTGGTTCTTACATTTAGGTCTTTGATACATTTTGAATTGATTTTTGTATATGGTGTGAGCTAGGGGTCCATTTTCATTCTGTTGCATATGGGCATGAAGTTCTCTTGGCAGCACCATTTGTTGAAGAGACTATTCTTTTCCCAATGAGTAGACTTGGCAGCCTTGTCAAAAATAAATTGGCCACAGATTGATTCTTGGAATAGAACTTTCAATTCTATTCCATTGTTCTGTATGTTTGTTCTTGTGCCAGTAATGTGATTGATTATTGTGTCTTTGTCATAAGTTTTAAGATTGGGAAGTATGAGTCCTCTTATTTTTTTCAGGATGGCTTTGGCTATTTGGGGTATAGTGGTTTGGAACTGTATGTACCCCAGAAAATCATGTTCTTAAAGCTTATCCATTCTTATTGGTGTTAACCTATTTTGAGGAGGACCTCTTGAATAGGTTACTTTAGTTAAGGTATGGCCTAGTGTGGGTCTTAATCCTCTCACTGGAGTACTTTATAAATGGGATGAATACAGAGAAAGAGAAAGAGAGAGAGAGAGAGGAGACAGCTGAGAGCAGTAAAACTTAGAAAGAAGGAAGAGTCCAGAAGACACCACCATGTGCCTTGGTATGTGACAGAGGAGTCCAGGATCACTGGACACTGGTCTTTTAGCATTGTCTTGATGATGCTTTGATTTGGACATTTTCATGGTCTCAAAACTGTAAGCTTGTAAGCTAATAAATTTCCATTGTTAGAAGCCAATGTATTTCATGGTATCTGCTTTGAGCAGCTTAACAAACTAAAACATTGGGCCCCTCACTCCTCCATATAATTTGATGACTGGCTTTTCAATTTCTGTAAAGAAGGCTGTTGGAATTTTGACTAGGATTGTGTTGAATCTGTAAATCACTTTGACATCTTAACAATATTTGGTCTTCTAGTCCATAAACACAGAATGTCCCATCCATTTACTTAAGCCTTTTTTGATTTCTTTTGGCAATGTTCTGTAGTTTTCAGTGTATAAGTCCTTTACATCCTTGGTTAGATTTATTCCTAGATATGTGAGTCTTTTTGATGTTATTTTAAAGATTTATTTATTTTTTATTTATTTCTCTTCCCCTTCCCCTCCAGTTGTCTCCTCCGTGTCCATTTGCTGTGTGTTCTTCTGTGACTGCTTCTATCCTTATCAGCGGCACTGGGAATCTGTGTTTCTTTTTGTTGCGTCATCTTGTTGTGTCATCTCTCCCTGTGTGTGGTACCGTTCTTGGGCAGGCTGCACTTTCTTTCACGCTGTGTGGCTTCCTTACGGGGCGCACTCCTTGCATGTGATTTTAAATGGAATTTCTTCAGATTGCTCATTACTAGTGTATAGAAACACTACTAATTTTTGAGTATTGATCTTGTATGCTATCACTCCACTGAATTCATTTATTAATTCTAGGAGCTTTGTTGTGGATTTATATTCCGTATATAGGATCATCCCAGCTAGTTTTACAAGTATATAACAAACTTCCGGAGGTTTCTTTTCCAAGGGGAAAGGAGTTAGAAGTGACCGATCACTTATGATGTGCTTGACCTTCTGCTAGATTCCTATTTGGTATCTTATAATAACCCTATGAGGTACAGCTATTACTAATTCTATTTTAAAGATGAAGAAATTAAAGTTTGAAGAAACAGAGTCAGAAAGTGGCAAGACTCAAACTAACATTCTTGATGCTAAGGTCAGCCTCTTTACATTTTACTATCTTCTGATCAACACTAGATAGGAATAAATCAAACAGAAGTAGAGAGAAACAACTTATCCTTCTTTCCTTTGTGACAGCTCATAGGTGGAATACTACCTTTTTAGTCAGGGTTTTCTAGGGCAACAGGACAGGAAATATCTGTAAATATATGAGAATTTATAAAATTATCTCATGCAACTGTGGGGATGCACAAGTCTACATTCCAGAGCAGGCTGCCAGCAAGGGACTCCAATGAAGGTCCTCAGTGAGTTCCCAAGGAGATGCTGGCTGTCTGAAGTAGAGAAGGGAATTCTCTCCTTTCTCTCACACGGCAGGACCAAACATGCAGAGCTCCCCTTTCCTGTATATCTCTGTTCATGTCAGACCCAGCAAGAGGGCATAGAATCAACCTAAGTCATGGCTCACTGACACAGTCCAATTTGAAAGGGTCTCACACCCCCAGGGATGAATGAGTTCACCATCTTTCTCTTTTCAGGATTCATAAAATAATTTCAAAAACTGCCATACTACTACTTCTGAGAAAACGCATAGTTATTATAAAAAGAAATCAAATCATTTTGTCAGGTTATCTCAACTCAATATATCTCTACTCAATGTAGGGGAAATCCCCCACTTCTGATAAAAAGTGTCACTAAGGCAGTCACATGCTATTTTTCAGTCATGCATGTCACTTGATCTATAGCTAAAAATCGGTTTCCTCTGAGGTATGAAGTTAATGCCATTTAGTAAGCTACAAAATGGAATAGTTTGAGATTTTATATTAACAAAAATGCTGGGCATACTTTGGGAGATGAAAAAGCACTATTTTGGAAAGTGACATTATGAAATCAATCCTCACTACTGCCTAAAATTTATTTTCTCTCTTAGAATTAAGTTTGTTTTTAATTATAAAAGTTACTACATGCCCATGAAAAAAAGGCAAAAAGCATAGAAGGTTATGAAATGAAAAGTAGAAGTCTCTTTCCCCCTCCCCTTATGGTCCAAATGTATGCATAAAGTAGCCCGCATATATATATATATAAAATAATAAAACAGCTTTTGAAAGCAGTTTATATGATGTTTTGTTTTTTTCCTTTTACAATACATCTTGTAGGTCTTTCTGTATCATCATATGTGTTTTTTTCCTTGTTCTTTCTTAGTGATCTTGTATAGATATATCATTAATTGCTTAACTATTTACCTATTGTTATGCAATTAGAATATTTTCACTTTTTTCACTGAAAGCCTCTATCGACCTCCCTGCAACAACTCACCTTGGACATATACATCACAACTGTATTTATTCAGTCAAAATTTTACTAACTAGGAATATTTAAAGAACATCCATCATATAGACCTTTATGACTATAAAGTAGTAAATAGGAAGACTATGTACTTGTTAAAAATGTTTATGTGTTCACAGCAACAACAACAAGAAGAACACTCATACACATTTAACATTTTAAACAAGCATTAATCCAGAGGTTGTCAACAGGTAGCTCAGAAGCCAATCTGTTCAGAGATTAACTCACCCAAAGAGATGTTTTATATGGCCTGAACAAATTGTTTGGAATTGGAAAATGAATGTCTTTAGTCATGGCAAATATTCTGCAAAACATCACAATCTATATCACTCTCTAATTTTTTCACCATGTATTGCCTAGTCAGGCACCTGCATTCTTGACCCTTGAATATGGATGAGAACTGAAAGGGACTTCAAAAAGATAGAGAGAGATCACCTGAAGGGTAGTGGCCTACTCAGGGTATTTTTCTTTTGGAAGAAAAATATTGCTTCCATTTACCCTTTAACTTCTTACACCAAATACATTTATGTTCAATATAAATGATAGACATCAATACAACCTTATGATGTTTCTCCTCCAAACTGGTTGCCATGCCAATTTGTGCAATTTGAGGCTAAAGAGACACTAAATTGTGGTTTTATAAGCGCACACCAGACACATAATGTTTTTTTGTACACACTCCAGTTGCTGTTCTTACTTTAAACTGCGCCAGGAATCACTCACCTAGTGACTTGCTTGTGGAAGTCTGTAAGTTGTTTGTGTGTCACTGTGACAGCTCCCACTGTTGTCTCCTTTGGTAAACCTTTCAAGGAATTCTCTAACCATCGGCAAAAAGTCTACATGGGGATGAAAAGGGATGAGAATTTTAAGAGGAGGCAGAGCTTGCTCGACCAGGACTCTACAAGGACTAACAAAAAACATGAGGCTTTCTTCTGCTATTTGGGCACCAAGTGAAGGTACTTAAAAAGGTACTAACTTTAGGCTTTCACATTCTCTGGGTTGAGGCGGTCTACAAAATGCACGCCAGACTTCCCTTCAAAGGGATAGTAGGCAACATTTCAGACAGATTCCTTCTTACTTGGAAATGATATCTCTTCTGCTAGAAGAGGCTATTATTCTTTTCTTGTCATTAAACTTATATAATATTAATCACATGCCAGAAAAGATGGGCTCAGGTGCCAAAAAGAGAGACAAAGTACATTACAATAAGAAAACAGATGTCAAAAACCATACACAAATAATATGTTAAATCAGAACCTTAAGGATTTTAAGGTCATCTCTCTCAGCAGAACTCATATCCTTCAGATCCTTTGTAATATCTGCCTGCTCTTTGGGTTTGAAAATTCTTTAACAGAAACATCACTTTTACGGCTCTTTAAAATAATTTTTTATAATCCTGTTTCAAATGGATAAGGGAACATCCTAGCAAAGTCTCTTCATATCTTTCATATGCATAAAAATGGTCTGCCCTTACCTGTTCTTCAAACAAAAAATTAAAATTCTAGAGATTTTCACTTTTTTTAATTTTCAGATTAATATTTTTGGGAGGTAAGCTCTAATTTTTCTTTGTCCTTAAGTGGGATGTATACTTTGGTCATAGTTTTCTGGCTGTAAATTACTTTTTTTTTTTTTTTAATAACTGAGAATGACTTTATCATGTACTTCCCCCTAAATAACTTTATTTTTAGAGCAGTTTTAGGTTTACAGTACAGAGAATTCCCATATACCACCTCCTAGCATATAGGTTCTTCTATTAACATCTTGCATTGAACCAATATTAACAGCATTATTAGTATCTAAAATCTCTAGTTTACATTAGGATTCCCTGTGTTCTACAGTTCCATGGGCTTTGACAAATACATATGTCATGTATCCACCATGACAGTGTCATACAGAATAATTTCACTGCCCTAAAAATGCCCCAAGCTCCACCTAATCATCTCTCCTCCACCTCTATCCCCGTGAACCCATGGCAACCACTAATCTTTTTACTCTTTCTATAGTTTTGCCTTTTGCCAGAATGTCACGTAGTTTGAATCATATGGTATATTCCCTTTTCAGACTTTCTTCTTTCATTTAGCATGTCTTTTCATGCTTGATAGGTCATTTCTTTTTAGCACTGAATAACATTCCACTGTAAGGAAGTGCCACAATTTATCCATTCACTAACTGAAGGACATTTTGGTTGCTTCCAACTTTTGGCAATTAGGTATAAAGCTTTATAAACATTCCTGTGCAAGTTTTGCATGGACACAAGTTTCCAATTCCTTTGGATAAATACCTAAGAGGGAAATTCCTGGACCATGTATAAGCCTATGTTTAGCTTTATAAAAAACTACCAAACTGTCTTCCAAAGTGGCTGTGTCATTTTGCATTTCCACAGCAAAGAATGAGTGCTCCTGTTGCTCCATATCCTCACCAGCATTTGGTGCTGTAGATGCCTGAGATTTTAGCTATTCTAATAGGTACACTGTGGTATCTCATTTTAATTTGCTATTTTTTTCATGATATATGAGGTTGAGCATCTTTTCATGTATTTATTTGCTATCTATTACCTTCTTTGGTGAGGTGTCTATTCAGCATTTTGCCCATTTTTTAATTAGATTGATTCTTGAGTTTTAAGACTTCTTTGTATATTTTAGATGCAAGTCTTTTGTTACATGGGAAGCAGGTGCTCAACCACTGAGCTACACCTGCTCCTAAGGAATGGGTTTTAATAGTTTATGCAAGTGAACAGACTTGAATACTAAAGAATTCATGTGCTAAACTTCGAAATGGTATGATTAAATGTTCAAGAATGTGAATTTTCTGTGGCCTCATGCCCTTATAGTTATAATTTTAATTAGTGTCTAAGATATAGACAATCCAAATTTATGTAAGAGATTCTTTATTAAAAATCTGATGTCAGGAAGCGGACTTGGCCCAATGGATAGGGCATCCGCCTACCAAATGGGACGTCCGCGGTTCAAACACCGGGCCTCCTTGACCTGTGTAGAGCTGGCCCATGTGCAGTGCTGATGTGTACAAGGAGTGCTGTGCCACGCAGGTGTGTCCCCCATGTAGGGGAGCCCCACGTGCAAGGAGTGCGCCCCGTAAGGAGAGCCTCCCAGCGCGAAAGAAAGTGGAGCCTGCCCAAGAATGGTGCCACACACACATGGAGAGCTGACACAACAAGATGATGCAACAAAAAGAAACACAGATTCCCAGTGCCACTGACAAAGATAGAAGCGGTCACAGAAGAACACACTGCAAATGGACACAGAGAGCAGACAACTGGGGAGGGGGGGAAGGGGAAAGAAATTTTAAAAAAAAGAAATTTTTAAATAAAAAAAAAGCACAACTCTGATGTATGTTGATATCTACAGAAGACAATCACTTTAAATTACTTGATATTTAAGTAGGTATCTCTATAAAGTACACTCTTAGGAGAATGTGGCTACCTGATTTCTGTTCCAGCCAATTTGCTGTTCCCATTTTCTTTCTGCAAAGAACTAGGTGTTTATAAATTGAGAATAGTTTTTTAAAGTTTGATTTATACATGTCTTTGTTACCCGGGAACCAAGTATATTTGTGGAAAAAAAAAAGTTTAAACAGAGTATGAGCATTTAATTTTCTCAGGTCAAGGATTTTTAGAACTAAACTTACTGGTCCCTAAGGTTCACAAGAGTGCTTTCTTATTTTGAGAAACACCACTGTATTAGATTGAAATGGAACATATGGACTGAACAACTAGCAAGGAGAATTAGGGAAGCAGATGTGGCTCAACTGATAGAGCATCCACCCAGGGTTCAAATCCACCCGGGGTTCAAACCCAGGGCCTCCTGACCTGTGTGGTGAGCTGGCCCACATGCAGTGCTGATGCGTGCAAGGTGCGCTGTGCCATACAGGGGTGTCCCCCGCGTAGGGAAGCCCCACATGCAAGGAGTACACCCCATAAGGAGAACCGCCCCATGCAAAAAAAGGGCAGCCTGCCCAGGAGTGGCGCAGCACACATGGAGAGCTGACGCAGCAAGATGACGCAACAAAGAGATACAGATTCCTGGTGCCACTGACAAGAATACAAGTGGACACAGAAGAATACAAAGTGAATGGATACAGAGAGCAGAAAACTAGGGGGGGGGGGAGGAGGGGAGGGGGAGCGAGAGAAATAAATAAAAAACAAATCTAAAAAAATAAATAAATACAGATACTATCCATTCCTGAAGCACCTGTAGTCATGTGGAAACTGCACAACTACCTGATGAAACCAGGCACAGAGGAGTCTCACGGAGTTTGATTTGTAAGAATTAAAGTACATGTAGGAAGTGGATGTGGCTCAAATGATTGGGCTCCCATCTACAACATGGAGGGTCCCAGTTTGGTTCCTAGAGCCTCCTGGTGAAAGCAAGCTGGCCTGCGCGGCACGGAGAGCTGATGCAACAAAAAAGACACAGGAGAGAAACAGAGAGACACAACAAACCAGGAAGTTGAGGTGGCTCAAGAGATTGAGTGCCTGTCTCCCATGTCGGAAGGTCCCGGGATCAGGTCCCAGTGCCTCCTAAAGAGAAAGACAAGAAGAGAAGACAAGCAGACATAGAAGAACGTGCAGTGAATAGACACAGAGAGCAGACAATGAGCATAAGCAGTGGGGGAGATAGAAAAATAAATCTTAAATAAATAATTAATTAATATGTGCTATTTCCAAAGTATAAACCTAAAGAAAATGTTAGAAATAGCCAAGTACTGCTCTACTTGTGATTACAGTTTTTGAGGAACTGACTGAGTTGAACATGATGTATGTCCCCTAAGACAACATAAACTATTTTTCAATTTTAGAGATAAATACACATATCCAAGAACTATGCAGAACATATGGTTCAGTAATACTGGAGTTTAACAGTATAAGCGTACTCTTTCCCTTTTGTAAAACTGCTAAAGTTGAGGTTAATAACTGCCAACAATGACAAAAAGCAGGAGATAACATTAAGAAGCATGTGGAATTAAAATTTATACTTACAAGTATCTTAAAAGAATCTGGATTTAATATATTTTGTGGTTCTGCAAGAGTTCTCACTTTCACTAGATCCAAATGTGCGCTTTTCTTAACTGGTTTTATACTATTAAAATTATAAATCCCACTTTAAAAATAGTTTACAGCCTATATTATACTTTACCACCATGCTCAAAACTTTCATGCAATACACAAACCAGATTTATGATCATATAATCTGATACTGAAACTACTTGGACATTACTGGTTATCCTAAAAAAATTTTCTATGCTGTGGTGATAAAAGAGCTGGTTCAAAAACTGAATTGGAATGCAAAAAAATCCAAAGGGGAAATAAATGCATATGTTTATTATAGGGCACTTTTTTTAAAAATTAATTAATTTATTTATTTCTCTCCCCTTCCCCACCCACCCTGGTTGTCTGTTCTCTGTGTCTATTTGCTGCGTCTTCTTTATCCGCTTCTGTTGTTGTCAGTGGCACGGAATCTGTGTTGCTTTTTTTGTTGCACCATCTTTTGTGTCAGCTCTCTGTGTGTGTGGCACCATTCCTGGGCAGGCTGGACTTTCTTTTGCACTGGGTGGCTCTCCTTACAGGGCGCACTCCTTGTGCGTGGGGCTCCCCTATGCGGGGGACACCCCTATGCGGGGGACACCCCTGCATGGCAGGGCACTCCTTGCACGCATCAGCACTGCACATGGGCCAGCTCCACACGGGTCAGGTAGGCCCGGGGTTTGAACTGCAGACCTCCCATGTGGGAGACGGATGCCCTAACCACTGGGCCAAGTCCGCCACCTATAGGGCAGTTTTATACTTACAAATCTCCAAATGCTCTGTCTAGATTTATTAACAATAAATGATACAATGCTATATAAGGATCTTAAGGGGAATTAACACTCCTTGAATAATTTGTATGTCTACATAACTGATATACCGACCTCTCTCATAAGGGAAGACGTTTCTTGTTGTCAGCCATATAGGTAAATGTAATGCTTAGTACTCACTTCTGGAAATACATAAACACTATTACAGTAATACAAACATGCTTTAAGGAATCCCATAATGAATTACTAGTATTCTCTGGGCCCTTTCATCAATCAATTAAACTTAGCAATATGCCTAAATTAGATTCCATAGACATACAACAGGACTTGTTTCATAGTCAGGGTTAGCCTCAAGCAACTGAAGTCTAACAGGTTTAGGAACTGTAAGAATAAGATTCCTTATGAAAACAATCTTACCGGTCTGTCAACCTGCATGATCTCCCAGAGCACTTCAGCCACATCTGGTAGGGTATAGGGAGGGAGACAAAAGCAGCAAGTGTGGAGCAGCTGGCTTACAAGCTGCTGTCCAAGCTGATTCATCACCTGTCCAATCAATTCCTTCCTCAACTCAAAATCTTCTTCATGCTGTAAGAAAGCCAGATCAAGAGATAAGTTTTAGCTTCAACTTTCCAAAGACCAAGTACTCTTTTCTCCTTCAGTCTAGTAATTTCTCTTTCTTAGGGAAAAACATATATTTAACATATACATATATATATATATATATAACAGCTGGATTTACAAAACCAACAAATTTAACAAAATTTACAAAATCCATGAAACAATTATGAAGAAATGTTTAGTTTAATACAAAGGAAAAGGGCATGAAACTAGGCATGATTCTTCTGTACATCTACAACTTCTCTAATAACAAAAAATTAAGAAAAAAAATTTTAATTTAAATTTAAAGAAGGACAACCACCACTAAGAAGGACAACCACCACACCATGGAGCCTAGAGTGATTACAACTGAAAGTGGGAGGATTGCATCCAACATCCATGTGGAATCTGAGCCTCCTCTTGACATAGAGGTGCAATGGACACAACCAATCCAATGTCCACATAGAAGAGGTGGCATTGGATTGGGAAAAGTGGACATGGTGGCTGATGGGTATGGGGAAAGGCAGGAAGAGATGAGAGGTGGAGGCGTCTTTGGGACATGGAGCTGCCCTGGATGGTGCTTCAGAGGCAATCACCGGACATTGTAAATCCTCACAGGGCCCACTGGATGGAATGGAGGAGAGTATGGGCCATGATGTGGACCATTGACTATGAGGTGCAGAGGTGACCAAAGATGTACTTACCAAATCCAATGGATGTGGCATGATGATGGGAACGAGTGTTGCTGGGGGGGGGGGAGAGGTGGGGTGGGGGGGGTGGGGTTGAATGGGACCTCACATATATATTTTTAATGTAATATTATTACAAAATCAATTAAAAAAAATGTAAAAAATAAATAAATAAATAAATAAATTTAAAAAGGGGGGGCATGGGTTTCAACTGCAATTAACCTTAACCTTTTGACTGTTCATGAATAGAAGGCAAAAAAGAAACAACGGTTAAGAATTAGGGATGGCAATTTTATTTTACATTTTTTTTCCTGTGAAAAATAACTTGTGTCTCTATTTTATTTAAACTGACTAGAATAAGAGTTGCTTGAAAACTATCAGATATCTTCTTCCTGCTTGTAGTCTTTGAATACACATAGATTTCTAGTATCTTGAAGAGAAAAATAAACTTTTTTTTTTTAGGTACTGGGGATTGAATCCAGGACCTTGTACATGGGATGCAGGAGCTCAACTAGTAAGCTACATCCACTCCCCAATGAGAGTTGGTTTTTTTTTGTCTGTTTGGATTTAGGAGATATCAGGGATTGAACCCAGGACCTAATATGCGGAAAGCAGGCACTCTACCGCTTGAGCTACATCTGCTCCCGGAAAAATATCTTTTAAAAATTGACCTTCATTTCTAGTTTCTTTCTTTCTTTCTCTCTCCTTTTACTGTCAAACTTTTTAAATAATTAGCCTGTTAGCATACTTAGTTTAACTTCTTCACCACTCCCCCTTACCGTCTGTTCTACTCCATATCATAAGACTTTGAAAATTTTGTGAATTACTGTACTATTCCAGGTCTCGTAATCATCTACTAACATACTTAGTGCTGTCTTGACTTTCTCTAACCATGGTTTACACCCCAGTTTGACCATCCCCTCCTCTCCCATAATCCAAATTCTGCCCATGACTCCATTTAAATATCATCTTCCAAAAAAGTTGTCAATCCACATATGCCCAAAGAGCTTTCCTGCCCCTGAACTCACAGCAATCACAATTTTTACAATTTATCTGACATCAAATACTGTCTTGTTGTTATTTCACTCTTTATACACATCTGTCTCTTCAACCAGACCCCAAATGGTTTGGGAGCATGGATAATTTTAGATTGATTTGTATATTCTATAGCATTTAGCACAAATGTCTTAGATCTAATAACTGATGTTTTAGTTTAATGAATGATCCATTGTGGTATATATCTACCAATACAGATCAAATAAAGAGATGTGGTTTTCCCCTAAGCAACAAGAGATATGAGAAGACAATGAGCAGCAAAGGTACTTACATCATTGGCTACCCCTGTATGGATGAGGTCTCGTAGGAACCTCATGACACTACAATTGGCATCACGGTGGTCCAGAGTGGTAGAGGCAATGGCCCACTGTAAGATAGGGATGACCACCTGACTCCTCAGCAAGGTGACAGGGCTACGCTGAATAAACCTGGAGTAAAAGAAAGTCTAGGTATAAATGAAAGGATCAGGGTATTAAAGCAACCAGGGCAAGGAAGGGATTATAGTTTAGATTATTAATATATAAATAGGCAATCTCCAATCTCAATTTCCAACAAAAATTTCATAAATCAAGTCAGGTAGTTTCAAGGAAGATCAATCCAAAGGATTTATGAATAGAACGCCTCCCTGGTTAAAGAGTCAGTTCTAAAAACCCTAGAGCAATATTTGCCAAACAATATTTTGTAGATTATCAGTTCCCAGGATGTTAACAGGAATTTCTCAAAAAAAAAAAAGGTTCCACAGGCAAGTAAGCCTGGGTATTCCTGGATTTTAGAAAGTGTTTTTGTTCATTTGTTTTCCAAGGAATATATACTGGGAAAGGTTGTTAAAAGTACATTCAGGGAAGCGGACTTGGCCCAGTGGTTAGGGCATCTGTCTACCACACGGGAGGTCCGCGGTTCAAACCCTGGGCCTCCTTGACCCGTGTGGAGCTGGCCCATGTGCAGTGCTGATGTGTGCAAGGAGTGCCATGCCACGCAGGGGTGTCCCCTGTGTAGGGGAGCCCCATGCGCAAGGAGTGCACCCCGTAAGGAGAGCCGCCCAGCGCAGAAGAAAGTGCAGCCTGCCTAAGAATGGCGCTGCTCACACAGAGAGCTGACACAATAAAAATAAACACAGATTCCTGTGCCGCTGACAATCAGACAAAGAGGACGACACAGCAAATGGACAAAGAGAACAGACAACCGGAGCGGGGGGGGGTGGGGCAGAGGGGAGAGAAATAGATAAATCTTAAAAAAAAAAAAAAAAAAAGTCCATTCAACAACCCTCTCATTAAAAAAAAAAAGAGAAAAGAAAAAAAGTTTTTTCTAATCTACACAAAAATTAAAGTTTTCAAGTCAATCCTGAGATGAAAGTCATTTACATTTACAAATGACACAGTGTAAAAAAATTTTAACAATAGTTTAGTTTTTTAAAAATGTTTTTACATTCACAATGACTGATTTGTTTCAAATCACTTAGCTAGGAAAGTAAGAAGGAATTCAAGCAAAAGTTTCAGCAACCATGGGTCAATACTATTTATAAAAGGAATTTAAGCAATAAGTGCAGTGGCAAGCTGGGGATGTAGCTGGGGAATACAAGACCAGATAAATGTGAAGGCATCTTAAAATCCTAAGAATTTTCTTTTCCTGATATGATTATAACTAAGGATGCTAAGCTTCTTGAGAAAGAAGTTGAGATGAAGCATGAAATTGTAGCAACATTAAAGAGTTAAAACTATTTTTTTAAAAAAGTTAAAACTATAGGGGACTGAAGAGATTATTTAGTCATGTATTTCGCCAAGCGCATTTTTATTGTCTTGTGCTTGCTCCCTCCTTCATGATAGGAACCCTGCTATTTCTCCCCTTATGCCAACCTAACTCCTCACCCTCACATCTGGGGATCTATTCGTGTACAATTTTACTTTGGGTGTGAATAATTTATCTACCTTCCCAATTACCTCTTTTTACAGAGAAGGTAACAGCTATGAGTCAGATAGCAAGATTAAACAATAATGGGGATGAACAACTAAAAAAGGGTTGCTCTTCAGTGGGACTTACCTGGTGGCTAGCCTGAATAGGTCATCTACAGTGTCAGGGTGATTCTGGAGACCATTCTGCTGTTCAAGGAGTTGAAAGGTAGGGATGCACAGTGCCTAAAACAGGACAGTGATTTTAAAATAGGTGATTATATATAAATACCAAAGTATTCAGACTTGCTAAATATCACATGTTCAAAGGGAAAAGCACAAGTGGAAAAAAGAAAAAGATTGTGATGAAACTATCAGAAAAGGAAGAGAGAAATCTTTCTCATTTGGCAGTTAGTTTTCACATTTGAAGTCCACATTTCAGAAAGGGTTGAGAACACAGATTTCAACCCTTTCTGAAACTGGATAGATACCATCCAAAGTTTTAGAAGTTTCTGAAAGCAGAAACTGTGCTTATGTACTAGATATGAATTTAGTTCACTAAGGGAGCAGATGAAAGTTTTCATTTTAATAATGAAACAGCACTTTTAAACTGAAAGCTATCTTGGGAAAAAGGAGCATCATAATTTAACTCCCTAGATTATGTGACTTGTAGAAGGAAAAGAACCGATACCTCAGGGGCCCTTTCCAGTGTTTGCTAGTTACCCTAAGAGCCTGCTGCTAAGTAAAGTAGTTCGCTGGCTAGTTCCAGGCAAGTAATTGAGAAACATACCTGAAGCATGTCTAGTAGTCCCTGCCGACAGCCATCTTCCATGCCGTACTCATCCACAAGGATACTGCCAAGGTACAAGAAACAGGAGTGCTGATGTACGTGGTACACATTCACCATCTGCCAAGGGAACACCAAAACAATTAGTTCAATTCTTTACCCCTCAAAAGTATCAACCTAGGAAACTATCTTAAGCAGGAAATCCAGAGATAGAGTGGTTTCTTTCCTTTAGTGCAACATTGTAAGCCTCGTTGCCAAAAATTTTTGAAACATAAGTCTCAACTCTCCATGATCTTCAAGTTCTTTATTTAGATTTCTTTCAGGCCTTCTGACCTTTTATCTTCTCAAGACAGTGTTGTAAGAGTATTATACTTGAGGGAAGCAGACTGGGCCCAGTGGATAGGGCGTCCGTCTACTACATGGGAGGTCCGTGGTTCAATCTGCGGTTCAAATCCCAGGCCTCCTTGACCTGTGTGGAGCTGGCCCACGTGCAGTGCTGATGCACGCAAGGAGTGCCATGCCACGCAGGGGTGTCCCGGCGCAGGGGAGCCCCATGCACAAGGAATGCGCCCCATAAGGAGCCGCCCAGCGCAAAAGAAAGTGCAGCCTGCCTAGGAATGGCACCGCACACACGGAGAGCTGACACAACAAGAAGACATAACAAAAAGAAACACAGATTCCCATGCCGCTGAAACAAAAGCGGACAAAAAGAACGTGCAGCAAATGGACACAGAGCACAAACAACTAGGGCGGCGGGGGAGGGAAAATTAAAAAAACAAAAACAAAAAAAAAGAGCATTATACTTCAAGTTGGAAGCAGATAATATTTGCAAAGCATAATATATTTACATTTTCTAACACCTAAAGGTTGCGCTTACTTGCATTATAGGTAAGTAAGGTATCTATCTATCTATCTATCTATATATATATAGCCACACTGGGGATGAAAATATCAAATACCCTAATCCTGAAGAAGACCATGAAAGCATGGTTTATATTTTGGGAGTTGCTCCTAAATTCTCCTACCAATCTTTTAAAAAATGATTCGTGCTTCCTCCCCCACTCCCCCCGTCACTATCTGGGAAAAAAAAGTAATATTACGTACACATTTATTAATTTATTTTTTTAAAGATTTAAAAAAAAATTTATTTCTCTCCTCCCCCCCTCCCCCCCAGTTGTCTGCTCTCTGTGTCCATTTACTGTGTGTTCTGTGATTGCTTCTATCCTTATCAGCGGCACCAGGAATCTGTTTTTTTTCTTTTTTTTGCATTATCTTGTTGTGTCAGCTCTCCCTGTGTGCGGCACCATTCTTGGGCAAGCTGCACTTTCTTTCGCGCTGGGCGGCTCTCCTTACGGGGCGCACTCCTTGCGCGTGGGTCTCCCCTACATGGGGGACACCCCTATGTGGCACGGCACTCCTTGCGCGTATCAGCACTGCGCACGGGCCAGCTCCACATGGGTCAGAGGAGGCCCGGGGTTTGATGCACGGAACTCCCATGTGGTAGGTGGACACCATATCCATTGGGCCAAGTCCTCTTCCCATATACACATTTAAATTAAATGATTTGTTTAGTTTTTTACCTCACTATCCTCCAAAAATAAAAGAAGCACCTGTGCATTTAAAATGCTTTCGCAATAACATGTATTGATCTTCAACTCTAAGAGACTGCCTGGAGGGTGGGGGAGAGCTGAAGGAAGGAGGAGAAAGTAAGTATAATTCAGAAAGATGAAGTGACTTTTCTATTAGCACATGCCATAGAAAAAGCACAGAAATGGGAGAAATGAATCTGTTATTTGAAACACACTGGTGTGGTTCTAGCCTGGAGCCCTTTTGCTGTTTTCCATGTTACTGCATAGGTGCAAAATTTAAGGCAGCACTCTTTGAGAGTCCTTGAGTCACATCATAATTATATCTCAATCTTAGCGATTGAAAGAATCAAATTAATTTTTCTGACAAAAAGAGACATATGAACAACTAACTAACTGTGGCCAGAATAGAGAAAAAGTATCTTTGGGTCAAAAAATAACCAAGTTTGACTTGCCATATTTTTTCAAGGAAATTATTTATACACAGAAACTTGTTTTACTTCAACAGAGTTTTTGTTCCAAAGGCTCCTATTCCAAATTTGGTACATTAAACATTTTCCCTCTTGTGGAGCACTGACCTGTGTGACTAGTGGCTGCAGCAGGGCTGCAGATCCTTTGCCTACGCAGCGAACAGCAAAACGAAGACACCTGCAACAACGCTCTACTATCCGATTATCAGCCCGGTGCTTATTTAGAGTCTCGGATAAAACCGGCCATATCTGAGTCAAAAATGAGAGAGTATAAGAAAAGTAATAATGAACAACTATGAGATGAAAGAATATTCCCGACTTAGTAACATTTGATTTGGCTTTTAAATGCTTTGGACAAGCTTTCTTTATAAGAACACACATGGCCTGATCTTGCCTGGTGTGAGTGTGTATATGTGTGGTGTATATGTACATACACGCAAGTGTTCAATATACCACTAATCAGTAAAACACAATTACTTCTTGAGAAACTCTGAGAAAAACTCTTTAGAACAGGAAGAAAAGGATGTCTAACTTGACTAAAAGACATACACATTTTCATAAACTCTGGACTTCATGAATTAGGGTGAAAATAATTAGTATGCATTACAGAGGAAGAGGTGTTTAAAGTCAGTTACAGGTAAGTTGGTAGGCTTTAAACAAAAGGACCAAAGTTAAAGAAAGGGCATCATTTGATACCACTGAACACTTAAAGATATTTGGTATTGCTGTTACTTTCCCCCTTTGAAACCTGAAAAGCATCCCTTAAAACATACCTATTAAAAAACAAACAAACAAAAAAGCACCTACTGATCCTCCCACTATCTTCAGTGAAAAAAATTAGAATGGAAGTATATCATCAATGGGGGTGGGAGCACAGAGGGCCAACTGGCTTTGTCAAAAATATTTTGCTAATATTAATTAGGCCTCCTATTGTCCCCATGTAATTCCTCTTATCAAATCTACATAAAAATATTTATTTGGATGATTCTGCACCTCATTTCACTGACTTTACAACCACATCAACAAATTGAATCTCCCTATGAACCTGGAACACAGTACTCTGTCACTTTAATTAGCCGAAGACTTGTAAGGAAAAAGGAAGAAAGCCTTGATTCTTACAGACATCCATTAGGCACTTACTTCCTGTATGACTTTTTGGCACGGATGAGTCTGTCCATTTTCCACAATGGGATTGGTGTGTCTGGAGAAAGACAACGGCACAAAATAATCAAAGAGCAATTTCCCTGAGGACTCAGAGTCCTGGTCCCTGCTCGCTCATTGAATAACGAAAACCAGATAAGTCATTCTAAGACTCAACACCTTTTCCTCCCACCCCATTCAAGCAAAAACTTTAAATTATCCTGTCATTTTTTCCCCCCACCTTCAAGTACCTTGCACTAGAATGTGCAAACACAATTCAACTCTGGGTACATGGTCTATGGGGCACAACAACTATCTTTTTCATTTTCTTCCTTTTACATATCAGAATATGTAGTTTCTTCCAAATGAATAAAAAATATACACAGAATCCACTGTAAGAAAGGAACTACTGCTCCATTCCCACTACTAAAAGATTTAAAAAAACTCTAGACTATGAAAGCTGTTTCTCATGGCTCTAAATCTGAACCCAATGATACATAGTACAGGCCCATCAGAATATGTCAAATCTGGTTCTTATATCTAGTTCTAGAATCCACTAATTTTTGAAGAAAAGCAATAAAAAATTTTGAATGATGAAATAATGACCTCTTTAAAGAAAAGCAACTGTTTAATTTTATAAAGCCTCAACAACAAAATTATTTCAGGCATTTCCAACTATTATGGATTTTCTTTTATTTATCGTAAAATAAGGATTAATGTTAATAGCTCTTAAAATGGCATGTGGCAGGCCTCTCCTAATTTTAAAAGGAATTGCACTGCACAGACTTAGAGAAAGATACCTGCTGGCAACTAATATGCTAAAATAATGGCTCTTGTTTTAACTCATCCCCTATATATAGGTTTCTATGCCATTATTACTCTATTTCAATTATACCTGTGGGTCTCACAAATTATAAATTACATAACTCACTATAGATCACCCTTTACATACTTTCAATCAAACACCTGGGGACCGAACCTGGGCCCTAGTATGTGGGAAGTCAGTGCTCAACCACTGAGATACATTGGCTACCAAGCAGTTTTTTCATTTGTTTGCTTGTTGTTGTTTTTTTGTTTTGTTTTCAGGAGGCACCTGGGACCAAACCCAGGAACTCCCATGTGGGAAGCAGGTGTTCAACTGTTTAAGCCACATTCACTCCCTCAAACACTTTGTAATCATTAAACTTCTCTTAATGGCAAAGAAGGGTTAATTTCACTTGTTCATTGTAAAGTCTTCATTACTGTTATTATTTTTGCATTTATTCACTATACCAGCAATGGTCCTCAAAGTGTGGTCCCTGGAACAGCAAGCAGAACTATGAGCATCACCTGGGAACTTGTTCAAGATACAAATTCTCCAATCCTACCCAAGAGCCAATGAATCAGAAACTCTGGGGATGGGACAGACCAATTTGTGTTTTCATAAGCCCTCCAGATGATTCTGATGAAGCTAAGTTTGAGAACCACTGATACAGTCCAAAAGAATCAATTATATTTTTAAATAATACTTTGGTATAGGTCTACCAACAACGAATTATTAGAATTTGCCTTCATTCATTAATTAACCTCCTGAAAGGTGAGATTATATAAACTTTTAGGAAATAATAGTTTGTTTGAGCTTTTAACCCATTAAGCACGGTCAGAGTCTCCCTTCTTACCTAAATATAACTGCAAGGCGATCTAAGAACACAGTGGGATCTGAAGATATCCCATTGCTGGGTTCTTGAGACAACAGCTGGAGAGAGAGAGACATTCACATCCAGTAATCAATCACATGTACTAACCTACAAACATTGCAAAATATCCCTTTGCTGCAATACATCAACCTTTGTTTCAATCTTTGCTTATTTTCTCATAATAGATTCCTAAAAGTTACTCAAATGGTACAAACTTTTTAGGCCTCTATTCATATTGTCAAATTATTTTCTTCCATCTTACTACATCCTGGCCAACATGCATATTACTACATTTTACTATCTGATGAACTGGGGAGTGGAAAGCAGTATTATTTAATTTTTTCCATTTCCATTTATTAGGATTAAAATTGATTTTTTTTTCTCATTTTAAAGTCATTTGTATTTCCTCTTCTGTAAATAGTCCATTTATGCCCTATAAAATCCACTGTTCATTTTTCTATTGTGGTCTTGAATACATTTCACAGCAAATTATACAAGCTCTTTAAATATTATGAGAATAGTATCTCTATTATTATGTTGCAAAATTCCCTAACTTGAGGTTTCTCCTTTCTATTTCTAATACATAAAACTTAAGTGCATAAAATGTTTTAAATATCACCAAATTTATCATTCCTTCTCTTTTAGATTTTTTCCACTACTTTTAGGTTTAGGAATTTGTTACTTATCCAAGTGAAAGTGTATTTTACCCCCACAACTTTCTTATTTATGTACTGAAATGGTCGTTTCTTCCCCATTGGTGTCTGAAGATTTGTCATTTATTTAAGTTCACATATACATCTTTATTCCTTGATCTTCTGTTGAATTTTTCTATCCATTATTAAAAGTAGGGTATTAAAGTCTCTAACTATTACTGTTTAATTATCTATTTCTCCTTTCATTTTGTCAGTTTCTGCTTCATGTATTTTGGTTATTAGGTGCATATACATTTATAATTATTTTATCTCTCTGATGGATTGCCTCTTCTACCATTATAAAATATCCCTCCTTATCCCTAGTAACGTTTTTTTTTTTAAGGCAGTACCAGGTACCCTAGACCTCATACATGTGAAGCAGGTGTTCAAAACACTGAGCTACATAGGCTCCCCATGTTTTGTTTTGAATTCTATTTTGTGATATTAAGTATAGTCACTCCAGCTTTCCTGTGGCTTCTGACTGCATGATATATCTTTTTCTCCATTCTTTTCTTTTCAATCTATTTGTGACTTTGAATCTTAAATGTGTCTCCTATAGGCAGCAAATATTTGGATCATGTTTTTGCATCTAGTTTGACAATCTCTGCCTTTCAATTCAGTTGTTTAATCTATTCACATTTTATGTGATTATTGATATGGTTGGTGTGATAGTTTGAAGCTGGGTGTACCCCAAGAGATCATGTGCTTAGAGCTAATCCATTCCTGTGCATGCAGATGGAACCATTTGATTAAATTATTAATACTTCAGTTAAGGGACCATCTGATTAGATTACTCCCAGTAAGGAATAGTTTAAGGTGGGTCTCAATTCTCTTATTGGAGTCCTTTATAAACTGGAATTAACTGGTAGAGTCATCAAAATAGAGAAACCACCAAAAGGTGAAATCCACTGACACCAGAAGCTGAAAACAATGAGACCCAGAGGAGAGGGGAAAGACAAAACAGATGCTGCCTATGTGCCTGATCACCCACAGTGCAGCTCAAGAAAATATCTCCTGATGATGCCTTGATTTGGGCACATTCATGGCCTCAGTTATGAATTAATAAATCCCTATTGAAAAAGCCTATTGGGTTTACACCTGCCTTTCTGCATTTTGTTTTCCAAATGTCTGTCTTTTGTCACTTTATTCCTCATTTATTGCTTTCTTTTACATTAAATGAGTTTTTAATTTAGTACTTTCATTAATGCTTTTCTCACTTCTTTGGGGTTTCTTTTTAGTGCTTGCTCTTAGGTTTATTATATACCTCTTAACTTACTTTTGCATTTATCATACTTGATGTTCACAGAGCATCTTACATAAGTAGATTATTATTTTTCAGTAATTTGGGGAAATTTTCTCCCATTGTTTCTTTGAATATTTCTTCTCTTTTTTCCTCTCCTCTCCTTTTGGTATTCCTATGATGCATATGTTGGTGGGCTTATGGTATCCCACATTTATATGAGATATGATCATTTCTCATCATTGTTTTTTCTCTCTCTGTTCCTCAGTTTGCTTAACATCTATCAACCTATCTTCAAGTCCGCTAATTTTTTATTCTGAGTTCAAATACCCTGTTGAACCCCTCTAGTGAATTTTTCAACTACTATACTTTTCAACTATACAATTCTATTTGGTTCTTTTTTTATATGTAATTTGCCACTTTACAGATATTTTTAATTTGATACATCACTGTCATCACACATTCCTTTACTTCTCTAAACATGCTTTTCTTTTATTCTGTGGACATATTTATAATGGCTACTTTGAAATCTTTTTCTGTTAAATCCAACATCCAGTTGGATTTAAATTTTCTCACAGGAAATTTCTGTTACCTGTTTTTTTCTCCCCCAGTATATAGGTCACACACTTTCTTTATTTGCATGCCTCAGAATTTTTTGTTGGAAACTAGATATTTTAGATAATATATTGTAGCACTCTGGGTACTGGTCCCTGCTTCTGAGGCTTGTTACTTGTTATTTGCTTGTTTGTTTGTTTAGAGACTGGCTGGATTATTTATTAATTTTTTTTTCTTTTTCAATTTTCTCCCCTTCCCCACCTCCCCAGTTGTCTGTTCTCTCTATTTGCTGCGTGTTCTTCTTTGTCCACCTCTGTTGCTGTCAGCAGCACAGGAATATGTGTTTCTTTTTTGTTGTTGTTGTGCCATCTTGTTTTGTCAGCTCTCCATGTGTGCGGCACCATTCCTGGGCAGGCTGCATTTTCTTTCGCGCTGGGCAGTTCTCCTTAGGTGCACTCCTTGCACATGGGGCTCCCCTATGTGGGGACACCCCTGCGTGGCAGGACACTCCTTGCACACATCAGCACTGCACGTGGGCCAGCTCCACACAGGTCAAGAGGTCCGTTGTTTGAACCGTGGACCTCCTATGTGGTAGACAGACGCCCTAACCACTGGGCCAAGTCTGCTTCCCTGGATTATTTTATTAAATCCTATTTCCCTCCTAGTGATAAGCTTCTGATTTTGCGCCATACCACTTTGGGTGTTTCCAGTCACCCTGGGATGACAGTACTAGTAGGGCTCTCTTCTACTCTTTCCCTGACCACACCCAGCTATTAAACTCCACTTATGGCTATCCAATTGTTCTACTGTTTTTAAACAATGCCCTGGGGGGCTTATCCTCTATAAGCAAAACAAATAAAATCTGTGGCTCCTGAAGTCCATGTTTGATATATATTCTTATCCCAGGAGGCTTCTCCCAGCTGTCTTATTCCTGCGCTCTCTCTCCTACAAACTAACCAGCCTAATCTAGGTGTATTTTCGTTAGATGCACGAATCTTCTTCCTATTGACTTTCACCACAACCTCCACAGTTCTTGAGAACCCCCTTAAACTTAAACTTCTCCATGTTCAAGAGATTAGGAGTGATCTGCTTTATAGCTTGCTTCTCCCTGCAGCCAAAATCTCTGAGTTAGGGACCTGGAGCTGGGAGTGGGGATAATGGCAAGCTTCTCTCTGAAAGACACCCCCACTCTAGAAGCTGAGTGCTTGGTTGTGGGGGGAGGGTGAGGGGAAGGGGAAAAGTTCAGAAGCCTGGGATCCTCTCAGTTTGCCTTTCCTGGCGTAGGAGCACTGCCTCACAGGCTGGAGAAAGGACTATAAGGGCCCCAGTACTTTCAGCGTGTCACATGAAAGGTAGAACCTCTGATCCACAAGTAGAAGTGGATAGATGAAGGGAGCCCACATCTCTCAACCGCACTTGCCCACGAATTAGTCTCAACTACAAGCAGCTGGGGCAGGATGGAAAGAAAAGCCCAGGAAGAAAGCAGGTGGGAGCTGGACGAGAGGGAAACCTGTGTTCTTTGCTGGGGTAGTCTTGAGTAGTCATAGCCTCAATGAACTGAGAGATGGGATGAAGGGAGCAGTCCTGGTTCAAATACCATATCTGGCCTTTCCTACCAAAATTGTATAGGCTTTCTTGAATAGATATTTCATCATTTGTTCTTTGCCTTTAGGACCATTTCCAGAGGTTTTGAGTGGTTTTTTAAAATAATTTTTCCCAGTTTCAATGGGGAATAGATCAGCAGAGCTCCTTACTCTGTCATGTTGAAAGTCAATCTCCCATATATTATATATTATTTCTACATATGAACCTATTTACAGACTGTCTAGTGTGAGAAAATATTGCTGTCCATTTTTGGTCCCAGTATCATACTTTAAAAATTATTACAGCTTTATAATACATTTTAAGAGATGATAGGGCAAGCTCTCATTCTCACTTTTAGATAATGAACTTTAGAATCATTATGTCTAGTTCTAAAAACCCTATTGGTTTTGTCTAGTGTTATTGCAATGGAAATATAACTTGAGACATATTGACATCTTTGTAATAGTCATCAAGGAAACACAGTATGTTATGGTTTTAGTTGTTCATCTGAATATTTTCCCACTATATATTCTAACTGGCTATTACTAATACTGTAAAAATCTATTGACTTTGGAATATTTATTCTTTGTATGCAGATATTTTGATAGATTCAATTTTTCAGTTCATTCTCTAGGTAGATAAAAGATCATTTGTAAATAACTAATTTCACATGTAAATCATCTTGTATTTGTTTCATATCTTACTTAACTGGACTCACCTTTTTCAATGCCATAACCTGAACAGAACATAATTCACTAAGACATTCAGTAATCTTATCCAAAGGTAATCTGGCTAGAACAAGTGCTGTCCCTGAAAACAAAGGAAGAGACAAATGGAGAAAAACAGAAGCTGAATTGAGGCAACTAATTGGCCTAAGTCATAAGGTTAACAGATGAAACTGACTGGTTCCTTTGTTTTAAAACTATCATCACTGCTTTAACAATATGTTTTTATTTATGGTTGGTTTTTATATGATTCAGAAGACTATAAATTGAACTTCACATTGAAATTGACAACTGATGTTAATATAAATTAATTCTAAACAGCATATTAGTTTAAAGATATTTAAAATGTCTGCCCTTCTAATTCTTCAAGGCCTTTTTAAAACTTCTTCACAAAGCCAACACCAAATCTCTTTTTATACAGCACAGTGCAATGTTTCCCAAACTTCCAGAGATTCTGATTCAGTGGGCCAAGGATAGCCTTTATTTTTGGTAAGTACCTTAGACAGTTCTTACCATAAAAATGTGAAAATATTGACATAATGTTTTCAGCAAAAATGGGCTGAAGCTAAAGAGATTTAATTCTAGTCCTACCATAACACACTCTAAGTTTATTAAAGTGGTCTCTTTGGTCCTCAGTTTATCTGTAATATGAGTGATTTGAGCAGGAGTAATAGTCAAATTTGCCCTTCTTTTTTAAATAGTTGCAAAAGCCTCTCCCCTCCTTTTATCCCCAAATAAAATCTTACTTGGAATCCCAATAAAATAAGACTAAAACAAAGAAACAAACAAACAAAAAAGACAAAAAGAGGCAGTAAGGTTGAAGCTGGGGATAGAAGGCGCAGACCCTTCCAACTCAGTCTCTGCTTTGTTGCAGTCTCCACTCTACTCCCACCAACTGCTGAAGAATCTCCCCAAAACTCAAATGATCACATACTACCGTAAGGCCCCTTCTAAGTAAAAAAAAAAACTCCTTGATTATGCTTTTTAGAAGATGTCCTCAAATTTTACTGAATAGAACAATAATTAATCCCTAAATTTTCAATGTGAATAAAAAACAAAATGTTTTTTTTTCTGGCAGTCTATAAGCCATGGATGAGTTAAGACTGTTATTTAAAACTGGGTGGTAGAAGGGGGCAGGAGGCCAAATTTCAATATGATTTTTCCTTTTAAGTCATTCCTACAGAAAAGACTTGTTACTAAAAAAAGTTTTCTACATCCAGAACATATTACTGATGGCCTGGATGCCACATTCTATAATATTTCAATATCAAGGTTAAATTTCACTAGAAAGTAACAATGACCATTAGTAGTAGATAGTTAAGTAGCAAGAACATGTGACCTCAATTTAGAACTTTATTCTTATTCCAATTTAGTGCCTTATTATTTAGTCCCATGAAGAAAAACAACAGAAGCCCAAGATACAAAAAATAAAATGTACTGTGGAAAATATATAGTCACAATGGATAGTAAGGAACCTGGTCACAGAAATGAGAAAGAATAGAATCAGTTCACACACAAGGTCATCCAATCATGCCAAAGCTGTCTGCCACTCAGAGGCTTAGAAGAGATAGCACAGGTCCTATTACTCATCATGTATTTGATATTCCCAAATCCTCTCTAAAATACCAGCTATAAAAGGATTTTATTATCTCACAGGACATCTCAATCTGCTTTCAAGAAGTTTTGTTAGAAAGTATTTTCTTTCAATTTATATACTGACAGTTGATCACTCCCAAAATAAATATGATCCCTCTTTTTTTAAGTCTTTTTTCCTAGCCTTAATATCTTTAGTCCTTCTATTACTCTAAGCCTCATCATTACAGTGGCCTGTTTGCCTCCTGATAGGCAGTCCAACAAGTTTAAGCTGATCAGTAACGATTATTGATTACTGAAAGACCAGGACTCTTGGCTTCTGCTTATGGCACAGATCTATGCACTTATAAATTTCCACTTGTCTCTTTGGAATGGCAATGTTTATTGCATTTACCTTTTATTCTTCCTCCAATTAAATGAAAAAAAAACTATGTTTCATTCTGCTGTGTTAATCTCCACCCAAAATTTAAGTCTGTAATATACATACTGCAAACAGTGTGAATTAATTATATAGCCTTATATTACTCTAAGAATGCATGTTTACATAGTCAACACTCTTCTCTGAGTGGAAAAGCCACTCTTCACCATCACTAGGTACAGTGCAACTGAAAAAGTGGGATATGATTGATGTATAATGACTCAAATACACGGCTTGAAGAAGGCATATTGGTGAACATTTTAAGTATACATACCTTTTAGCAAGCCCACAGCAGCTTCTGGAGACAACATGAAGGAATCAAGGGAACGGGCAATTTCCAGGAGTCCATTAAAGTGCTGAGCCATGTGATCTCGGCAGACAGAGCAAATGTTATGAATGGCTTTGGCTGCTGCAGAAGCGAGGGGTTTTTCACACAGGCCTTTCATCAAATAGCCCAACACAGGATCTGAGGATAAAAACCATACAGTAGAGATCACATATCTGAAATTCAAGGAAAACTTCTGGTTTGTTAAAGGAGACATTTACATGCCTTGTTTTTGTGTGTGTAGGCAAAAGAACCTTTTTTCTTTTTTTAAAAAATGAAATGTGATTCAGAATCCCAAAATATAAAACATAAAAATGGAGTTGACCTCACTGATATAGTGGCAGGAAGACCTGAGTCGATCTGTTCATTTCCCACTTCTTCCCTCATGGCAGTCCACTGTTCCTTGCAACCCTAGAGCCTCACAGAACACAGTCTGAAAACCACTGACTTAAGGGCATATATGGCCATCCACATTTTAAGAATAGGGTAATGTAAGAAAGAGTGCAAAGCTCAGAGAGTTACCATTATACTCAGATCAATCATTTGATAAAAAGTCTACATTAATCAGAACAATGCTATCTATGTAAAGCTGACACTTTTGTATTTGCTTCAAGTAACAAAGGATTATAGTACAGAGGAATCTTTAGAACTAGACGAATTAATTAGCTTTTACTTTTACTAAATATGTATTCCAAGAAAGTTCATTTTCAAGGTCAATTTCTATAGAGTAAATTCTACTTATCTTTTAACTGCCTTTATAAAAACCAAAATGTTTTCCTATTGAAAAATTCTAAGAAAAACCGTATATGGTTAAAGAGCACTTTATGATTACTTTTAAGTGACATCATAGCAAACCATGAAACAACTGACAATCAAAAGATTAGATATCTTAAACATCATTTAAAACAGATATCTCCATTTCTAGTCCAATGACCAATACAATAAACCCCAAGGAAGGTGGGGAAAGAACAATGACAATTTAGCCCAAAATCCAGAACTTAGACTCCTATGATCCTCAAATTGAACACCTGTGGTTTTGACTATTCCGAGTGAATATTAAAATAAAAGAAATGTAGCAATCTGTCTTTCCGCTGAGGTGCAAATATCAATTAGATACTGCAAGGTGGTACTGAATGATAAATCTTAGAGTATGAATTTTACCCTAGCTTTGCTGGTTACTGGCCACAATCTGAAAATATTAAATGGTTCAGAAAAGAAAGTCAAATGTTGAAGCAGATGATAGAAGTGGGAAAAATCTAAGAATTAGAAAATAGGCTTTGGCGGCGGACTTGGCCCAGTGGTTAGGGCGTCCATCTACCACATGGGAGGTCTGCGGTTCAAACCCCGAGCCTCCTAGACCAGTGGGCAGCTGGCCCATGTATGGTGCTGACGCGCGCAAGGAGTGCCATGCCACGCAGGGGTGTCGCCCACGTAGGGGAGCCCCACGCGCAAGGAGTGCGCACCATGAGGAGAGCCACCCAGCGCAAAAGAAAGTGCAGCCTGCCCAGGAATGGCGCCGCCCACACGGAGAGCTGACACAACAAGATGATGCAACAAAAAGAAACACAGATTCCCGTGCCACTGACAACAGAAGTGGACAAAGATGACGCAGCAAAATAGACACAGAACAGACAACCAGGGTGGGGGGGGGGGAAAGGGGAGAGAAATAAATAAACAAAATAAATCTTAAAAAAAAAAAAAGAAAATATGCTTTATGAATAAACTTGAAACTATGTAAAAGTGACTCAGCTATGCTGCAGAGTGTGTCTATCAAATGGTCTGTATACAGAAATGAGAAATAGGAATACATAACACTTTTTAGCAAGTGTTTCAGTCACTAAAAAAAAGATCACGTGACGGAAGCAGATATAGCTTAAGTGATAGGGTTTCCGCCTACCATTAGGGAGGACCCAGGTTCCATCCCTGGGGCCTCCTGGTAAAAAAGAAGAGAAAACATGACTGCATGGCAAGCCAGTGCCTGTGTGAGTGCCCACGTGGTGAACCAGTGCCCATGTAAGTGAGTCATGCAGCAAGATGATGACACATCAAAAAAGAGACAAGGGGAGAGGTCAAGGTGAAGCACAGCAGAAACCAGGAGCTGAGGTGGTGCAATTGACAGGGTCAGGAGGCCCTGGGGATCAAACCCTGTGCCCTCCATATCGTAGCCATGTCCATGTCCCTCAATTCTATAATTGCTATTTTATGTGATCTTTTCTTTTTTTTAAAGATTTCTCACCCCATCCCCCCCCACCCCGGTTGTCTGTTCTGTGTATATTTTGCTGCATCTTCTTTGTCCGTTTCTGTTGTTGTCAGCGGCACAGAAATCTGTTTCTTTTTGTTGCATCATCTTGTTGTGTCAGCTCTCCGTGTGTGTGGCACCATTCCTGGGCAGGCTGCACTTTCTTTTGTGCTGGGCGGCAATCCTTACGGGGCGCACTCCTTGTGCGTGGGGCTCCCCTACATGGGGGACACTCCTGCGTGGCATGGCACTCCTTGTGCGCATCAGCACTGCGCATGGGCCAGCTCCGCATGGGTCAAGGAGGCCTGGGGTCTGAACCACGGACCTCCCATGTGGTCGACGGATGACTTACCGACTGGGCCAAGTCCACCACCTTTATGTGATCTTAATTTTTTTCAAGTCAATAAGGTAAGCCAGAGGTCACACAACTCAATACTCATTTTAATTTGTACTTATTTAGCTTCAAATGATAATTCTTAGTTTTAAAATGAAACATAAATTTAATACTGAAAAACCTTCTCCTTTGCTTTAACCTAATAGTAGCTTCTAGGTTAGAACTATGAGAGTCAGCTTAGTTGAAGCATACGCCAAAGGTTCACAAAGACATAGAAATGTTCATGGTTAAGCAGAGAACTAGAAGCAAACTAATTCCCTTCGTGAAGATCTTATCTTTCAAAGGTCCTTTCCCCAAATTTGATCAGACTGTAAATGTTTCATTAACTAAGCAAATAACTTAAAATGCAGTATTCACTGTCATTGTCTACAAACATTCTACTTATCAATAAAAGGAGAACAAGAACAAAAGCAAGAGAATAGAGAGGAAGAAAGGAAGAAGAAAATCAGAAGCAGCAATAGCAAAATGGAGTTCACACATACCAAGAAACTGAGGATTTCGATCAACTACTTCACTCATCTCTCCAACCAATTCAATGCTGGTGTATCGCACAGCTGTATGTACAGTCTCTGGGAGACGGACAACTCCTTCTAGGACCTCCACAAGTGTGGGATTGTTCTCCCTATGTACAGAAGACAAGTATTCACTGTTACTGATTTAAGAAATTATGCTTGGGTCAAATAACAAGCTGTAATGACATATATTAGTGCTAAAGGACTTCTTTCTAAATAAATTACTGTTCAGATAGAAATGTTTGAGTTTTTTTCAAATCCTTAAAAAGAGAAAGGAAATGGAAATGAACTCTTATCCAGGAGAAACATATTGCTCCTTAATATTCTGAATGCCAGCAAAATGTCTAAAGCTACATCATGCTATTAAATAGAGGCTCTTCAAATTGGAGAGGCAGGCATTTACTGTTGATCAATGTCTTTTCAAAAAGAATCTGATTTATTTATTTATCTGCAGCACCTAGAACAGTGCCTGGCACATAGTGGGCACTTGATAAATATTGCTGAATGGCTAAATGAAGGAATAATTCTCATAAACCATTTTCTATTAGCTGCTATTCTCCAAAAGACTTTATAGCTGGATCCTGGGAACTTAAGAGAGCAGGGAAGTAGGAATGGTCCAGTTAAATTTCCTCACTACCTCAAGAAGCAAGAATTGAGTTGTAAGAATAGGTAAAGCTACCCCAATTTGGAATGTGAAGGAAGAGTAGTTAACCAGACACTTTCCAGAGCTATATGAATTTATCTTTTCTCCTTCCTTTTCTCCCTTCCCAACTCTTTAGATCTGAGTAGAGGATGTACCCAAAGTGGATGAATTTAATAAAAAAAATATTAAAGCTGTTTCAAATGTAAATAATATCCTGGATTAGAACAAGAGCAACCCCTGCTTATAAACTGAATCTATTAAGTCTGCATGTGCCCTAAAATTTGTAATCGTGCAGTTGGCTTGAAATGTGGATAAATAAAAAGTAATATGAAATCTTTTCTCGTAATTCTTAGGAACATTAAGCTAATTATTGAGATCATCTACCTATCTTTCTTCAAATCAACCCTTAGAATGTTAGTGATTTTAATAATCTGTGGACTGTCACGGAAGGTTCCAAAAGCTAACAAAACATATTTGAAAGCAATTAGTATGGTATGTAATTAAGGATTAGGACTTCTTAATAAAGAAAAATAAACCTACCACATCTCCTTGAATATTTGACTAGGTCCTAAAAAGGCAGTTAAGAAAGAAGCATTGAACTTTCCCCCCTCCCCTTCTTTCTTTTTGTTTGAACTTTTATAAATATCTGCCTTAATCACCTCTCTAATCTGGACCCTGGATAGAAAGCTTAAATGCAGGTGTCTGATCATAACACAGGATACTTGACAGATAGTAATATCAACTTATAAATTCATGTACATTCTGGCTTTAGGGACCCATGTGCTAAGCAATTAAAAATTAAATTCTAATGATTAAAAAATTTCTAGCAGCATTAACAAAAATAATTATTGCTCTTTTGATTTTGCTACTCTTCCAGGTAAAACAGAGCCTAAGACTTGCTTCTCTCTGAAACTCACAAATGTTTCTCTAAGACAGAAAAAAGCAATGATAGGTGACAAACTAGTCCCTATTCAACTGCTTTTAAACAAGTACCAACAATTCAACAATCTAGCAAATTCGTGACTATGTCAAATTTTCACAAGGGAGCCTCACTTGGAAAATAAATCACATTCTATTCCTAGTCTCAAGGGTAAAATAATTTTAACTCTTGGAAATGTGGTTAAAACATGGATATTTGGAATGTAGGCTACCCTGGTTTAGACTATGGAAGAAAATTTGATAGCACTAAAGAAGAAGTTCAAACAGTTTCCAAGTATATATCATTTTTTAAAAAGGGGTATAATCTTCCTTCCTCTCAATATTTAGAGTTCCCAACAAAAGACTTATTATTAGACACTCACGGATCAACACTCTTTGCTATAGCAGCCATGATAAAGAGAACCGCTTCTGTCACCTCCCAGGGTGGGTTGCCTTCTTTCAGAGTAGAATATAACTAGAGAAGAAGAGGTGGATTACGGATCCATTAAAAGGAAAACAGAAGTCCAAAAACAAACAAAACAAAAAAATCCTGTTAGTTAAAATTAATCTAGCCCCTTGTTTCTATCTCTCTCAGAGCCAGGGGAAATTTTCATTTTTTTACTTTCTCACTAATTAGAAGTGACTACTATTTTATTAGTATCTGATATAAACCCACTTAGCTCCCTACATATATTGAGATTATCATCTGCCCCCAGAAAATGATTATTATGGAAAAAACAAAATATATTATACAAGCGCCTTTTCCTGGTCCTGATAATCACTGATGAATACACAAACATACTTTTAAAGTTGATAAACAATGTAAATCCTATTTATATGCATTGTCTTTACATTTCTACTTAATTATTTGTCCACATCAGTATTGGCAGTATAGATTAAATTCCTAAAAAGCCGCTGTTTAGAGCACCTATCACAATACCATGTCCAAGCAGAATGAAGGGGAGTGGGGGCATCGTGGGGGCAGACCTTACAAAATATTCCAGTCCAGAATTTCTCATAATATATCCAACTGTGGAATGTGACTAGGGATTAATCTAAATAAGATTTCTACAGTCAAATAATGGACACTGCTAAGCAGGACAAAAACTCTCATGCTTAGGGCTTCACATATACTTTTATATACCTTTAATATACTATTTAAATCAGTTCCTAATTTTAACTGATATAACTGTTTTTTGTTTGTTTGTTTGTTTTCGGCAAAGAACATCTCACAGGGTTAGTGGACCACAGAACACATCTTGGACACTGATATTTATATAATTCATAACACAAGATCTGGAAAAGATCAGGAGTCTTGTTGAAAGCCACAGACCCAGTGAAAGCAGATGTCATCTGCCTTGTGATCCAGAGATCTCACTATCTGCTTTCTTTAAAAATCCCCAACCCTTTGTAGGTGGGTCAATAAATGTACTTTGCTTAATACAGTGAAAAATAGTTATAATACACTTTCTAGACCAGATTATGCCCAAATATACACACAAAATGGCTGAGTTACGAAAAATAAAATAAAAATTAAGTTTGGCCCTGCTATGACAAAGCATTCAAACTAATATTTCAGAGTTCTTTAGAGCATGATCCAGCAGTATGAAAACCACCTAATATTAAATGATGTGGAATGGTGATGGCTGCAACCACATTGTCGTATAAGGTAAAATGTCAAGGATAATCACAGGACTGTGAATCTTCCACTCTAACATAGTCACTTCTGGGATGAAACTACACAGTAATTAGCCGTTAAGTATGGACAAAGGAAATGCCAAATAACGAAAAGAGTTGCCTGGAATTGGTAAATAATTATTAAAGTAGGAAAATTGTCTCTATTTCCTGGCTAGATCCAAATTCCCTATAAGCATCCTTGGGGCTTTAATGCTTCTCTATGATTGTCTATTTCAGTTCCACAAGTGCAACAGCTCTCATTATCCAGAATGAACCATAAATTAACCATCTATAGACTGCAATTTGCTTGTAAAATATTAAATAAAACATAGCTCCTATATGCCAGGCAGTGTGCTAGGCACTTGCATGTCTATTATCCCATTTAGTGACTGAGATTGAAGAAATAAGTCAGGTCATATACAGAAAACACAGAAGTAAACACAATTAAGGTGATCAGTAAGACCGGCAAGAATCTCCAAATGGGCTTACCTGAGCAAAACACTCCATAGACCCAATCAGGAAAATCAAGTCCTTCACTAGGTCAGATACCCTCATCCGAAACTCCCCAAAGTCATCAGTCTCCTCAGGAACCCCCTCCTGAAATTTCAAAGCAGATGACATTTGTTTAAACCCAATGAGTCTTCATTGGACTGCTATAAAATCAAGAACAAAGAAAAAGCCATTAAGCAGTCAGGTTCTGAGGTATAAAAATTGCCTAATCATAAGGATATTTTATTTTAGAGGGTTTCCCAAACTACTAGGTATGTCAAAACTCAATACAATTTATCCTCTTCCTTTCCTATGAGAAAAGCTTAATTTCTTTTTTTCATTTCCAAGTTATACTTTGCTATGCTGTTGGCGAAATGTAGAGTGGTAGGGTTAGGTTAGGAAATAACCTAGAAGAGGTCGCTAAGAGCTAGCTTGTGCAGATAAAGTAAGATAAATACTAAACTAACCTCTGCAGCTTTATTGTTAAAGATCTACCAGAATCAGAATCTACCATTATCACAATTGACTTCACACAGAATTTTAGACTTTTAAAAGTATCATATGGGTGGAAAGATACAAAATAAAACACACAGTAAAATATTAATGGTAGAATTTAGGTGGTGTGTATGAAGGTACTACAAAATTATTTCGCCTTTGAAACTTTTCATTTAAAAAATTAGAAATTATTTGTATTTCATGGTTCTAAAATTTCCCCTTTTCTAACACACTCCTATGAATAAACAAAGGCTTACCAATTGTGAGCTGGCTGTGGACATGTATAAGAATCTTGAACCATGAATAAATGGAAAAGCCCCTTTACTATTGAGAACTGCTGATCTAGTTCAACTTCCTTGCTTTAAGATGAAGAAATTAAGGTCCAGGAATGAGGAAGAAATGATGGCTGTCTTGGATGAGATAATGAATAAAATTATAAAGAACTACACAAAGTATTAAGCACTATATAAGTGTAAGGAATTATCTATTAGGGAAATAGTGCCACAGAACTAGCAATGGGAAGGAGACCAAACGAGTAGAGCCATTTAAACCAGAGCAGCTCTGCTTTTATTTACATAGCAGGCTTTCAAGTAAGATTCAGTTGACGATAAAAGTTCATCAGTTTAAAAAATAAAAAATAAAAAAATTGAAAACCACTAGATTAGATCATCTCTAAAATTCCTTGGGATACAAATACCTTGACTCAAAAGAATATTAACATTAAAATTAAGAGAATAGAATATTTCATGTCAGATTTAAATGTGAACAATGGGAAAAAACTTATTCCAGGCCCTAGATTAAAGAACTAAATAAGCAAACAAACCAAAAGGATGAAATAAATGCAGCAAAATTTGAAGAGACTAATAATAAGCAAAGTGTGGAGGCTGAAGAATTTTCCAATGGACTATCTTATAATATTTTTAGTATGTTTCCTTCTAGATCAAATAGATTATTTCTACATTTTCTCTTTTAATTATAAGATCAACATAAACAATACAAAGAAAATGTGTGGCTGAGAGGGAATTGACATTCTTTGAATGTCAACATTCTTACACAAATATTTCACATTTGTGTTAGCTTTTAGTACAATCACATACTTTACACTATTAAGAAATACAGTATAATATTTTACATTCTTTCATTTTTCACTCAGCACACTTTTTTTTTTCAAGTCACTGTTTCTAACTGCTGCATAATTGGCCATCAAATTGTTATACTGTAATTTATACAACTCTTCTTCTAACACTGCACAGATTATTTCTTCACTTTTATAAATAATGCTTTATACATAAAATAGCTATTTTTGCTTCTGCAGAGAAATTTAAGTAAATTCCCAGAATTACTGGCTCAGTAGGACTGACTTGTTCTATATAGGCCTAATATTCTTTATTATATTGGTATTGGCCTCTTCAGTGTAAGTTACAGAGTGACAAAAATTGGCAGATTCCATTAGCTTTAGTCTGTCCTTCCATTTATTTTTTCATATTGCCACTGAAAAGGAGAAAAAATTAAGATAACTGGAGATCTGAAGACACAGAGAAGGGAACTTACATGGTCTGGTTCCAGTTGGCAGTGTCGAGCCAAGGCATGAAGGAGCCTCTGAATGTAAGCTTTGAAGATGCCATGAATAACCTCATCATTAGTTTTGTACAAATGCTCCCCTAGTCGGTACCAAAAGTTAAAGGAAATTTCTACTACCTGTTAGATTAAAAGAGAAAAGGAAAAAAGATGATTTATTTGAATAGGAAAAGAAATGGTGTTAGAAGAGTTTTATTATTGTTAGGGCAATTTGGAAATATATTTTTTAAAACAATGTTGAGTGGAATTGCTACCTTTTCTGTAGCAGCATTTATTACTATTTCCCAAATTTATCTTCCAACTTTAAGCTCAAAACTCCAGGTAGGATGACTGGCTTCTGTTTAGTATTGGGAAAATTCCTCCCAAAGTGTGATGGATTTTGAATTTAGGAAAACACAGAAATGAAAGTCTCTAATTTTAAAGTATTTTTCCCAAATCCTGAGATTATTTTATGTTTGAAATAAGAACACTTCTTACCAGGCAAACCATATTTGCAATTTCCTGAACATAAGTGAATTGGCTTCATAATTAATAAAAGAGAAAAAGTCCTAGGATTTTATCAACATCTACCTCACACGTGGCACTATTTAAAGAAGTGGTAATTATTGCATAGTGCTATATGACCTCCCCAAAATAATTTGGGTTTCATTAAAATCTAAATATCTCCATGATATAATGTGAAATAAAAAATTATCTTTTATGTGATAACAAAGAGTTGAGAACCAGGACTCCCTAGGAATGCCCCAAACATCCTTTTCCCATAAAGAATCCAAAAAGATCCAAAACATTTAAAACCATGTCCCAACTTGGAAGCACTTCCTTCTCATTTCTTTTACTATCAAGAGGATGTAAAACTTCTCAAATAAAGAGATTTAAAAACATATAGTGAACTTAAAAGAGGCAAGGTATTCATTCCAGATTTTTGAATGAAGGAAATTCTTAAGTCCTTTTCAATTCCTTTCTCATTCCCATGCCTCATTTGGAGAAAAATATGGTGTCTTAAAACTTGTGGAGGTACAGTTAGGATTGGGTGTGTTTTTTAGCTGTAAAGCTTTGGAAAATAAATCTAGCTAAAAAGGGGGCTCAGTGTTAAGGGAATAGGCCACTTTAAAAGACTGGGTGTTGCTCAGTGTTTGAGTGCCTGCTTCCCCTCTAAGAGCTCCCAGGTTCTAAAAAAAAGAAAATGAAAAGAAAGAGATAATAGGTTCCCTGAGGTAACTACAACAGTCAGCCCAGCTAAGCAGGTAACAGAAAAAAACTCAAATCAGAAGCACAAATCCAATACAAAAATAAACACTGGAAAACATACTAGGCATCATGTTAATTAAAAATAAGACTATAAATTCCCCCAAATAAAAAGCTGCACATGAGACAATGGGACATAGAAGATTATGACGTTAGGCTATAAACACTACCTCATATTGAGGATGTCCTGCACAGATTAGAAGCAGTTCCAGAGTCCGTAGGTCTCCAAGACCTTGGCCTGGAGTACAAACAATTTTTTCAAGAAAAGTTTCACATAGTTCAGTGAAAATGCGGCAGTAATTCAGAACTCTATAGAAGAAAGAGGAATGAGAACCAAGTCAGAAATATGGCTATTATATGTACATTCTTACAGCCACAGTTAAGTAAAAAAAAAAAAAGTGGTGCTTCAGACTAAGGGAAATCTAGTGATTAATGGCTATGCTGTATATCACAATATTCAAGACAGCCACCTTTATTTAGACTGCATACATCTGCACATATAAACAAATGACTCATAAGTCAGTACAAGTTCTCAAGAACCTAAACATTTTAATAAAAATTCCCACAAACTCATACTTGATATATATATAGTTTTAATTTTATCCCGCCCCCTCCAAGATGGCTCCCTTATCTGCTCATTGTTTGCACTTGATGTTTGCTCGTTGTCTGTTTTTTCTTTAGGAGGCACCAGAAACTGAACCCAGGACCTACCATGTGGGAGGCAGGCGCCCAACTGCTTGAGCCACATCTGCTTCCCTTGCACATGGTTTTTGTTGCAGTAGCTGCTTGTTCTTTATTTGTCTTCTTTAAGAAGCACCTAAAATGGACGCAGGACCCTCCCATGTGGAAGCAGGAGCCCAATCACTTGAGCTACATCCATTCCCCATACCTGATATTTTAAAGTTCATTCCTAATTCTTTAAACCTTACTCTTTGTAAGAGCAAAAAAATACTACTTTCCATGATTGATAATTCTACAACTTCTGCATTGAGTTTGCCACTCTAGGTGCTGATGAGAATGAAAAGAGCATCTTTAAGATGCAGTTGTTATATTTACAGAGTCACTAAGAATAGATGAATGCTCCAGCTTTAAATAATTACTCACTTGTCTAAATCTTCACGTGCCACAGCCATATGATAGGCAGTCTCCAACGTCAGGACTCCCTGAAAAAGTTGCATGGCTAATGGCAAGTTAGTTTCCACATTCTCAATAGCATAGAGAGCTGAGCACACACAGTCTGAAGCAGCTTCGTGGAGGTTGGATGAAGTCTTATCTTGTTGCTGGAAGATAGTAGGAATAGAGAAGACATATGATCATTAAGTTGTAAACTAAGCATCAGGAAAACAATTATAACCTGTTTCTGAACATGTAAATGAAATGCACAAGAGCCTAGTGGTCATGGCTTTCCACAAGACACCCATCAATCTACCTAGTCCTTTCTCTATTTCCCTATATACCAAGCAAATCAGCCCATCTGTACTTCAATCACTGTTATGATTTCTAATCTCGTTTTTGTTCAAACCAGCCCTCCAAATGGCATGCTATGTATTTGCTGCCATTTCATCTGTGGAAATCTTTTATAGCCTTTTCTGATATTCAAATACTACCTAAAATGAAAAGGCCCATCAAGCACCAAGAACCCATACCTAAACACATCATTATGAAATTTTAGAATACCAAGGTTAAACAGAGGTTCCTAAATCTTCCAGAGAGGGGAGAGGGAGGCCACTTAAAAAGTAGTAAAAATCAGTTATCTGACTTTGCATTAGCAACGATATGTGCTAGTAGACAAGAAAAGTTTAGGAAGAGAAGCTTCCAGTGTTTCTATGAAAAAAAGTACAGCTAAGAGAAATTGGACAAATTTGATGAAGGCATATGAGTCTTTCGTGAATAATAAAAACAAGGGCATTTAGATTCTCTGAGGGGAAAAAAGTTATATATGAGGGTCAACAGAGCATACAGATGCAAATTAGTCATTAGGTTATTATCTTAGGTTGAGTGGTAGATTCAGATATTCATATTATTATGTTTAAAAAGTTAAATGTTCAAACTTCTTTTTTTTTAAATGAGGTACCAGGGATTGAACCCAGGACCTTGTACAAGGGAAGCAGGCACTCAACCACTGAGCTACATCCACTCCCCCAAATTTATTTTTTTGTATATATCAACTATTATATTTTTACAAGATTTTTAAAAAAGAGATAAAGAGTGAAGAGTTAAATAAGAAAGTCACAGTCCAAATACGAAGCAAACTAAAATGTGACATGATTTTGAACTATTAAATGAACATTAAAAAAAAGAGACATTTGTTCCCAACTCTAGAAACACTCTTTTTTTTTTTTTTTTTAAGATTTATTTATTTATTTAATTTCCCCCCCTCCCCTGGTTGTCTGTTCTTGGTGTCTATTTGCTGCGTCTTGTTTCTTTGTCCGCTTCTGTTGTCGTCAGCGGCACGGGAAGTGTGGGTGGCGCCATTCCTGGGCAGGCTGCTCTTTCTTTTCACGCTGGGCAGCTTTCCTCACGGGCGCACTCCTTGCGCGTGGGGCTCCCCCACGCGGGGGACACCCTTGCGTGGCACGGCACTCCTTGCGCGCATCAGCACTGCGCATGGCCAGCTCCACACGGGTCAAGGAGGCCCGGGGTTTGAACCGCGGACCTCCCATATGGTAGACGGACGCCCTAACCACTGGGCCAAAGTCCGTTTCCCTAGAAACACTCTTCTTACAAACTAGTAGAGGTTCAGACACTGGATCAATGTCACAATATTTCTCAGTGTGACATTAATTTCTCCCTTACTCCAATCCCAGATCCCAAAAGTCACTACTGTTAAGTATGAAGTATATTCTAGATTGTCCTCCACTCCTATATAATCATATTTATAAATTTTTAAAAACGTAAATGGGATTTGAATTTATTTCTAATGACTTCACACATTTTTAATTCACCTGTTCCAAAGATCTGTCAATTATCTGTGCTTGAGCTATTGCTATGTTTCTGATTCTAAAAACCACTCTTATCCTAAGAACTCACTTAACTCCTATCTTCTAGCACAAAGGAATGTATTACTCAGAACTACTTTCAAAGTTCAAAGAAAAAATGCACAGTACATATAAAGACATCAGTTTTTTTTTGTTTTTGTTTTTTAAAGATTTATTTTTTATTTATTTCTCTCCCCTTCCCCCATCCCCAGTTTGTCTGCTCTCTGTGTTCATTTGCTGTGTGTTCTTCTGTGTCCACTTGTATTCTTGTCAGCAGCACCAGGAATCTGTGTCTCTTTTTTGCTGCGTCATCTTGCACCATCAGCTCTATGCAGTGCCACTCCTGAACACGTTGCACTTTTTTTTCACACAGGGTGGCTCTCCATATGGGGCACACTCCTTGAGTGTGGGGCTCCACTACATGGGGGATACCCCTGCATGGCATGGCACTCCTTGCACGCATCAGCACTGCGCATGGGCCAGTTCACCACACACGTCAGGGGACCCTGGGTTTGAAGCCAGGACCTCCCATGTTGTAGGCGGATGCTCCAACAGGTGAGCCAAAGCCACTTCCCAACACTAGTTCTTGTTGTACTAATTTCAAAATCCCTTAACAACCCCAGGATACCACTTGATATTTAACCAAACGACCTCAATTATGAAAATAATATTCTGATCTATAATTGTCTCTGGATGTATTAAAAAGAATTATTTCATAAATATTCCTTCTCGGTATTTTCTAAAGTTTTTATGTTCGAATAATTATGTCATGATAATATACACTGGAAGAAAAGACCCAATAACCATTTTTAGAAACACACAATTTTATACTTTTAAAAGCAAAGAAAAAGAGACCAGTGTTTTTTTTTCTGTTAGTTGGATTTTAGTATGGGTGAGCACAGCTTCACATGTATGAGGTCCAGGGTTCAATTTCCCGGTACAACAAACAACTGATCATCTAATTTGGTACTTGGGAACAAGGAAAGGACATTTTTGCTTTCTTACCATTACTTACCAATCACTGTGCAGAAATCTAAAAGGACCATTATGTCCCTGAAGGTTAGTTATTAAAATAGTGAGGGTGTGGCAGAAATACTTTTTTAAAGACATTACTCACCAAAACTTCAAAAAGGAGTGCTAGTAACTTATTGTTAGCCATGAAGTTACTGTCCAAAACTCCCAAGTTAAACCAACTACCCAGACAGCGAAAAACCTTCATAAGCATTTTCTCATCTGTTCCTGCTTTTTCTACACAGGTCATCTGAAAAGAAGAGAAAGTAGTTAAAAACAAATGCCAATCTCTTAATACACACTTATTAGTTTGAACTGTAATTGAAGGAAGAAACAAAAGAGTCAAGTGAGTGAGTAACACAAATGTTTTGGTTTCCCAGTGGATATAAAAGTTATGCTTACACTATACTTAGTCTGTTAAATGTCTGAATAAACAATGTACATACTTTAAATAAAAAACGCTTTATTGTTAAAAAATTCTATCACCTGAACCTTCAGGGAGTTGTAATCTTTTTGCCTTGATGTTGATGGCTACTAAAGATTAGGGTGGTAGTTGCTGAAAGTTGAGGTGGCCGTGGCAATTTCTGAAAATAAGTCAGCAATGAAGTCTGTCACATAGACTAACTCTTTCAGGAAAGAATGCTCTATAGCATATGATGCTGGTTTTTTGTTTTTGTTTTTAGGTACCAGGGCCGGAAATTGAACCCCAGACCTCATATGTGGGAAGCTAGCGCTTAACCACTGAGCCACGCTGGCCCCTCTGAATTTTTTTTTTCCATTTGTTTGCTTGTTTTTTGTTTTGTTTTGTTCTTAGGAGGTACCGGGACTGAACCTGGGACCTCCCAGGTGGAAAGCAGCTCAGCTGCTTGAGCTACATCCACTCCCCACAATGCTGTTAGATAGCCTTTTTCCCACAGAACTTCAAAATTAGAGTCAATCTCTCAAACCCAGCTGCTGCTTTATCAACTAAGTTTACAGAATATTCTTAATCCTCTGTTGTCATTTCAACAATGTTCAAAGCATCTTCACCAGGAACAGATTCCATCTTTCCTCATTCATCTATAAGAAACAACTGCTCATACATTCAAGTTCTATTATGAGAGTGCAGCAACTTAGTCACATCTTCAGGTTCCATGTCTAATTCTAATTCTCTTGTTGTTTCTATCACATCTACTGTTACTTCTTCCATTGAAGTACTGACCCCTCAAAGTCATCCAAGAGAGGTGAGATCAACTGCTCCCTAACTCCTGCTAATGTTGATATACTGACCTCCTCCCAAGAATCACAAATGTTCTTATGACATCCAGAAGGTTTATAATTTACTTTACCCAGATCCATTAGAAGAATCACTATCAGGAAGCGGCTGTGGCTCAATCAGTTGGGCTCCCGTGTACCATATGGGAGGCACTGGGTTCACATCCCAGGATCTCCGTGGGAAGGCAGGCTTGCCCTGCAAGCACTACGGACCAGCCCACAAGCACTGCAGACTGGCCCACAAGTGCCACGGAGTGACTCAGCAAGGTGACGAAACAAAAAGGGGAGACAAGCAAAACAGAAGAGCGTGCAGCAAACGGACAGAGAGAGCAGGCAGCAAACAAGCTGCAAGGGGGATGGAAATAAATAAAAATAAGTACAGACACAGAAGAATGCACAGCGAATGGACAGAGAACAGACAGTACAGAAAAAGCCTCAAGGGCGGAGGAAATTTAAAAAAAGAAGACTCATTATCTATGAGAGTTATAGCCTTATGAAATGTATTTCTTAAATAATAAGACTTGAAAGTCAAAACAACTTTCTGATCCACGGACTGCAGAATGGATGTTGTGTTAACTGGCATGAAAACAACATAAATCTTGTATATCTCTGGCAGAGCTCTTGGATGACCAGGTAAACTGTCAATAAGCAGTAATATGTTGAAAGGGACCTTTTTTTCTGAGCAGTAACTATCAACAGTAGGCTTAAAATATTCAGTAAACTATATTGTAAATAGATGTGCTGTTATCCAGGCTTTGTTCTTCTATTAACAGAAGAGGGAAAGTAGATTTAGCCTAATTCTTAAGGGCCCTAGGATTTTTGGAATGGTATATGAGCAATGGCTTCAACTTCAAGTCACCAACTGCATTACTCCTGAACGGGAGTCAGCCTGTCCTTTGAAGTTCTGGAGCCAGGCATTGACTTTCCTCTCTAGATATGAAAGTCCAAGATGTCATCTTCCAATAGAAGGCTGTTTAGTCTACAGTGAAAATCTGTTTAGTGTAGTCACTTTCATCAACGATCTTACATCTTCTGGATAACTTGCCACAGCTTCTAAGTCAGCACTTGCTGCTTTACCTTGCACTCTTATGTTACAGAGACAGCTTCTTTCTTTAAACCTCATGAAGCAACATCTGCTAGCTTCGAACTTTTCTTCTGTAGTTTCCTTACTTCTCTGTTTTCACAAAATTGATGAGAGTTAGAGCCTTGCTCTGGAATAGGCCTGGGCTTAAGGAAATGTTGTGACTGGTTTGCTCATCTATTCAGACCATTAAAACTTTCTCCCTATTAACATAAAGCTGCTTTTTCTTGTCATACATGTGTTCATTGGAGTAATACTTTTCATTTCCTTCAACAACTTTTCTTCTGCATTCAAAACCTGGCTAACTGGAGCAAGTGGCCTCACTTCCGACATGCCTTACTCATCAAGCTTGATCATTTCTAGCTTTTTAAAAAATTATGAATTTTTTTATTAGAGAAGTTGTGTTTTTACAGACCAATCATACATAAATAACCAACATCTTGCATTGGTGTAGAACATTTGTTACAACTGATGACAGCACTTTTTTGTAATTGTATTAACTTTTTTTTTTTAAGATTTATTTCTCTCCCCTTCCCCCCATTGTCTGCTCTCTGTGTCCATTCACTGTGTGTTCTTCTGTGTCCGTTTGCATTACCTGGTGGCACTGGGAAACTGCTTCCCTTTTTTTGCGTCATCTTGCTGCGTCAGCTCTCCGTGTGTGTGGCTCCACTCCTGGGCGGGTTGTGTTTTCATGCGGGATGGCCCTTCTTGCGGGGTACACTCCTTGCACGTGCAGCATCCGTATGCGGGGGCACCCCTGTGTGGAACAGCACTCTTTGTGGCAGCTCTGCGCGTGGGCCAGTTTACCACATGGGTCAGGAGGCCCTGGGGATCAAACCCTGGACCATCCATATGGTAGGTGAATGCTCTATCAGTTGAGCCACATCCGCTTCCCAATTGTATTAATCTTTTAACATAAGTTACCTTTGTTACAGTTGACGAAAAGTTATTAAAACAGTACTATCATCATAGTTTACATTAGGTGTATTTCTTTCCATATATGACTGTATTAATATTTTGTATTGGTATACATTTGTTATAATTCATGAAAGAACATTTTAATATAGTAAAGTTCACTGTTACACAGTCCTGTTTTACCTCTTAGATTTTTATTCTAGTAACATTCATGACCTACTAAAGTTTCCCCTTATGACCACATTCACCCATATAATTCAGTGCTGTTAATCACACTCCCAATAACGTGCTACCATCACCACCATCCAACTTTTACCATCAATCTAAATAGAAATTCGGTACAAATTAAGGATCAAATCCCCATTCTCTAATCCCAATCTATCTCCTAGTAACCTACGTTCTAGATTCTAACTCTATGAATTTCTTTATTATAATTAGTTCATATCACTTAAGTCATAAAATATGATCATTTCTAGCTTTTGATTTAAAGAGAGAGATGTGTAACTCTTTCTTCTACTTGGGTTATTAATTGGCCAAATTTCAACACTGTGACTCAGAGAATAGGGAGCTCTGAGGAGAGGGAGAAAGATGAGAGAATAGCTCATTGGTGGAGCAGTCAAACACACACACAATATTTATTAAGTTAGCCATCTTATATGGACACAGTATATAGGGTCTCCAAACAACTACAATGGTAACACCAAAATTGCTGATCACTGGGAAGCCATGTGGTTCAGTGGTTGCACTCTGACTTCCAACATACGAGGTCCAGAGTTTAAACCCCAGTCTTGGTACTTAAAAAAAAAAATCACTGACCACAGATCACCATAACAGATAAAATAATAAAGAAAAATTTTGAAATATTATGTGACAAAGAGACAAAAAGCAAGCACGTGCTCTTGGGAAAAATGGCACCGACAGAATTGTTCAATGCCAGGTTGCTACAAATTTTCAATTTATAAAAACTCAATGAAATATAATAAAGCTGGGAAACGGACTTGGCCCAGTGGTTAGGGCGTCCGTCTACCACATGGGAGGTCCACAGTTCAAACCCCGGGCCTCCTTGACCCGTGTGGAGCTGGCCCATGTGCAGTGCTGATGCGCGCAAGGAGTGCCGCGCCACGCAGGGGTGTCCCCCGCGTAAGGGAGCCCCACGCACAAGGAGTGCACCCATAAGGAGAGCCGTCCAGTGCGAAAGAAAGTGCAGCCTGCCCAGGAATGGCGCCACCCACACTTCCATGCCGCTGACGACAACAGAAGCGGGTAAAGAAACAAGATGCAGCAAATAGACACAGAGAACAGACAACCGGGGGAGGGGGGGGAATTAAATAAGTAAATAAATCTTTAAAAAAAAAAAAAAAGAAATACAATAAAGCAAAGAACAATAAAACAAGGTATGCCTGTATTAAAAACTGTCTCTTAAAGTGAGCCCATAAAAGCTGCAAGATAGGGAAATGGATGTGGCTCAACCAACTGGTCTCCCATTTATCATACAGGAGGTCCAGGGTTTGATGCCCAAGGCCTCCTGGTGAGGGAGAGCTGGCCCATGCAGTGAGCTGGCCTATGTGGAAGTGCTGGCCCACTCGGGAATGCGGCCCCACGCAGGAGTGCCGCCCTTTGTGGAAATGTCATTCCACACGGGAAAGCTGCCCTGCACAGGAGTGCCAGCCAACAGGAAGAGGTGGCACAGCAAGATGATGCAACAAGAGACACAGAGGAGAGAAAATAAGATGTAGCAGAGAAGGGGAGCTGAGATGGCATGAGAGTAATCGCCTCTCTCCCACTCCGGCAGGTCCCAGGATCGGTTCCTGGAGCTGACTAATGAGAATACAAGCAGACACAGAAGAACACAGAGCGAATGGACACAGAGAGCAGACAAAGGAGTGAAAGGGGAGAACGTGGAAAATAAATAAATCTTAAAAAAAAAACAAAAAAAAAACCCCAAGATAAATGCCACAGAGTCAAGAATAATTCACAAATAAAAATACAGGAGGAGCCAAAAGATGGAAGCAACCCAAATGTCTATCAACTGATGAATCGATAAATAAAATGTAATACATACAGTGGAATATTAGCCATAAAAAGGAATGAAGTCCTGATACATGTGACATGGATGAACCTTGAAAACATCATGTTGAATGAAATAATCCAGGCACAAAAGGACAAATATTGTATGATGTCAGTGATTTGAATTAATTAGAGTAAGCAAACTCACAGGGGACAGGGTAGGGGTAGGAAATGGCAAGTTAAGGCTTAAAATGCACAGGGTTCCTATTTAGAATGATGAAAGTATTTTGATAATGGACGGTGGTGATGGTTGCACAACACTGTAAATGTAATTAACAGCACTAAAAATATATATATCTGAATGTGATTAAAAGGGGAAATGTTAGATAGTACATATGGTAAGAGAATAAAATTTTTTTTGAAAAGTCCATGGAACTGTATACAGTGAACCCTAAGTTAAACCATGGACTATAGTTAAACAGTACAATTCTGAAAATGTACACTATCATCAATTGTAACAAATGTACCACACTAATGTAAGGTGTTAATAATATGGTGGTATAAAAAGACCTTGACCAAAAGAGGGAAATATTAAATACAAATGAGTTTTCACAATTAAAAGAGTTCAAAGTGAGTCAGGAGATTATTCCAGAGGTTAACTTATGTAACATCTCAGGAGGATCTCACTCCCTGCCACAATAAACAGTGCCTCAAGCAGGGGTGCTTCTGAGGGTTCTAGAGACATCTGGACAAATACAGGTAGGGCAGACAACCCCAGGAAATCAGCACTGTTGGGGGGCCTTACCTTGGAATACGTAACATATGTGGTATCAGGGTTAGATTAATTTATAATTTTCCTACACATGGTTCTCCTGATCCTTTTATTTGAACCTGTAATTGGTACTATACCTGTTAAATAGATGTCCCAGAGACTTAAATCTCTGAGCTGTTCATATGCTTTTTGAGCCCTGAATTTAAGCAGTTACAGCCAACACCTACTTTCCAGTTCATGGGACTCATCCAGGACAAACTAACAAAAGGATGATGATGGACAACACCTATCCCCAAAAACAGAGTATCCACAACATGTGGCAATGGACTGTTCCATCCATTTGCCACATGGGATCTAAGCTCCCTCTCAAATAGAAGCAGAGTGGGCATTACTATCCCTAAATCTTCAAGACTGAGGAATGAACAAGCATAACGGGGAAATGCAACTATGGATCAAAATAGACTTATTAGTATTCTAGTAAAGGAAGAACTTGTAACACTGATATAAAGACAGAGGTCACCAAGGTTCTGAAGGAAGGGGAAGGGAAGAATAGGTATAACAAGGGCATTTTGGGGACATTGGAAATGTTCTGCATGATACTGAAATGACAGAGGCAGTTACACATTTTGTCAAAACCTGTAAAATTGTGCAGTGCAAAGTGTAAACCATAATGTAAACTATAGACTGTGTTTAGTAACAATGCTTCAATATGTGTTTATCAATTATAACAAACGTACTATGCTAATGAAAGATGTTGTTAATGGGGGAAAATGTGTGTGTGGGGTATATGGGAATCCCCTATATATTTTAATTTATTGAAGTATATTGCTCATACATAAACAATAAATGTATAGTAATAGTTGTAAACTTACAAAACAAACATATATAACATCATACAGGTCTCTCATAACTCACCCTACCACCAATACCTTGCATTGTTTTTAAAACATTTTTAACTCATGATTAAAGAGCCTTGTCAAAATATTACTACTAACCAAAGTATTTTTTCTCCGACCCACCCTCTTATAATCTTTTTATCACTTATATATGAACATACATAAAAAGTAACTGTATAGTAAAAGTTGTGAACTTAACAGAGCAAACATGCATAACATCATACAGGGGTCCCACACAACAACCCTCCACTAACACCTTGCATTGTTGTGAGACGTTTGTTACACATTATGAAAGAATATTGTCAAAATCTTATTACTAATTATAGTCCTAATCTTATATTTGGTGTATTTTTCCCCCAACTCACCCTTGTATTATTTTTTAAATATATTTTTAATGACAGAAGTTGTAAACTTATAAAATAATCATGCACATGTACAGAATTCCCAAACAACATGCCTCTATCAACACACAATACTGTGGTGGAACATTTGTTACAGATAATATCATCCAATTGTTACCACTCCATAGTGTACATTTGGCACATATTTTCCATATTGTCCCATTATCAGCACATAACATCTTTGGTATAGATGCAAGAATATTACATTACTACTGTTAACCACAGATCATAGAGCACTCCAGTTGTATTTTTCCCTTACTTCTCCACATTCCTACTACACCCAGCAAATGTAGTGATATACATTTGCTCTAACTCACAAAGGATATTATTGCATCTGGACCATCAACCACATTTCTCATCCACCTCTTGGTTTACTGTGCTATTCAGTTCCTATTCTCTAGCACAGCATTCTGTCAATTGGCATTTATATCCCTAGATTATCATTTTCAGCGACATCCCATTTGCAATCTTGCTGTTACTATTTGTTACTATTCACTCTATACATTTCCACACTTTAACATTAAAGCTAATTAAAACTTCTACATACATTAAACATCATTAGTCTATCTCAGTCCTCCTCTTTACTACCACCTGTCCCCGCGTAGGGGAGCCCCATGGGCAAGGAGTGCGCCCCTTAAGAAGAGCCGCCCAGAGTGAAAGAAAGCGCAGCCTGCCCAGGAATGGTGCTGCACACACGGAGCTGACACAAGATGACGCAACAGAAAGAAACACAGATTCCCATGCTGCTGACAACAGAAGTGGACAAAGAAGACGCAGCATATAGACACAGAGAACAGACAACCAGGGTGGAGGGGAAGGGGACAGAAAAAAAAAAGAATTCACCACCTACCACCAGGTGTTAAAAATATTTTCCTACAATTTCTTCTAGAAGCTTTACAGTTATTGCTTTTATTTTCAGGTTTTTTATCTGCTTTGAGTTAATTTTTGGATAAGGTGTGATATATGGGTCCTCTTTCCTTCTTTTAGCTATGGATATCCAATTATTTCAGCACCATTTGTTGAATGGACTGTTCTGCCTGAGCTGTGTGGGTTTGACAGGCCAGTCAAAAGTCACTTGACCATACATATGAAGGTCTGTTTCCAAACCACCAACTTGGTTACATTGGTCTATGTGTCTGTCTTTAAGCCAGTACCACGCTGTTTTTACTACTATAGCTGGGTAATATGATTTCAAGTCTGGAGATGAGGGTTTGCTTTTCCTTTTAAATATGACTCTGGCTATTGAGGACCCGTTACCTGGCTGGTGCAGGTCCCCCCAGCTTCCTCCCTACTGGTGGTGGGGTTGGGGCTTACACTAGAGCTGCAATCTGATCTGGATGGAAAGAAGCCGGTCCCTACCAGCACTGTGATTTTCAGTCCAGCCCACTTGCCCTTGTACCAAGCATAGAGTTAAGCCTCCTTCTGACTTGGACAGGTTCAAACTTTAGCTGTTCTTAGGATTATACTTTAGCCCGCTGAATTTATTTATCAGTAGCTGAAGCTGGTGTCCAACCATCTCTTCCTCCCCCATTTTTGAGAAGTGGAGCTTTCAATTCCAGCCACGGAACCGCTCCAAGGGCTGCTTGTGCCTCCAGCGGAGAATGGGCACCGGCCTCCATGGCGTGGAGCACTCTACTTATGAATCTTCTCTGCAGATGAGCAGTCCCCTCCTCCTTCCATTCCTTCAAGGATGTTGCAGCATGCTCTTCTGGTTTCCTGGAGCTCCCAAAAAGGTGCTTCAGCTAGCTCCAGATAGCTCTGGGTTTTTACTAACTGCCCTGAAGCAGGAGCTGACTCTAGGAGCTCCTTACTCAGCCACCATCTTTCTGGTTGTGCCCCCCTAGATTTCTGATGTAACATTTATGTAATCTAAAGTTTTAAAAAATATATATATATATAAAACAAAGAAAAAAAATACAGCAGAAGAATTGAAACCTTGGACTAATAAATAGGAGTAAAATATTAGAGGTCAACTCAGTTCAGCCATGAGAACAAGAAGAACAGTATCAAAAACTTGGTGTTAGGTTGTATTCTTTTACCAGAACTTAAAAAAAAATTTTTTTAAACCCAAGGGACTGCACAACACAGTGAACCCTGAGTGAAACCATGGACTGTGGTTAATAGTACAATTATAAAAGTGTGCTTTCATCATTTTACAAATGTACCACACCAATGCAAGGTGTTAATAATAGGGTTTTATGTGAGAACCCTGTATCTTTTGAATTTTCTGTAAATCCACAACCTCTCTAAAAAATTTACAAAAATTAAAATAATAATAATAAAGGACTGTAGTTATAAACAGATTAGTAGTTGCTTGGTTGATATGCCTATTGAATAACAGATGATTTTTATTCAATCTACTTCTTTTAAAATCTATTACTTCAATATTAAATACATTATTTGAAAACAATCATTGATCAAAACCGTTGCAAAGTGATATTTAATTCCCCCTAAACACACTTCCTTCCGGCAGAGGGGGTAAAATGTTTATAGGTTGCACAGAATCGGTCTTGTTTTTCTTAGATGATCATTAGTTATACTTTAAAGTGGAATTTCTTTAACGGGAAATTGGAATTCTACTTGTTAGAAAATTAGAAAGGTTATTTGGGGATCTGCTATGAGCTGAAGGAACAGAAAGAGATTAGTAAGACAAATGATCAGTAGCCTAAAAAATTACCTGTGGGGGACAATTTTCAGCCCGGAGAAGATCTGAGTGTGGTCATAAAGGCTGCCTAAATTATGTGCTTTTAAAACCTGCTAGAGAAGCTGCTCATGGGAGAATAGGTTTGTATTAGTCATTCGCAAGCAGTAGAAGACTCGTCTTGTAGATTTTAATAAATGTACTGTGGCCTGTTTACATGCCAGAGCCTATGGCAATTGTGATCTCGGGTCAGAGGTAAGGGGAGGGGAAGAAAAAAAAGATTTTTGGTATCTGGTTTTATAACCAAATACCCATTTTTCTTGACAATTAAGGACAAAAATTTCATCCTCTGGGTTCTATAACATGACAGAACTTTATTAAGTACCCAAAGGGATATATTTTCAGAGATTGCCTCACAATCAAGATATCACTTGTGGACTTGTGGTTGACTGTGATGAAATATCAACTGAAGCATAAGCCTGGGGAGGACAATTAGCTGCTTCATTTAACCATTAAAAAAAAACAGTAATAAGGACTGTGGTGTGGGTTGAATTCTTTAGTTTATCTGTGTGCTTACAAAGAAAAAATGACAAGTTCGGGTTCATTAACTCTCTTCTAAAGTCACAGTTTGAGAACCACTGAGATCTCATGGCAGCTGTGAAAGCTCTTATTTCTTTTCTCTTTTTTTTTCTTCCTTATTTCTTGTAGTCACAGAGCTGATATTACTGAAACCAAAACACAAAACATAATTGTGTAGCTTGTTGAATTACAAATGACTGTTGAATTTACAGACTTGCTGAGTTTCTTATGTGAACGTTAAGAAACTTGTTGGTAAACAACAAGATTCTATAACTTAGAATGAAAGCAATATCTGGTTGAACTTAGATGAAACTGATAATCTTGAACCCCCAAGTCACTTACTCCCCTATCAGTGAATGCTATTGCCCTTCAGGTGCCTGGGGAGACTAGCCTTCCCCAACTTGGAAAAATGTGATAACTAAACCACAAAGAAATAAGACTTATCCTACACTTCCAGTAGGAACCAGGAAGAAAGCCAACTAATATATATGTAGTAGGAAAGACAGAATTAGAAAAACATCATTTTGCAAACCAAAATGAATTGATTAAGATAAGGATTATCAACAGGAATTTAGAATAATTAGGCAAAAGCTTGATAAGGAACTGGACATTTGTAAAATAAACTACTACTGCACAAATTATATATATATAATTTTTTTTTTTTTAAGATTTATTTTTATTTATTTTTCTCCTCTTCCCCACTGCAGTCTGCTCTCTGTGTCCACTTGTATTATCCGGCGGCACTGGGAAACGGCATCTCTTCTTTGTTGCGTCATCTTGCCACGTCAGCTTTCCATTTGTGCGGCACCACTCCTGGGCAGGCTGCGCTTTTTTCACAAGGGAGAGCTCTCCTTACGGGGTGCACTCATTGCATGTGGGGCACCCCTACGTGGGGACATCCCAGCATGGTACAGCACTCCTTGCGAGTGGCAGCACTCGCATGGGCCAGCTTACCACACAGGTCAGGAGGCCCTGAGCCACATCGCTTCCCAAATTATATTCTATTACAAGGAGGGAAACAAACTTTATAAATGGAAGGATTGATTATCAACATCCTAATCTAGTGGTCACTAAGGGAGGGTTAACCAAAAAGTAGATATCTTCTAATGAGATGCACCAGAAGTACATATGATGTATTCTAGCCAAAAATGCTTAACGTGAACCCATCAGGTCTTTCAGCCTTTTTCAACTGGAGTTTCTGGGAAAGAATTAAGCCCTGCAGAAAGTGATGTGAGTAAATACTTTTTCAATTATCCTAAGGATGGTATAGAGGTAGTGCAAATATTAATGCATAGGGAAGAATTCATTACATACAATGGAAGCCTTAGGGCATTAAGGCTTCATTCTCATAAGGAGCTCCTACTTCTAATTAGAGGAAATGCAGAGAATAGAAAAACAATCAAAATGAAACAGACAGGAAGCAAACAGAAATCCAAAAGGTGAGCTATTTTATAAAATAATGGGCTCAAGCTCTTCAACAAGTCAGTGTCATTCTTAAAAAGGGAGAAGAGGAGGGATTATACTAGATTAAGAAATATAACCTGATTGAAGGCATGATCCTAGACAGGACACTGATTTGGAAAAACTCTGTAAAGGATACTTTGGGACTAAAAGGGGAAATTTGAATATAGCCTGGGTACTACATGATATGAAATGGAAAAGATGGAGCTATTTGAATAAAAAAAAAGAAAAGAAAACAGGATACAGAAGGGTAGAGAGAATATTACCTCATTTGGGTTTAAAAAAAATCTGTACATATATTCATGAAGGATATATACTAAAGAGTTAACAGTATGATCTCCAGATGGTTTGAATGCAATTTGCTTATCTATATTTTCTAATTTTCTTTAAAATAAATGGTTAATTTTTTTAAATGTTTAATTTAAAAGAAGTTCCCAATGAATTTCTAAAATAAACTAAAAACAATTTTAAACAAAATTTTATTTTTTCAAACAAAAAGATAAATCATACTGCAGAAGTACTAAAACAAATCCCTAAAAAAATAAACTACCATAGCCAAATTAATGAGAAAATTGAACTGGGCTATAAAGACTAAAACTGGCACACACACAAAAAAAGAAAAAGAAAAAGAAATAAAGAAATAAAGACATAAAATGAGATGTGGGCTAGATAATCAATTTAATACTGTCTAGATCAGTCGTAAGATTTTTTGTAAAGGGTCAGATAGTAAATATTTCCAGCTTTGCAAGTCATACAGTCTCTGTGACAACTACAGTTCTGTCATTACAGCTCATAATAAAAGATATAGACATTAAACAAATCGGCATGGTTATGTTCCATTAAAACTTTATTTACAAAAATAGGCAGTAAAATCCTTGGACTGTACTATGCCCACCCCCTGATCTAGAGCAGTAAAAGTTCCAGCTAATTGAAAAGGACCTAATATATTTAATTCTTTTAAAAACAATGTGTTACTAGGTAATCTACAATTGTGATATTGCTCAAAGGTCAAGACAAGTCCGGTTTACCTCCCTATCAAAATCTCAATTCATCCTTAAGAGGGGATCCTCTACTAAGGAAAAAAAAATTATGCACATTTCCTTCAGCATGGCCCTTCATTAAGAGCCAATAGTTTGTAGCATAAAAGAATGGAAAAAGCATGGGGTAATCAGAAGGCCTGAGTTCAAATTCTGAATTAGCAGTTGGGTAACTCTGAAGCATGTCACTCATTCATTAAAATGAAGAGAACATCACACAACATAATTTAGGAACTCAAGAAGCATAGGTTCTGAATATGTTTTGTAAAGTATTATATAAATATCAAAGTATTATCACTGCCAAATTTTGTAAACTATTTCACACTAATGCAATGAGATTACAAAGTAATTACCTTGGCTTTCTGCCCCATAGGAAGAAACGAACCTACTCACCAATAGAGATACCACTGTACTAGAGTAGAAGGCCAAATCTTCTATAATTTCTGTACGCCGGTTAGCTCCAATTCTTAAAGAACGACTATGTACTTCTTCAGGTAACACTGTAAGGATCTCCAGCAGAAAAGGCAGAGAAGTTACATCATTGCTATATCTGAAAAGGAAAAGGAAAGAGATACATCAGAACTCATTTATAGACACAAAGTACACAATCACATAAGATAACAGCCATCAGAATAACCACTATCAACAGAAGAGACATTCTCACTAACTGCTGAGGGTGAGACAAGATACATTCTTTTGGAAAGGTATCTGGAAAAGATCTTCCAATCAAAATTTTCAACTTGCATACATAACCTCTGACCCGGCAATCCACTTCCAGCAATTTGTCTCAGAAAGAACTCACATACATACACAAAGGGTACAAAGATGTTCACTGCAGTACTTTTTTATAATAGCAAAAACATAAACGTCCTCCAAAATTAGACAGGAAAAAAAGGTTATAGCCAGCCATAAAATGGAACATACTACAGCCATTATAATGAATATCTATAACATGAAAAGATGTCCATGACACATTAAGTGAAAAATGATATAAAGCATATGGGTGAATAGATAAATGTACATTTAAACATATGTGTGCTTACTATGTATTCATTCATTAATATATTTATTTATTGATGTTTCTTCAAAGATCAAACATAGAATTACCATAGGACCCAGCAAATCCACTTCTGGGTATATACCCCAAAGTTTTAAAAGCAGGGACCCAGGGGAGTGGATATGGCTCAAGCAGTTGAGCTCCTGCTTCCCACATGGGAGGTCCTGGGTACCTCCACGGTGCCACCTATAAATAAACAAACAAACAACAACAACAAGCAAATAAATGAGAAAACCAACTCAGGGGAGCCAATGTGGCTCTGAGATTGAGAGCCGGCTTCCTACTGACGAGGCCCTTGCCCCAGTATCTTAAAGAAGAAAAAAAGGCAGGGACCCAGACAAATACTTGTATCCTAATGTTCATGGCAGCATTATTCAAAAAAGCCAAAAGGTGAAAACAGCCCAAGTGTCCACTGACAGATAAATAAACAAAATGTACTATATACATACTCATCCACAAAAAGGAATAAAGTACTGGGACATGCAACTATAAGGCTGAAAGTTGAAATCATTATGTTGTGTGAAATAAGCATACATGAAAGGGAAAAAACACTATAATGCCATTTATATGAAATATCCACAGGAAGCAAATTCAAGAGACAAAAAGTAGATTAGAGGTTCCCAGGGGCAGGAGGGACTGTGGAGTTTTTGCATAACATAGAGAGTTTATATTTGGGGTCATTAAAAATTTCTGGCAATGGATGGTGGTAATGATAGCGCAACATCATGAATTTAATTAATACTAAGAAAGTGTATACTTAAAGTGGTTAAAATGGGAAATTTTGATTTATTAACCTTAATAAAAAAAGTGTTAAAAAAAAAAAGGATATCTACTTTTTTAGACAATTTCCCAGCCAAATGCCAAAATGCAAGCAGATAGCAAGATTATCTTGCCAGGACAATGAGGAAATGCTTTATTCAAGGTAGCAGGTTTGTATCCACATATAATGCCCTCCTGACAGACATGAAACTAATCCCAATTACCAAAAATGCATATTCACAACAATCCTCAATTTAATATAAGTTAAAATATTCTGACAATATTTTACCAACTTGCTGATTCATCAGTTAGTGGACTGATCCAGAAAGCAATGAAAGATATTGCTGCAGTTAATTCTAGGGGGAGAAGGGGAAGATATAACAAATGTTGTTTACGTCCCACGTGATATATTTCTGTTGTATTTAAATATTAAATTACTTTTCTTAATTTAACAAAGGTTAAAAATATATAAGTCTATGTTAAGAGCTCAGAGAGGGAAAAAGATGTGGCTCAATCAACTCGGCTCCTGTCTACCATATAGGAGGTCCAGGGTTCAATGCCCAGGGCCTCCTAGTGAGGGTAAGCTGGCCCACATGGTGAGCTGGCCCATGCAGAGTGCCACCCCATGTGGGACTGCAGCCCCAGGCAGGAGTGCTGGCCAACGCAGAGTGCTGGTACAGCAAGATGATGCAACAAGAGACACAGAGGAGGGAAAATAAGAAGACGTAGCAGAACAGGGAGCTGACGTGGCACAAGAGAGTAATCACCTCTCTCTCACTCCGGAAGGTTCCAGGATTGGTTCCCAGAACCGCCTAATGAGAATACAAGCAGACGCAGAAGAATACACAATGGAGAGAGAAAGCAGGGAACAGGGAGACGAGGGGTGGGGGGATGGAGAGAAATAAATTAAAGTAAAAAAAAAAGAGTTCAGAGAAATAGTTCAAACCTCTAGCTATTACTAACAAGTTTCTCTGTGTACATTAATGGTAATTCCAAATGCTAATGTATATACAATCAATATACATTACTTACTTTTCCACTAACGTTTGTACACACCCCTTCCAGGAAGGCATCTGGAGGGCAAGGTCTGCTATTGCTAAGGCCAGCTGAATACAAAGAAGAGAGATGAAATAAATGAGTATAAAACATGAACATAGAGTTATCATCAATATTAATGAAAGCAAAGAAACTAAATTTCTTCCAAACAATGACACTAAGACTGATCATCCTGCTATGCACACACACACAGACACACACACAACTATGTATCATGTAAACTCTTCTGGGCTAGTCACCAATTGCTAGGATTTAAAAGTTAACTTTTAAAAATTAAAAACAAAATAACAAAGAAAGTAGCCAGAAAGAATAAACTATAGATTTCCCTCAGAATATATCAATACTTATTTTATTTGGCAATACCACAGAACTTCACAGATTGTATTTTGTCAGAAGGCCAAAGCTAGGTGCCCTATCTCCATATCCACTTTCCTCTGGCCACATATGCCCCTGTCATCTCTGCTGAGAAAGCCTATTGTGAACAGCTTTCTGTGGCAGAAATTACCAATGCTTGCTTTGAGCCAGCCAACCAGATGGTGAAATGTGACTCTTGCCAAGGTAAATACATGGCCTGCTGCCTGCTGTACCATGGCGACGTAGTTCCCAAAGACATCAATGCTGCCATTGCCACCATTAAGACCAAGCGTAGCATCCAGTTTGTGGACTGGTATCCCACTGGCTTCAAGGTTGGCATTATTTACCAGCCTCCCACTGTGGTACCTGGTGGAGACCTGGCCAAGGTCGAGCAAGCTGTGTGCATGCTGAGCAACACCACAGCCACTGCTGAGGCCTGGGCTCACCTGGACCACAAGTTTGACCTGATGTATGCCAAGCATGCCTTTGTTCACTGGTACGTGGGTGAGGGAATGGAGGAAGGGGAATTTTCTGAGGCTCGTGAGGACCTGGTTGCCCTTGAGAAGGATTATGAGGTTGGTGTGGATTCTGTTGAAGGAGAGGGTGAGGAAGAAGGAGAGGAATATTAGTTCCGTTTCTCTACGTCCTTCAGCAAGTCTCACTCCTCACTCCCAGTACTTCAGCTTCTATATTAGCTGACAAGGCATTTAAACTCCCTGGTTAGGTGGTCTTCACTTGATTGTGATCATGTCTTATTTTTCCATGTGTATCTGTAAAGTTTTCAATCATGTCTCACAGTAAAGACTTTAAGGAAAAAAAAAAAGGCGAAAGCCTACTGACAAGATCAGACCTGTGACTTACTCTTCAAGAAACGGATTGTCATTTCCCTTCTCTTTCCATTTCTCATCTTGAAGTCTAAGAAAAGCTTCCTTTTCAATGGCATTTCTATGATTATGTGATTATGAATTCACTAAAGCTTCCAGTTCCCTTCTAATGATCTCTCTAAGAGGGAAAGGCCAGTTGCTCTAGTTGCCCTGTTGTCATTCATGAGACTTACTAGCCAGTCAGCCCAGAAAGGATTCAAAGAAAAGGCAATTACATAGACCTCTCACTCAGCATAACACAGAGTTTTTATCACCTGCAATTTTAATAAAAGGAGAGAGATGTGTGCCTGGGAAAACATATACCTACCTTCCCCTTTTCGATATTTCAGTGAGTTTGAAACCAATAGTACAAAAAATTTAAATTTTCACTTTCTATCCACTTATAAGATAATAGCACTGAGTCTGTAATAAAGTTAACATTATCTCATACAGCCTAAAAATATCGATCAAAATAAAGATAAATCCAATGAGTCTTAACAATTTTTCCTAATGAGAGCAAAGGATTTACCTGCGTTACAATGACAGGTGACAAATCTTTCAAGTTCTGGATATGTGTTAGCAATGAGTCCCGTAAAGAAGCATGAGAGTCTGTAGGAAGCTCATAAAATGAGGTCTGAATCTTCATTTTCATGGTCTGTGCAGCAAAATAGCATGATTCCACATCCTGCCGGATCTGTAACAACTGGTCTGAAATCTCCCATGCATGAACCTGAAAAGCAGATCAGACAAAAGATTTTTTTTTAATGTAAAGCATTTTTGTTTGTTTGTTTTTTAGGTACCAGGGCCAGGGATTGAACCTGGGACCGCCTATGTGGGAAAATGGCATTCAACCACTAAGCTATATCAGCTTCCCATACAAATAAATTTTAAAGACTATTTTTTTTTCTTTTTTTTATTTCTCCCCAAACAAGTATTGTTTTTCACTTGTGTATCTGTTCATCTTCCTTGTTTCTTTAGGAGGTACCAGGAGCCAAACCCAGGACCTCTGATGCGGGAGGGAGGTACCTAATTGCTTGAGCCACCTCCACTCCCTGCTTTTGTTGGGTCTCTCATTATGTTTATCCTCCCCACATCTCATTGCGTCATCTTGTTGTGTCAGCTCATTTTCTTTAGGAGGTACCGGGAACCTCTGCTCCCTGCTTTGTTGTGTCTTTAATTATGTTTTTTCTTCTTTGTGTCTCTTGTTGTATCAGCTTGCTGTACCTGCCTGTTATGCCAGCTTGCTGTCTACTTTAGGAGGCACAGGGATCCAAACCAGCAACTTCCCATGTGGTAGGCAGGAGCCCAGTTGCCTGAGCCACATCTACTTCCCAAGACTACTTTTCTAAATAATTTTAATGCCACACAACCAACCTCAACACATCTATAAACATATTTAGATCAAAGTATAATGAAAGAAAACTCAGACAAGCTAAATATTACCTACCAGTTTAGCCAACACTTCAAACTACATTATTATGGGCCCTGTTCAACAAAACTATAATCCAAAATCTCTGATTCATTTTAGGAAGGTGTGAAGGATATTAACTGCACTGACAGTTCTAATCTTCCTGGTTAGAATCAGTAATTGTATAAGAGAAAGGGCAAAAGAAAATGTCCCCAAACTTATACTACTAAAATTTCATTGTATAAATCCCAACCCTAATCTACAGGATGTATGTTTCTTCTATTTTTCCATGTGAAATAAGTTTTATTCACTCTTTGAATTGAGTCTGGATGTTAGCTTAATATATTTGTAAGTAGAAGAATATATTTCATGTTCGTCTCAGATGAACTATTTTGCCCCAAGTGCGTACTTCACATGCTTTAATTTTTTTCAGATGTATTTATATTTGGCAAAGTACTATACATGTTACCATGCTCATTTATACCAGAGAAAATAAACTTATTTATGGAAGTAATAAAAAGAACAAAAGCATAGAATTTTGTCTCTAACAGCTAGTCAGGTTTTAAAAGGGAGCCCTAATTAGAAAGATAGCTTTGGGAACAAAATTTTGGAGTACATAATGACTAATTAATGACTGAAAATTCAAATCCAATTCTATATCAAACTGCCTTTTCATTGTAGAAGGCTAAAATGGACTGGCAACTTCAATCCCAATTTAGTAGTAATAGAGCCAGGTGTGAAGAGAGATCATATAGTTATAGCTAGCCAAATTCCTAAGAAGTTAGAGCACTAAAGGGAGATAAATTAAGATACATAAATACCTGCATAAGTACAAACTGAAAATAGTAGACCCTGAATTCAACAATTACAGGTTTTTCTGACATGAAACTTAGCTTTCAGTGCAATAATAAGTTGGGGGAGAGTAAGCACAATGCATTAATTTCCTTCCAGATATGATATATTTTTATTTTTTTTTCTTTTTAGCTCGAGCAGTGTTTCAGAAATGAATGTTTAATGAATTAATGTACACTAATAACACCAATTTTCCTCTCAAGTAAAAAAGGAATTCTAGTCACATAGTTTTTAGTCCCTTACTATCTAACCAGTAAACCAAGCACATCTATGACTTAATATTCTATCAAAATATCCTTACTCTGTTCAAACCAATGTTTTTAAAAATAATAGCTAAAGGATTCTAGAAGTTTTGGAATACTATAAATGATCTCAGTAAAAAGAGAACAACTAGATAGTGAAACCAAAAATCTAATTTTGACAATATTACAACAAAACTAGGTGACAAGATTATCTCTAAGAATCCCAAAATACAAGCAAGATATGGGGACAAACCAGGAAAATCTACAAAAACTAATGTGGTTTCAGCTTCAGTGAAAGCAGAAGCAGAGGGGAACAGAGTACTGAACAGATCTATGAACAAAAAAAACACAAGAAGAGCCAATAGGTAGGTATCCCTGGGAAGCACAAGGAGTCAATCTGAGGGCAGCTGAAAATGGAAGATGTTTTACCCAATCCAATAGTAGGTGAGAAGAATAGGTCCAGATAAAGTCTAAAAGGGATGAGGAACAGCCTACATTCCATAAACTCTTAAAACTGAATAGCCAGTACAGGGCCCCAAACTGAGGTGAAACTGCTATGAACAGAATCAAAATTACACAGGACCAGTAAAATTGAGTCAAAGGAAGAAAAGGAAAGGGAAACAAAGCCAGGTAATCTCAACAAATATCTATATTTGTAAACAACAGACAAGGAAGCTCTTTATTGGGAATACAACCCAAAACAACCAATACACAGACATAATCTAGGAAAATTAATATAGTCACAAAAAAGAATAAAATCATTTGGACAATAGATTTTTACAAACAAGTGATTTATAAGTGAAAGAAAATTAGATTGCCACCTATGTTGAACTTAATACTTCAGCACAGAGGAAAATGGAATAACACATTGAAGATACTCTAAGAAATGTGACAGATTTTATATCAAACTGATTTTCAAGTATAAAAGTCACCAGCTATTACACGCAAGAATTCAGATTATTGGTCCCAGAAACCTTTCCTAAAGAATCTGCTACAAACTGAGCTGCAGACAACCAAAATGATGAGAATGATAAAGACTGTTGGTAAATATTAAACACATAGTTACAAAAACAACAGTAAGCAGAGGATTAAAAGGCGGGGGAGAGGGTAGAGAGAGAAAGATGGTGTATTAGTCAGCCAAAGGAGTGCTGATGTAAAATACCGGAAATCAGTTGGTTTTTATAAAGGGTATTTATTTGGGGTAGGAGCTTACAGATACCAGGCCATAAGCATAAGTTACTTTCCTCACCAAAGTCTACTTTCACGTGTTGGAGCAAGACGGCTGCCAAAGTTTGCGAGGGTTCAGGCTTCCTGGGTTTTTCTCTTCCAGGGTCTTGCTTCTCTCTGGGTTTAGGGTCCCCTTTCTTCCCAGGGCTTGCTTCTGTTTTCTATGTGAGCTTACTTCCCCGGGTTCCAGCTTAAGGCTTGAGGATCAAACTCCAACATCATAAACCTTCCAACTCCGTCCCTTGCCATGCCTTCTATCTACAAGTCCCCACACACCAAGGGGTGGGGACTCAACGCCCTACTGACACAGACCTAATCAAAGCCCTAATCATAACTTAATCATGTCCAGGAATAGACTAGATTACAAACATAATCCAATATCTATTTTTGGAATTCATAACCATATCAAACTGCCACAGATGGTATATTATGATTACATGGTATAACTGTAGATACAGCATAACTATTAAAGAATGGAAGAAAAAGGGTAGAGCATATGCAACAGTAAATTTAACTGTTTTCAGAATGTATCTTGGTGGTGGTAGTGTCAGCATTGTTAGTCTGAAGCTGTTTGTTAAAGTGGGATAAGTAAATGAATACAGGATATTCTAACTCTACCAACCATCTGTGTCCTTGATAATTTATATTCTCATGTGTAAGAAATAAAATGAAAAGCTTAAGTTTAAAACCTTGTAAGAGTGAATTTGAATTAGAAGTATTTATATGAATTCATGAGGTATTTTACCTTGAAATAAATATTACTTATATATCAATTATTTCTATTTCTATCTACATATACACACATATATACATGTATCAATCAATAAATAAAATTTCCTAGCTCTACCCACTGAAAGCCCTAGATATGATATTGAACCTGGTAACAATGGGCAATCGTGGTGCCCACTTTATGATCTCTAAGTTCAATTTCTCACTAAAAGAAACCAGGGCTCCTTGAAGAAATGGCTGATTCCATGCCTGAAGCAGGAAACACACAAGATAAATCCATAATACATCTTGTCATATAGATCAGTATTATTTTTGGTTAACTATAGTTCTAACTTCAACACTTCTACTTATTTACAAGCAGAGATCTCAAAACGAAGGGGAGAGGGAGCAGATGTGGCTCAAATGATTGAGTGCCCACTTCTCACATGGGAGGTCCCAGATTCAGTTCCCGGTAACCCCCCTCCCCCCAAAAAAAAAATCAACTCAAGGTACCAATGTGGCACAGTGGCTGCCTGCTGGCTTCCTACATACGAGGTTCTGGATTCAATCCCCAACCCAGTACCTCAAAAAAAAAAAAATGGAGAGAACCAAAACAAAACCAAAAAAACCCACTTGCCTGTGGGAATTTAATAAAATTTGGAGATAGGGGTGTAAAGGAGATGTATTTTTCAAGCACTTTTAATGTTTAAATACCTTTTTTAGTTTTTACCATGTCCTTTAGAATTACCTTAAAGAGATGGATTTGTACTCCTAATATGGAAAAATTTCCAAGATATACAATAAAATTAATAAAATAAAATACAGATCTATGTAAAGCAAGAACATTTTTATAAAAATTTAAATTATACATTTTTATACACATTTTTTATTTTTAGCAACACACAGGGGTCAGGGTATACTATATATGTTGTCTGAGCAATAAAACTATTTGGCTCACAGCATTTATCACGTGTTTCAACTTTGGTTAACAGACTAGCTGGTATTGGATCAATTCTCCCACTAAAAACAACTAGAAAAGGTGAATTAAACACTAACGAAGGACCTGTTTGAAGAGCTCAAAAATTCCAAGACTGTAAGGTTAAAGGCCACAGATGTCTAGAAGAGAATGGAAGAAAACAGTTCAGCCCAATTAATTTGGCTCCACTTTTCCTCTCAAGGCATCTGCCTTTTTGAAAGCAGAAGATAACAGACTGAGAAGGTGAAGAACTTTTTGGTAGCCTCACAAGACTAAAGAAATGAAAATTGGAATTCAGAGTCCTCTAAGGAAGAGGAATCCTGATAAATACTCCACACTTTCAATTAGGATCTAGTAAAGGAAACAAGAACTAGATCACTCCTTAAAATGACCAAAAACCAGCTTAGAATCTACTCATGCCCTATTATAAAGACCTGCTAGAAACAGAAGAAGATAATCTCAGGAGGAAGACATCATTTATTATCTCTTCAGATTTTCATAAACAATATCCAGCATCTATCAAACAAAGGACTAGAAAACCAGAAAACAAAGAAATAAACAAAGCAGGCAATAGAAAATAACCTAGCTAGAAAATGGAACTATCAAAGACTTTAAAATAACTGTGATGGCTTAACCAAAGTGATAAAGCTTACCATTAATAGTGTGACAAACAGGTATTATGTGACTCTAATGCAATGTATTATTGAAAAGGATGATCCATCAATTACGTGCAAAAAATGTTTAACCTAAATGCAATAATGAGAAAACAACCTGACAAATCAAAATAGTGAGGCATATTAAAAGCAAAAATGGGCCTGCATTTGTTTTCTATTATCAATACCATGAAAGAAAAGGAAAAAAAAAAATACCCTAGGGACCTAATGAAATACAGCAACTAGAAGAAACACATTATCCTTGATTAAATTCTGAATTAGAAAAAAAAAAGTTAAAAATTTATAACTGAAACAATTGGTAAAGAATTTGCATATGAACTGTATATTAGATAATATACCACATCAATATTAAATTTCTTTTGATAGACAGTAATTTTTAATTTAGAGGAAGATCCTTGTACTAAGGAGAACATGTTGAAATGCTAAGGTATTAAACGTTATAAGGTTTACAATTTACTTCCAAACAGTCAACAAAAACTCAAAAAACAGAGACAAAGGGAGTCAGAGAAAGCAAAAAGGGCACTGTCAAATGGGAAAGAAAGGTATAAAGGTGTTCTCTGTACAATTCTTTCAAGTTATGGAATTTTTCAAAATAAAAAGATGGGGAAAAAAATAGATGATTTAACATTCAAGGAATCAGAAGACAAAATTGAAGAATTTCCATTAAAATCTAAAAAACAAAATATAAAAGAATCTATCAGAATCCTAGAACTAAAATGTACAATAAATGAAATTAAGAATACAATTTAGAAGGGTTAAACTGAAACCAGACAATCAAAGAAAAGCTTACTACACAAGAAAAGAGGTCAAAAGAAGCAGACTTGACCCAGTGGATAGGGCCTCCATCTACCGCATGGGAGGTCCGCGCTTCAAACCTCAGGCCTCCTTGACCCGTGTAGAGCTGGCCCACGCGCAGTACTGATGTGCACAAAGAATGCCGTTCCACACAGGGGTGCCCCCAGCGTAGGGGAGCCCCACGCACAAAAAGTGTGCCCCATAAGGAGAGCTGCCCAGCACGAAAGAAAGTGCAGCCTGCCCAGGAGTAGCACCGCATACACTGAGAGTTGACGCAGCAAGATGATGCAACAAAAAGAAACACAGATTCCCGTGCCGCTGACAACAGAAGCAGACAAAAACAAGAACATGCAGCAAATGGACACTGAGAAAAGTCAACTGGCGGGGTGGGGAAGGGGAAAGAAATAAATAAAATAAATCTTTAAAAAAAGAAAAGAAAAGAGGTCAAAAGAACATAGCAAGACTGAAGAACAAGGACTAAAAAGGATGTAAATAATGAAAAGAATGAAAAGAATAAAACTGACATATAGGACATAGTGAAAAAGTCTAACATGCACATAACTAAAATGCCACAAAAGAGAAGAGGGCAGAAGCTGTATCTAAGCTAATAACTGAGAAACTTCAACTGATAAAAGACGTCAACCCAGAATTTAAGAAGCCCAACAAAATCCTAAAGATTGAAAACTAGATTTAGGCACATAATAATGCTGCTAAAAAAAACAAAGACACAAACAAAACACAACATACCAAAACTTAATGGGATGCAGCAAAGGCAGTCCTCACAGGGAAATTTATAGCTGCTAGCATTTACATTAAAAAAGAAGAGGGAGCAGATGTGGCTCAAGCGGTTGTGCTCCCACCTCTCACATGGGAGGGCCCGGGTTCAGTTCCCAGCACCTCTTGAAGAGACAAGAACAAACAACAGGCAGGATAGGCAGAAGAAAAAAAAAACAAAAACAAAAACCAACTGAGGGAAACCAATGTGGCTCAGAGGTTGAGCACTGGATTCCCATCTAGGAGGTCCTGAGGTTCAGTCCCTGGCCCCGGGTACCTAAAAAAAAAAAAGACCTCAATCAGTAGTCTAACTTAACCCAAGGGTTTGTAACCTTTTTTGTTCCATGGGCATCTTTACCAGTCAGGTGAAAACCATCGACCCCTTACTAACACCACACTATACTGTGTATTATTTAATAAATATATCATACATGCATCAACATGCCCCCATAGGAATAGTTTTTTTTAATGTAAATTCAAGCTCACAGACCCTTTGTTAAGAACCCCTGTTCTAATCTCATACCTTGAGGAAGCAGAAAAAGATGAGCAAACTAAACCCAAAGCTAGAGGAAAGAGGGACATAATAAAGATGAAAGCAGAAATGAAATAGAAAGTATTAATAGAAAAACAGAGAACAAAACAAAATACTGTTTCTTGGAAAAGTTTGATAAAACTGACAAAATTTTAGTCAATGACAAAGATAAAAACAGAAGGCACAAAAAACTAAAATCAGAAATGAAAGGGGAGAAATGACTATCATTCTCATAGAAGTAAAAAGGATTTATATTAAGGTAATATGGCCAGTTACACACCAACAAATTAGATAAAACTAGATAAAATCTTGTGATTGGTGGTGGTCTCTTGTACCTTACACCCAAAGCATGAGCAACAAAAGAAAATAATAGGGAAACGGACTTTGGCCCAGTGGTTAGGGCGTCCGTCTACCACATGGGAGGTCCGCGGTTCAAACCCCGGGCCTCCTGGACCCGTGTGGAGCTGGCCATGCGCAGTGCTGATGCGCGCAAGGAGTGCCGTGCCATGCAAGGGTGTCCCCCGCGTAGGGGAGCCCCACGCGCAAGGAGTGCGCCCGTGAGGAGAGCCGCCCAGCGTGAAAAGAAAGAGCAGCCTGCCCAGGAATGGCGCCGCCCACACTTTCCGTGCCGCTGACGACAACAGAAGCGGACAAAGAAACAAGACGCAGCAAATAGACACCAAGAACAGACAACCAGGGGAGGGGGGGAAATTAAATAAATAAATAAATAAATCTGAAAAAAAAAAAAAGAAAATAATAGATGAATGGGGTCTCCTCAAAATAAATACTTGCACCTCACATGACTGTCAAAGGGTTTTGGAAAAGACAGCCGATTCAATGGGAGAAAATACTTGGAAATCACATACTGATGAGGGTGTTTAATATCCATGATATAGAAAGAGATGCTACAACTCAACAATAAAAAGACAAATCACAAGACTAAAAAATGGGCAAAAGACTTGAATAGACATTTGTCCAAAGAAGAATACAGGGAAGCAGATGTGGCTCAATCGAGAGAGCATCCGCTTGCCATATAGGAGGTCCAGGGTTCGAACCCAGGGCCTCCTGGCCCATGTGGTAAGCTGGCCCATGTAGAGTGCTGCCATGCACAAGGAGTGTCATGCCACGCAGAGGTGTTCCCCATGCAGGGGAACCCCACACACAAGGAGTGCACCCCGCAAGAAGAGCCGTCCTGTGCAAAAAAAGCACAGCCCGCCCAGGAGTGGCACCGCACACACGGAGAGCTGATGCAGCAAGGTGACTCAACAAAAAAGAGACACAGATTTTCGGTTCCACCGAGAATGAAAGGAGACACAGAACACACAGCAAATAGATACAAGAGAGCAGACAACTGGAGGGGGGGGGGGAATAAAAATAAATGAAAAAAAAAAACAAGAAATACAAATGGCATAAAAAAGAGAGAGAAAATGTCCTACATCACTAGCGATTAGGGAAATGCAAATCAAAGCTACAATGAGGTATCATTTCACACCTATTAGAATGGCCACTATTAAAAAGACACAACTACAAGTGTTGGAGAGGATGTGGAAAGATAGGAATACTTATTCACTGTAGGTGGGGAATGCAGAATGGTACAGCCACTGTAGAGGACTGTTTGGCAGTTCCTAAAGAAGTTTAATATGGAGCTGCCACGTGATCTGGCAATACCACTATTGGGCATTTACCCAAAAGAACTGAGAACAGTGACATGAACACACATCTGCACACCGATGTACACAGAAGTATTATCAATGATTGCCAAAGTTGGAAACCCAGGTGTCCATCAAGCAATGAACTGACAAAAATTGTGGTGTATACACATGATGGAATATGATGCAGCTGTAAGAAGAAATGAAGCCATGAAACATAAGACAACATGGATGAATCTGGAGGACATTATATTGAGTGGAGAAAGCCAGAGACAAAAGGACAATTACTGTATGACTGCGCCACTATGAACTAAATATATTGTGTAATCTCATGGAGAAAAACTTGAATATGGGTCACCAGAAAACAGAATGAGGTTAGAGAATGGAAAGCTGAAGGTTAAATTGTGCAGAATTGGTAAAAAAAAAAAAAAAAAAAAAAAGGTGTGTATTAATGAATAGAAAACGTGAAAGCCCAACATAATGTTTGTAACTAGCAGTACTATTATGTGTGTATAACTGGTTTAAGGGGAAAGTCTAAGGTCATGTACTTTACTAAAAGGAAAGCCAAAAAAATGCACCATGGAACTATACAGCATAGTAAAACCGCATGTGAAATATGAATATAGGTAACATATAACACCAGTTTTCTTTTTTGTGTGTTTGTTTGTTTTGAGGTACTGGGGCAAGGAACTGAACCTGGGACCTCATATGTGGGAGGCTGGCACTCAACCACCGAGCCACATCGGCTCCCCTGAGTTGGCTTCCTCATTTGTTTGCTTGTTGTTTATATGCTTCCAGGAAGCACTGGGAACTAAACCCAGGACCTCCCATGTGGGAAGCAGGCATTCAACCTCTTGAGCCACATCTGCTTTCCCCAGTTTTCTTTGAAACTGAATAAATGTATGTTAATACTACAAGATGTTAGTATCAGACAAAAAACATCATTATGGTAAGTTAAAGAAACCAGACACAAAGTACTATATACTGCATGATTCCACTCATATAAAATGTATAAATCAAGTTATAAAGATAAAACTAGATTAATGGTTATGTAGAGCTTAGAAAGGACTGCTAAGGGATGTGGAGTTTTTCTTTTTGGAATAATGAACTGTTCTAAAATGTTCTGTGGTGATGAATGCACAACATTGTGATTATACTAAAAGCCAATGATTACACACTTTGGATAGATGATATGGTATGTGAATATATCTCAATATAACTGCTTAATAAGTAAACAATTATGCAAGAACTGCCAGAAATAGCAGCTATGTCAGTAGGAGAAGCACAGAGAGATTGAGAAGAATTTTCTGGTTTGTCTGTTTTATATTTTTTGTTATTACTGAAATAAAGAAAATGCTCTAATGATGAAAGTGATGAATGCACAACTATGTGATTATACCAAACACCACTGATTGTACACTTTGGATGAATTGTATGCTTTATTAATATGTATCAATAAAACTGATTTGTATGTTAAAAAATAAATAACAAAAGAATGAAATTGGACCCCCAGCTCATACCATACACAAAAATTGACTCAAAATGGATCAAGGACATTATCAAGAAAGCTAAAAGGCAACTAGAAAAAATAGTTGCAAATCATATATCCAATAAAAACTTAATATCCAGGTATATAAAGAACTGCTACAACTCAACAACAAAAAGACAAACACCCCAATTTAATAATGGGCAAAGGACTTAACCTCAAGAAAAGATGATCAACATCATTAGTCATCAAGGAAACGCTTATCAAAACTACAATGAGATACCACTTTACACCTACTAGGATGGTATAATTAAAAAGACACACGGGAAGTGGATTTGGCTCAACTGACAGAGCATCCGCCTACCACATGGGAGGTCCAGGGTTCAAACCCAGGGCCTCCTGAGCCATGTGGTGAGCTGGCCCAAGTGTGGTGTTGATGCGCACAAGGAGTGCTGTGCCTTGCATGGGTGTCCCCCAAGTAGGGGAGCCCCACGCGCAAGGAGTGTGCCCCATAAGGAGAGATGCCCTGTGCAAAAAAGTGCAGCCTGCCCACGAGTGAACCACACACACAGAGAGCTGACGCAGCAAGATGATGCAACAAAAAGAGACACAGATTCCGGGTGCCGCTGACAAGAATACAAGTGCACACAGAAGAACACACAGTGAATGGACACAGAAAGCAGACAACTGGGGGGGCGGGAAGGGGAGAGAAATAAAATAAATAAATAAATCTTTAAGGAAAAAAAAAAGACACAGAAATCTTGGCAAGAATGTTAAGAATCCTCACATGCACTGTTGGTAGAATCATAAACTGGTATAGCCACTATGTGAAACAGTTCCTCAAAAGGATAAACATAAAGTTACAATACAACTCAACAATTCTACTCCTAGGCATATGCCCAAGAGAAATGAAAACATCTATTGATTCAGATACGTGTCCTCAAACGTTCATAGCAGCATTATAACAATCCAAAAGTGGAGATGACCTAAATGTCCATTAAATGATGAAAAGATAAATAAAATGTGGTATATCCATACAATGGACTACTATTTAGCCATAAAAAGACATGATATACAATATGGAGGAATCTTGAATCATTACACTAAGTGAAAGAAGTCAGTGAAATGACCACATATTACATGATTCCATTTATTTAAATGCCCACAAGAGACAAATTCACAGAAACAGAGGTAGAGCTGAGGTGAAGGAGATGGAAATTGGGGTTTCATTTTTATGTGAAAATGTTCTACAATTGACTGTGGTGATGGATGCACAATTCCAAGAATATACTAAAAGCCACTGAATTGTACACTTTAAAGAGTGAATTGTAGGATATATGAATTGTATCAGGAAAATTGCTATTAAGAGAAAACACAGACAAAACTAATATATGGTGATAGAAGTCAGAACAGTGCTTGCTGGGAAGGAGGGGATAATGCATTGGAAACAGGCATACAGGAACCCATTTGAGTACTGGAAATGTTCTATTCCTTGATATGATTAATAAGTACACAAATGTATACCTAACTAAAAAGCCGCTAAGCAGGGAGTAGATGTGGCTCAAGTGGTTGAGCACCTGCTTCCCACATGGAAAGTCCCAGGTTCGGTTCTTGGTGCCTCCTAGAAACAAGGACAAACAACAAATACATGAACTCAGCGGAGCTAATATGGCTCAGTGGTTGAGAACCAGCTTACCACATATGAGGTCCCAGTACTTTAAAAAAAAAAAAAGGCAATTAAGCTATACACCTAAGATTGCATGTAAGTATTTTGTAAGACCGTGTATTAGCCAAGGGGGTGCTGATGCAAAATACCAGAAATTGGTTGGTTTTCATAAAACCAGCTGTAAGCTTGGAGTAGGAGCTTACAGATAGTTACCAGGCCATAAAGCACAAGTTATTTCCTTCACCAAAGTCTTTTTCCACAGTTGGAGCAAGATGGTTGCTGACGTCTGCCAGGGCTTCCTGGTTCCTCTGGGCTCAGCGCCTCTGTTTTCTCCACAAGGTCAGCTGTACACTATGAGGCTCTCTAGGCTTTGCCTCTCTCTACAAGGTCAGCCGTAGACTATCAGTCAAATGGCTCTGTCTCACTTCCCCGGGCTTGTTTCTCTTTCCTCTGTGAACTTACTTCCTGGGGCTCCAGCTTAAGGCTTCAGCATCCAACTCCAACATCAAAATCCCTCAACTCTGTCCTTTGCCATGTCTTTTATCATTTGTCTTTTATCTGAGTCCCCACCCCTTGATGGGTGCCCTAGTGAGGTGGCCCAATCAAAGCCCTAATCAGGGAAGCAGACTTGGCCCAGTGGTTAGGGCATCCGTCTACCACATGGGAGGTCCGCCGGTCAAACCCCAGGCCTCCTTGACCCGTGTGGAGCTGGCCCATGAGCAGTGCTGATGTGCGCAAGGAGTGCCCTGCCACGCAGGGGTGTCCCCGTGTAGGGGAGCCCCACACGCAAGGAGTGTTCCCCGTAAGGAGAGATGCCCAGCGCGAAGGAAAGTGCAGACTGCCCAGGAATGGCACCACACACACGGAGAGCTGACACAACAAGATGACGCAACAAAAAGAAACACAGATTCCCATGCTGCTGATAACAACAGAAGTGGACAAAGAAGAACATGCAGCAAAACAGACACAGAGAACAGACAACTGGGGGGGTAGGGAAAGGGAGAGAAATAAAATAAATAAATCTTTAAAATAAATAAATAAAAATAAAATCAAAGCCCTAATCATAACTCAATCAGGCCCAGTTACAGATCAGATTACAAATATAATCCAATATCTATTTTTGGAATTCATAACCATATCAAACTGCTAAAAACTGTATGTAAGTAAATTATCTTTCAATTTAAAAGTTTAAAAATTTTTCTTTCTGTAAGTAGAAAAATTTATTTTAAGACACATTTGAAATCATCGAAACTTCAGAACATGGCATAGTTCTAGACTAATAAGGGAACAAAATGAGTTCTTTCTTTCAATATTTATTGAGTGTCTAAAATAGGCCAGGCATTGTACTAGGCACTTGGAATACAACAGAAAATGGAATAGACATGATCCCTTGCCTCATGAAAGACATCATTCTCACAGGGAGAAAGACTATAAACAAGTAAATATATAGTTACAGAGTCTGATAAAAGCTAAGGAGAAAAAGAAGAGCTTGTTACAAGAAGAAAAACAAGGGGAGAACAAACAGCAAAATGGTGGCAAGAGTAAGGAGCTCCTAGAGTCAGATCATGCTACAGGGCAGTTAGTAATCACCCAGAGCTATCTAAAACACCTTGGGGGGAGGGTGGGGACAACACCACTGGGAGGCTCCAGGAGACCAGAAGAGCATCCTGCAACATTCCTGAAAGAATGGAAGAAGGAGACTGCCCATCTGCAGAAAAGATTCCTAAATAGAGTACTCCAAGCCATGCAGGCCAGTGCCCATCATCCACTGGCAGCATAAGTTGCCTCAGGAGCTATTTCACAGCTGGAACTGGAAGCTCCACATGCCAAAAACAGGAGAGGAAGAGACGGTTGGGTACTAACTTCAGCTACTGATTAATAAATTCAGTGAGCTAAAGTATAATCCTATGAACAGCTAAAGTCTGAAACTGTCCAAGTCAGAAAGAGGCCAGTAGCCATCATTTTAACTCCACCCCCCACATGAAGCAAAGTGGACTGAAAATCACAGTGCTGGCAGGCAAAGGCTTCTTTCCAACCAGATCAGATTGCAACTCTAGCCTAAGCCCTAACCCCACCAACTCAGCAAAGAGGAACCTGGGGGGACCTGTGCCAGCCTGTCCAGGAAAATACAGGCAGTGGAGGACAGGGATCATCCTACTCTGGTGGCTCAAGCCACCTCAGGAGCTATTCTGTAGCTGGAGATGGAAGCTCCATTTCCAAAAAACAAGGGAGGAAGAGACAGTTGGCCACAGATTGCAGCTAGTAATTAATAAATTTGGCTGGCCTAAGTATGACCGTAAAAACAGCTAAAGGTTGAACCTGTATAAGTGGGAAAGAAACAGGTAGCCACCACTTTAATTCCGCCCCCAGCATAAAGAGAAGATGGGCTGCTTAAAAATCACAGTGACTGTAGGGATCAGCTTCTTTTACCCAGATTGGCCTGCAGCCCTAGCGTAGGCTTCAGTCCCACCTCTGACAGGGAGGAAGCTGATGGCACTGTACCAGCCTCTCCCAGTAACTACAGAAACATTCAGCTGGACTGAATTGGAAGTCTACCGGGGCAACCGTGGTCATTTTGGACCTGCAGTGCATAGACTGCTGCCCTCACCAGCAGCTCCACCCCCACCACAGGCAGGGGAGAAAGGCGCACGAAGCTTCATCAGTCTCTCTGGGCAACTATAGCCTAGGCCTGCACAATTTGGATTATTACACACTGCTATAGCTTTGTCCTTTCCTGTTGCAAAGGAGAAAGTTGGGAGAACCTTCATCAGTCCCTGGGGCAATGAGGGCAGCTTGAGCCTCCACAGCTTACAGTACAAACTACATCTTGGGCTCCTACTACACAACCAGCAAGACACCAACAAAAAATCACAATCTACACCAAGAAACAGGAAGATATGGCCCAGTTAAAGGAACAAGATAAGCCTCCATATGACATAAAAGAGTTGAGACAATTAATCACAAATGTTCAAACAAATCTCCTTAATAAATTCAATGAGATGGCTAAAGAGATTAAGGATATTAAGAAGAAACTGGGTGAGCACAAAGAAGAATTTGAAAGCATACAAAGAAAAATAGTAGATCTTATGGGAATGAAAGGTGCAATAAATGAAATTTAAAAATACACTGGAATCATATAATAACAGATTTGAGGTGGCAAAAGAAAGCATTGATGAGCTTGAAGAAATGGCCTCTTGGGAAACAGATGTGGCTCAACTGATAGAGCTTCCGCCTACCATATGGGAGGACCTTGGTTTGATCCCTAGGGTCTCCTGGTGAAAAAGAAGAGAAAGTGGGAAGCGGACTTGGCCCAGTGGTTAGGGCGTCCGTCTACCACATGGGAGGTCCGCAGTTCAAACCCCGGGCCTCCTTGACCTGTGTGGAGCTGGCCCACGTGCAGTGCTGATGTGTGCAAGCAGTGTCCTGCCACACAGGGGTGTCCCCGTGTAAGGGAGCCCCATGCGCAAGGAGTGCGCCCTATAAGGAGAGCCGCCCAGTGCGAAAGTAAGTTCAGCCTGCCCAGAAATGGTGCCGCACACACGGAGAGATGACACAAATAAGATGGCGCAATGAAAGAAAACACAGATTCCCATGCTGCTGACTACAACAGAAGCGGACAAAGAAGAACACACAGCGAACAGACACAGAGAACAGACAACTTGGGGGGGAAGGGGAGAGACAAAAAAAAAAAGAAGAGAAAATGTGCCTGCATGGCAAGCCAGTGCCCACAAGAGTGACCGCATGATGAGCCAGTGCTCACATGAGTCATACAGCAAGATGATGATACTTCAAAAGAGAAACAAGGGGAGAATCAAAGTGAAGCAGAGCAGAAACCAGGAACGGAGGTGGAACAATTGACAGGGAACCTCTCTCCTCATCAGAGGTCTCCAGGATTGAATCTCGGTGAATCCTAGAAGAGAGAAAATGAGAAAAGACGACAACACAGACAGCAAAAACAGCAAGGTAAGAGGAGGGGAAGAGGGAAAAATAAATAAATCTTTGGGGGGCGGTGGGGGGAAGAAACGGCCTCTGAAAAGGAACTTACAAAAAAAGAACAGATGAAGAAAAGAGTAGAAAAACTTGAACAAGATCTCAGGGAAATAAATGACAGCACGAGATGTGCAAACATACATGTCATGGGTGTCCCAGGAGAAGAGAAGGGAAAAGAGGCAGAAGGACTATAAGAAATAATGATAGAAAATTTCCCAACCCTACTGAAGGACATAGATATCCATGTCCCAGAAGCACGGCATATTCCCATCCAAATAAATCTGAATAGAACAACTACATACTAATTAGAATGTCAAATGCCAAAGACAAAAAGAGAATTCTGAGAGAAGCAAGAGAAAAGCAATGCGTAACAGATGAGGGATACCCAATAAGATTAAGTGCTGATTTCTCACCAGAAACCATGGAGGCAAGAAAATGGTGGTATGATATATTTAAGATACTGCAAGAGAAAACTTGCAGCCAAGAATCTTATATCTGGCAAGACTGTCTTTCAAAAATGAGGGTGAGTTTAGAATATTCACAGATAAACAGAAACTGAGAGACTTTGTAACCAAGAGACCAGCTTTGCATGAAATACTAAAGGGTATGCTACAATCTGAAAAGAAAAGACAGGAAAGAGGCTTGGAAGAGAATCTAGAAATGAAGACTGTATCAGTAAAAGTAACTAAAAGTGTGAAAAGAGTGGTGAGAAAATATGACAGATATAACCCAAATATTTAGGAATAAACTTAACCAATGATGTAACGCACTTGTATTCAGAAAACTACAATTCCTTTTTAAAAGAAATTTTAAAAAAGACCTAAATACTGGAAGAACACTCCATACTGAGATTGGAACACTAAATATCATTAAGATGTCAATTCTAAAAAAAAAAAAAGGTGTCACTTCTACTCAAATTGATATACAGATTCAATGCAATCTGGATAAAAATTCCACCAGCATTTTTTAAATAAATGGAAAACATGATCATCACATTTTTGGGGGGGAAAGCAGACATGGCTCAACTGATGAAGAGCATCCGTCTAACATATGCGGGGTCCAGGGTTCAATCCCCAGGGCCTCCTGAGCCATGCGGTAAGCTGGCCCATGCACAGTGCTGCCAAGAGCAAGGAGTGCCGTGCCACACAGGGGTACCCATGTGTAGGGGAGCCCCACATGCAAGAAGGGCACCCATAAGGAGAACTGCCCTGCGTGAAAAAAGTGCAGCTGCCCAGGAGTGGCGCCAAACACAGGGAGAGCTAACGCAGCAAGATGATGCAACAAAAAAGAGACACAGTTTCCCAGTGCTGCCAGATAATGCAAGCAGATGCAGAAGAACGCACAGCGAGTGGACAGAGAGAGCTGACTGGGGGGAGGGAGGGGAGAGAAATAAATAAATCTTTAAAAAAAAAAATTATTTGGAAGGATAAGCCAGATACATCTTAGCCAGATACATCTTAAAAAAGGAAAGCAAAGCTGGACTCTCACTTCTGGATTTCAAATCATATTACCTAGCTACAGTGGTAAAAACAGCATGGTACTGGCATAAAGAAAGACACAAAGACCAATGAAACGGGAATTGATGGTTCAGAAACAGACCTTCACATCTATGGTCAAGTGCTGTTTTTTTTTTTAGTATACGTGCTGCCGAAGCAACTACTGGTCAAGTGATTTTTGACTAGCCTGTCAAACCCACCCAGCTCAGGCAAAACAATCCATTCAACAAATGGTACTGGAAGAAATGGATATCCGTAGCCAAAAGAAGACCCTTATCTCACACCTTATACAAAAATTAACTCAAAATAGATAAAAAACCGAAACATAAAAACAAGAACCATAAAGCTTCTAGAAAAAAATGCAGGAAAATATCTTCAAGACCTAGTGGTAGGCGGTAGATTTTTAAAGGAGATAAGAGGAGGACTGAAATGGACTACTGATATTTAATGTATGTGGAAGTTTTAATTAACTTTACTGTAAAAGTGTGTAAATGTATAGAGTGGTTGGAACATTATAGTAACAGCTGGTTTATAAAATGGGAATGTGGCTGAAAAGGGTAGTCTAGGTATGGATATGCCAATGGACAGAAAGCTAGAGAATAATCTAGGGACTGAATAACACAATAAATTCAGAAGTGGATGAGAATTGTGGTTGATGGTATATATGTCCTTTGTGAGCTACAGCAGATGTACATCACTATTGCAGGGTGGTGGAAATGTGAAGAAGCATGGGAAAAATACAACTGGAGTGATATATGGACTGTGATTAACAGCAATACTGTTATATTCATGCATTATGCCAAAAATGTATTGTGTTGATAATGGGGGAGTATGAGAAAAGTGTATCAAAGACACTATGGACCTGGTAATAATCTGATATTATCTCATCATCTGTTAAAAAAAATGCTCCACCGTGGTGTGATGTATTCACAGAAGAGTGTTGTATTGGAATTCTGCACATGCGCATGATTGTTTTGTAAATTTACAGCTTCTGTCATATATTTTAAAAATAATAATAGGGTGGGTTGGAGGAAAAATACAACAAATGTAAGATAAGGACTATAATTAACAGTAAGATTTTGATGATATTCTTCCAAAATTTGTAACAAATGTCTCACTACAACGCAAGGTTTTGGTGGTATATTGTATACAGGACCCTGTATGATGTTATGCATGTTTGCTTTGTAAGGTCACAACTTTTACTATACACTTATTGCTTATGTATGTTCATGTATAAATGATATAAAATAATAGTAATAGCAATAGGGTGGGATGGGGAAAAATACACCAAATGTAAGATACTTTGGTTAGAAGTAATATTTTGAGGATGCTCTTTAATCATTAGCTAAAAATGTTTCACAACAATGCAAGGTATTGTTGGTAGGGTGAGGTATGAGAGCCCTGTATGATGTTATGTATATTTGTTTTGTAAGTTCACAAGTATTACTACAAACTTACTGTTTATGTATGTTTATGAATGAGTGGATATACTTTAATAAATTTCTTAAAAAGTAAAAAACAAAAACAAAAAACTAGGGGAACTAAAATACAGAGGAAAAAAAATTAATTAGACATCACTGATTATACCAACACATCAAGTCAGAAAAATGGTAATATTATTAGCAGATAGGGGATAGCAGCGAAATAGCAAGTTTAGGGGTAGTGGGAGTAAGCTTATTTTAGTATGACAAATTTGTACTAATGGTAAAATTCTAAATGGAGATGTATTGGTTAGAAATTGAGCACAAAGAGGGTAATAAAAACTACAGATGTACATATGGAAATTATCAATATCGAAGGTTGAAAAAGTTGAGCCAGGAAGTGAATGAATACTCAGATGAAATATTATGTACGTGTGTGTATGTATACACACACATATACACATATGGAAAGGTAAGAACATTAAATACCAAGCAAGTTCTTTCACCCAAGGAGATGAAGGTACAGAAGAAAAGAAAGAAAAAAGCCAAGATAACACAGAATCACAAAAGCACAAGTAGGCACGGTCTAAACATTTGTTGCATGTGGCGGCAGCACTGCCAGGCCTCACAGGCACTTCTTCCCAACCATGGACAGGTTACCATCATGTTTCCAGCAGAAAACAAATGATAAAATGTGGAAAGTACAGAAATAAAATTGGTATCAACCACCCCACTCCCCAAAAAAAAGCCAAAGCAGGAAATTTTGACAGAGCTCTGACTGCAAATGCCAAATACCCTAGATGCCAAGTAATAGGAGAACTAAGAAAACAATTTAGCTTAAATTATTAGAAATAATAACAATAGTCATTATCAGTACCACATCTACCAATTTGTCATGTATTTTACATTTTCAAAGAATTCTCCCTAATATTACTTAAGTAGGTAAAAACTGAAAAATGAGAAAAAACTGTCTTCCTTGACTCAGCTTTATGGCTGTAACAACCGACTTAATGTAAGACTATTACATATACACAAATGGAATACATTTACTCTTTTTTTTTTTTAAAGATTTACTTATTTATTTCTCTCCCCTTCCCCCTTCCTGTCCCAGTTGTCTGGTCTGTGTCTGTTTGCTGCGATGTTTTTCTTTGTCTGCTTCTGTTGTTGTCAGTGGCATGGGAATCTGTGTCTCTTTTTGTTGCATCAGCTCTCTGTGTGCGGGGCCATTCCGCAGGCTGCACTTTCTTTCGCACTGGGTGGCTCTCCTTACAGGGCGCACTCCTTGTGCGTGCGGCTCCCCTACATGGGGTACACCCCTGCATAGCACAGCACTCCTTGCGCACATCAGCGCTGCACGTGGACCAGCTCCACACAGGTCAAGGAGGCCCAGGGTTTGAACCGCGGACCTCCTATGTGGTAGATGGACGCCCTAACCACTGGGCCAAGCCCGCTTCCCCATTTACCGTTTTTTTTTTTTTCCTCTCCCCTTCCCCCCCACCCCGGTTGTCTGTTCTCTGTGTCTATTTGCTGCATCTTCTTTGTCCGCTTATGTTGTTGTCAGCGGCTGTGTCATCTTGTTGTCTCATTTCTCGTCATTTCTCCGTGTGGGCAGCGCCTTCTTAGGCAGGGTGCACTTTCTTTCCATGGAAGCCCTAACCACTGGGCCAAGTCCGCCGCCCCTCCCCATTTACTCTTTTTTTTTTTTTAAAGATTTTATTTCTCTCCCCTTACCCCCCTCCCCCATTTACTATTAAAGTATATATTTACACCCTTCAGAAATATCTTCTATATTTTAATCCTAGGAAAAATAAAGTACTAAAAGGCAAAATAACTTGCTCCCTGGGAAAAGCAAGCTAATAAGAAAGCTGGGAAATGGGAGCAAAAACTCTGAAATTCAAGCAGAGCTTGGAAACAATGTACAGGAAAAAATGAGATTAAAATAAAGACATAAATTTTGGAGTCTCAGGGGAAAACAAGGAATGATGGCTATTCATAAGAATTAGAAGAATGGGAGATGGGTAAAATAGAAAAGGAAAGGAACCATATGTTGACACCTGATGTCAGACTGAAAAGGCTCCACTAGAAACCAAAGGTAAAAATATGAATTAGAATAAACTGAGAGACAGATACCCTAATGTTAAGCAAATAAACATATACCTAACAGGAAATAAGATCTATATTATCTCCTATATCTAAGAAAACATTGTCCTGCTAGTTATACTGGGTTATCTCTAAATTATTTATAAAGTAGTTAAAGAGTAGGCATTTTCAAAAACGATGACAAATGGACAAACACAAATGTTTCTATTAATAGGCACCTGATTAGACTGCAAGGTCACACCTTTTCATAACCTAATAGTTCTCATGTTGGTATCTGCGAACTACAGAAATCCCGAAAATTTTCCAGATAGGTTTTTAAATGCTAGTGTAGGATTTACTGATAGCTGTATAACTCATGCAAGGAGAAAAAAAGTTGGCAAATACAGAATCACAATTATTCTGATTTTACAGGATAAAAGAAATCCAAGTTTTAGTTTGCATTTTTATGTAACTAAATAAATCTAACATAATCAACTTGGAGAAAGTGTCTCTAGGAAGAATACTTTACTACTATAGTACCCTTGAAACTGTGACAGCTCAAATGTTGAACTTACTATTTTTTCTGCATTGGAATTACTTAGGCCTATCATCTTTCCAATAGAGTGTAAGTTCTTCAAAAGTGAAGGATAACCTTAATTATTTCTGTATCTTCCAAAGCACACAGATAAGACTTTTGACCATAATAGGCACTTAATAAATTGTTAAATAAGAAGTGAAATGACAAGACATCATGATCTCAAAATTCTACAACATCTCTTTGTTTAAGCATGAAGTCTATTCTTTTACTAGATAACTGAGATACTGACAGGTTTGGAGGGCAGCTGTCAGAACAGAATCCAAAATATTGATTTTGGGGTACAAAATCAGTTGCAGCAGAGAACAAGCATATCAGTTCTTTACAGATAAGGAAAACAGAGATTCTGAGAGGATGAGACATTTTTCAAACAAAACCTTTATTTTTAGAACTTCACTTGCCTTGCCAGGATGGGGACTTGATTCTGCCTTGTTTTAAATATATATTTTCTGTTTTAGCAATGAGAAGAAACTCAATATTTTCCTAGCTAAAATCTGAAGATAAAAATGGAAGCTCAAAATCCCCCAAAATGGGAGTCTCTTCTGCAATGAGCTTACTTTAAAATATTATCAGTATTTCTGAAATTGGAAAAAGGAAAAGAGTGTTAGGCAACTAAACCTAATATAAATTATAACTTTCATCTTGCAATGCTTATTATGTTATTATCTAGTTGGGTTTTGTTTTTTAAACTAAACTAAAATACAGATAGCTGCTTATATGAATTCCGAGGACAATTCGATTAGACATTATCTTAGAAAAATTCTCAAATTACTACCTGTGCAGAGGTAGCAAGTAGAATCAAAGGAAAGGAGCCACCTTCTGATTTCAAGTAACCTCCATTACTCAGTGCTGTTTCACCTGCTGTTTGAAAAGTGCCTCTTTTCAAATAATTGTCTTCTGCAATAAAAACTAAATACAAGAATGACCTCTAAGAAACCTGGCAAACTCGAATACTACAAACCATTAAGTAAACGCGCAATTTAAAAAATTACCTTTAATATTTTTTAAAAAATGAATAAATAAAATAAAATTTAAGAAAAAAATTACCTTTGATGATACTGCCATAGTAAATATTGAGAGGGCATAATTTATCACCTTATTTTGAATTATAGGAGAGTTTAAAAATTGTTGACATCCAAAAAGTAACTTGTAAGTTAATTTTGTTTTGGCCACTAAGTCATAAAATTAAAAAAAAAAAAAAAACAACAATTTTTAAAGACAATCAAATCCTGATACCCTAGACACTACAGTACATTGCTCAATGTTTTCCCCTCTGCTAAGGTGTGGAAGGGAGAGAGAAAGAAAGAAAGGGAGGGAGGAAGGAAAAGGGATTCTTTACAAGGAGAGAATAAAGCACTTACACTTCATAGGACTTTCTAGCCACAGATGCCAGGTGCTACCCACTGAAATCCAGGCTTGGACTAAGCTCCACATTTCAGAAAGGACCATCTCAACCGAAGCCTGGGGCTCAGAGTCAGCAGGAGGAAGCTGCAGCTCCCACTAGCAGCACATTTCAAAGAGGCTGCAACAAGAGAACATTTTCCATTTAAGCATCTAATTCCAATCTCCATTTCACAAAGCAGTAGCAGAACAGGCCTTTATATCAATCTTGACAAAAGATCATTTCCATGACTATATGAGGCAGGCTATGGCCTAGCAATCCTTTCACTAACATGCTCTAAGTCCTTCATTATACTTCATGGCAGATCCTAAAAGTACCTCCCCCCCACCCCTTTCTTTTTAATGGTGCACTACTGTTCCAAGACTCACTTCTACACCAACAGTTCTAAAACTTCCAAATCAACCAAAATCATTGAACAGGAAGGACCTCAACAAAACAAGCACACACCCAAATAGGAGCCTAAGTATTCATTAGCTGCCAAGAATTAAAAGATTAGCGCTGCTACTTAACCCTATTCAAAAACTCCCCAAATTAAGTAGAATTTACTTAAAATACTTCACTGAGGTTGAAAGAGCTCTGGCAAATAGAAAAGCAAAGTTATGGAAATACCAATATTTCAAAGAGACTTGAATAGTAAAATAAAAGTGTCAGGATGCTGTACTTTTTTAAAAAAAGACATTTTAGTAAATATATTTATTAAATGAAGACTTCTAAGGATTTATAGTACACTAGGAGGTGCCACATCAGAGAACAGAGGGAAAAGAAATCTTTAAGTGAAAACTATAAGCCAGACTTTTAAAAAATTAACGTTTTAGACACATGCACTGCAATGATGTGGTATACAGCTAGAAAATTTGAATTTCCCATATCAAGAAAAATTATTTTCCTAAGACAGGGAAAGAAAAAAAAACGAGTCTAATTTACCTGAAACAACAACAACAACAAAAAGTTAAAGTCAGTTAGCTCTCTTAAGCTTTTGTATCTAGCCCTTTAGGAGAATTTTACAAATTCCTCATACATGGGAATCAGGTGCTCAAACACTGAGAGATGACTTTTTCATGTTTGTTTTTGTTTGTTTTTAAGAGGTACCAGGGATCAAAGTCAGGATCTCATACCTGGGAAGCAAGTACTCACTACTTGAGCTACACATCAGCTCTCCCAAATTACTTTCTGATGGTATTCTTGGACAGTGTGGAGAGAAACGTTTTCAAGGGATCTTAAGAAAAATATAGTGATAGTAGCACAGCACTGTGAATGTAACTAACACCAATAAATTGTACATTTGAAAGTGGTTAAAATGGAAAATGTTATTTTGTGTATGTGGACACAATTAAAAATTTTTTAAAAAGAAAAACACAGAATGATCATTACTACCTAAAAATAATTTTTTTCAGTATACCTTATTTTGTAAGAGGGCCTGAAATACAGGAACCATGATGAAATTAAACTGAGCTAATATCTTTACCACAACAAGGATGAGCAAACACCATCCCAACTCTAGAAGCAAAATTTTAAAGAAAAAATAATCGTAAAGCCTCTAGCAAACTTTCAGACCAACAAAAAGTCCCTGAATGCATAAATAACTTTCCTAGAAGTAAAAAAGCTCATTTACAGAGATAGGTTCAGCCAATTTACACTTTCACAGCAAACTCTGTAATAACTTAACAGATATTTAAAAGTAAATAATAAATATTTCTACTCAAATTCCAGGAGAAATACAAAAACACACAAATCAAATTCAGTAATATAATGCCCACATTCATCTTGATCACAAAGGAAGGAATCAATAAGGCTACATGACCACAGCACTGCATACTGTGGTCTCCCACAGTTTATGAGGAAATCCCAGGGCCTCTAGGACAAACATTTTCAAGCAATCCTATGTCATAATAGTTTCTGGCAAATGAATTTTGGCTGTCTTGTAGGTACTGATCACACATACAATGAATGATACTGAGATACCCTGCCAAAATATTATCATGGCAAGTGTAAAGAATCCCTAGGCAAATTTAAAATCCTTGGTCATTTATGTACATGAATAGTAATCCTGAAGAATGGTCCTGAAAAAAGAGAAAAGATACAAATAAATAAAATCAGAAATGAGAGGGGGGACATTAGTACTGATCCCACGGAAATAAAAAGGATCATAAGAAGATACTAGATGGAATAGACAAATTCCTAGAAACAAAGGAACATACACTGACTGTATTAGAAATAGAAGATCTCAATGGACCAATTACAAGAAAGAGATTAAATCAGTCAACAAAAACCTCCCAACAAAGAAAAGCCCAGGACCAAATGGCTTCACAGGTGAATTCTACCAATTTTTCCAAGAAGAATTAATACTAATCCTGATCAAACTCTTGCAAAATACTGAAGAAGAGGGAAAATTATCTAACTCATTCTATAAGGCCAATATCACCCTAATATCAAAGCCAGATAAAGATACTTCAAGGAAAGAAAATTACAGACCAATTTCTCTTATGACCATAGATGCAAAAATCTCTCAACAAAATACTTGCAAATGGAATCCAACAGCACATCAAAAGAATTATATGCCATGACCAAGTGGGTTTTAAAACAGGTATGCAAGAGTGGTTTAATGTAAAAAAAATCATTAATGTAATATACCACTTCAAAAAAACAAAGGTGAAAAACCACACAATCATCTCATTTGATGCAAAAAAGGCATCAGACAAAAGTCAGCATTCTTTCTTGTTAAAACACTTAGACAAATAGGAATAGAAGGAAACTTCCTCAACATAATAAAAGGCATATATGAAAAACTCACAGCTAACATCACACTCAGTGGTGAAAGACAAAGTTTTCCCTCTATGATCAGGTACAAGACAAGGATGACCAATGTCATCATTGTTATTCAACACTGCACTGGAAGTTCTAGCCAGAGCAATGAGGCAAGAAAAAGAAATAAAAGATCCAAATTGGGAAGGAAGAAGTAAAACTTTCACAATTTGCAGATTTAATGATCCTATATAAAATCCTGAAAAAAATCTACAACAAAGCTACTAGAGCTAATAAAACAAATTCAGCAAAGCAGTAGGGTACAAAATCAACACACAAAAATCAGTACTGCTTCTATATACTAGTAATAAACAATCTAAAGAGGAAATAAGGGGAAACAATTTCATTTATAAGAGCAACTAAAAGAATCAAGTATTTAGGAATAAATTTAACCAAGAATGTAAAGGACTTGTACAAAGAAAACTACGTAACATGGCTAAAAGAAATCAAAGTAGACCAAAATAAATGGAAGGGCATTCTATGTTCATGGATTGGAAGACTAAATATCGTTAAGATGTCAAGTCTACATGATTTACAGAGTCAGTGCAATCCCAATCAAAATTCCAACATCAACTTTTCAAAAATGGAAGCCAATCATCAAATTTACCTGGAAGGGTAAGAGGCCCCAAATAGCCAAAAACACCTTGAAAAAGAAGAATGAAGTTGGGGACTGACATTTCCTGACTAGAGATCATATTACAGAACTACAGTGGTTAAAACAGCATGGTACTGTCATAAAGATAGACACAATGATCAGTGGAATAGAAATGAGAGTTCGAAAATGACCCTCACCTTTATGGCCAAGTGGTTCTTGACAAACCTTCCAAGTCCTCACTACCAGAACAAAACAGTCTCCTCAACAAATGGTGCCGGGCGAATTGAATATCTATAACCAAAAGAATGTAAGAGCACCCCTATCTCACTACCTATGTAAGAATCAGCTAAAAATGGATCAAAGACCTAAATATAAAAGCCATAAAACTACTAGGAGAAAATGTAGAGAAACACCTTAAAGATCTTGTGGTAGGTAGTGGTTTCTTGGACTTTACACCCAAAGCACACGCAACAAAAGAAAAAATAAATAAATGGGACCACCTCAAAATTAAACACTTTTGCAGCTCACAGGACTTTGCCAAAAGGGTGAAAAGGCAGCCGACTCAATGGAAGAAATTACTGGAAATCAAATATCCAATAAGGGTTTAATAACCATGATATAAAAAGAGATGTTACAACTCAACAATAAAAAGACAAATGACCTAATTAAAAAAAGGGCAAAAGACCTGAATAGGCATTTGCCCAAAGAAGAAATACAACCGGCAAAGAAAAACACATGAAAAATGTGCAACATCACTAATGATTAGGGAAATACAAATCAAAACTACAATGAGGGGAAGCGGATTTGGCCCAACAGATAGGACATCTGCCTACAACATGGGAGGTCCAAGGTTCAAAGCCAGGACCTCCTGACCCGTATGATAAGTTGGCCCACGCGCAGTGTTGATGTGCACAAGAAGTGCCGTGCCACACAAGGGTGTTCCCCACGGAGGGGAGCCTCACATGCAAGGAGTACACCCCGTAAGGAGAGCCACCCTGCGCGAAAAAAGTGCAGCCTGCCCAGGAGTGGCACTGCACACAGAGAGCTGATGCAATAAAAAAGGGACACGTTTTCCCAGTGCCATCAAGGGTGCAAGTGGACACAGAAGAACGCACAGCAAGTGGACAGTGCAGATACCGGGTGGGGGTGGGGGGATAAATAAATAAATCTTTAAAAGAATAAAATAAAATAAAATAAAAGACATGGCAAAAGACAGAGTTGGAGGGTTTTTGATGTTGGAGTTTTAATGTTGGGAGTTTGATGCTGAAGCCTTAAGCTGGAGCCCCAGTAAGTAAGCTCACAGAGGAAACAGAAGCAAATCCCAGGAAGAGAGGAATGCTGAGCCCAGGAAGAAGTCAGCCCTGGGAAGAGAGAAACCCTGAACTCAGAGAAAAGCAAGACCCTGGAAGGGAGGAACCCAGGAAGCCTGAACCCTCGCAGATGTCAACAGCCATCTTGCTCCAACACATGAAAAAGGACTTTGGTGAGGGAAGTAACTTATACTTATGACCTGGTATCTGTAAGCTCCTACCCCAAATAAATACCCTTTATAAAAACCAACCAATTTCTGGTATTTTGTATCAGCACCCCTTTGGCTGACTAATACAAGTTGTGAAAAAGAATGAAGTCCTGTTGCATGCGATAGCATGGATGAACCTTGAGGACATTAGGCTGAGTGAAATAAGCCAGACACAAAAGGAAAATATGGCATGATCTCACTGACATGAACTAACTATACTAAGGAAACTCAGAGTAAGAATCTAGAATAAAGGTTACCAAGGGGTAGACTGGGATCAGAAAATGGGGCACTAATACTTAACTGGTATAGAATTTCTATTGAGATTAATGGTAAAAGTTTAGAAATGGATGGTGGTGACGGTAGCACATTATTATGAGTGTAATTAACAATGCTGAATTATGTAAGTGAATATGATTGAAAAGGAAAGTTTTGGATTGTGTATGTTACTAGAATGAAAGTTAGAAGACAAAACATGTGACTATAACCCAGTGAACCCTGTTGTGGACTATAGATTGGGGTTAATAGTACAAGCATAAAAATGTTCTTTCATGAATTGTAACAAATGTATGCCATTAAAACAAGGTTTTAATAATAGGATTGTGGGAGGCAGACTTGGCCCAGTGGTTAGGGCGTCCGTCTACCACATGGGAGGTCTGCGGTTCAAACCCCAGGCCTCCTTGACCCATGTACAGCTGGCCCATGCGCAGTGCTGATGCACACAAGGAGTGCCGTGCCATGCAGGGGTGACCCCCGAGTAGGGAAGCCCCATGCACAAGGAGTGCGCCCCGTAAGGAGAGCCACCCAGCGCAAAAGAAAGTGCAGCCTGCCCAGGAATGGTGCCACACACACGGAGAGCTGACACAGCAAGATGATGCAACAAAAGAAACACAGATTCCCGTGCCACTGAGAACAACAGAAGCGGACAAAGAAGATGCAGCAAATAGACACAGAAAACAGACAACCAGGGCGGGGGGTGAAATAAATAAATAAAATTAAAAAAAATAATAATAATAGGGCTGTATACGGGGAGGAAATACACCTAATATAAACTAGAGACCACATTTAATAGTGATATTTTAATATTCTTTCATCAATTTTAACAAAGATACCACACTAATGCAAAGTGTCAACAATAAAGAGGTATATGGGAATGCTGTATTTTTTACATGACTTTTCTGCAAACCTTTGATTTCTCTAGTTAAAAAAAGAACAGCCTTGGAAAAAAGTAAACAAATAAATATAGATCCATAAAATCAACTTGGATTGGAAGTGGCTGAAACCTGCATTCCTTGATAGTTCTTTTACTATGGGTCTTATACTAGGCAGCCCAGCTCTAAAAGTAGAAAATGCCACTTGAAGCAAAGGGGGTGGAAGTGGGGGAGGAGAGACATGTGATGGGTTTCTTGAAAGTCAAAAATACAGGAAATGTCTTTCCTGTAATCACCCGTCTCTATTCTTGCCTATATGAGAAAATTTTTAACAACTCACATAAACCAGAAAAATTACAAATCTGTTGGACATATTAAGCATTTCTCAATGTCCTGTTAAAATGAAAACGTTAGGTAACTCAGAATGCTTATTTGTATATTTTCAAGTAGAGTTTCAAGTATCTTCTCCTACTTCGGGGATATCTGTTTAAATAGTATTACACTATGGCTGTGGTAGAGAATAAAACAAGAAAACAGTGAATACAGAGAAAAACTGAAAATAATTATATAATGGGCCTGAGAAAATTAAGTAAAAACCAAAATGTAAACTCTGTTAATGAAATGTTTCACAAAGGGAAGGAAAAAAAAAAAAAAACTTGCTTCATAATATTTTCATTTTGGAAACTTAGCAAAAAGAGGAAAATTAAGTTGTTACTTTTAAAGGCTTTTGCATGGCACATACTACAAAATTATCCCTTTAAGAAGTAATACTGTAAACTTCTAATAAAGGCAATAAGTCTTCTCTGGGGCTTCACCTGTACAAGAGAAAAACTTGTATAAGCACTCTCGGGTAATACGTGAGTACCATGATGCAAGCTAGGGAATTGAGCAATCTCAATTTCCTATGAATTAAGTTTGTTTTTAAGTTCAGCAAGGCTTTCTCTAATAAAATCTATTTTCCATTTCCTCCATTAACATGAGTGCAGTCACCATGAAAGAATGTTAAAGAAAGATCTAGAAAGTTTTGTAGAAAATTGTGTTATAATTAGAAAACGTAGCAGTGCCCTGATATTATAGCCAGAATCAAACCATCACCTTTGACCCAAGACTTAGAAAAACAAGGAATAAACTAATCTATTGCCAAGAGAAATATCTTCTCAAATTCATATACATAGGCTCCACTCTTCCAAAAATATGAAAAGTCCTTTAACTGCACTGTCCAGTTCAATAGCACTAATCAAAAACAGCTACTAACACTTCAAATGTGGCTAATGAGCCAAGGAACTAATTTTTTACTTTTATTTAATTGTAATTAATTTAAGTTTAAATGGCTGTACATGGCTAGTGGCTACCAGACCGGGTGATTCAGCTAGAATGGTAAACTCTTTGAGAGAGAGGCCTTTGGTTTTTATTATTTATTTATATATTCAAAGTTTCTAGCACAGTGTAATGTTTAGAGTATTCATATGTTCAATGAACTAACTAATCCATAAAAGTTTTAAAGCATCTGTTTTATATTCTAAAGTCTTTCCTTTAAAAGCATGTCTTAATTTAAGGTCCACTTGACCAGAGGATGAGGACATATGCATAAATAATGCCTAATTATTTAGATAAATCAATCATTAAATGAAACATCACTCTAGGTTTTAGAAGTAGGCTAATGAATTATGAAATTCTGCAGGGACAGTTACTGGACATTATCTGTCCTCCCATGGCCCACTGAGTGGACTGTGGGAAAGTGTGGGCTATGGTATGGACCATTGACCATGAAGTGCAGCGGTGCTCAGAGATGTATTCACCAAATGCAATGAATGTCTCATGATGACGGAGAAGGTTGTTGTTATGGGGGGAGGAGTGGGATAAGGGGGGTAGGGGTATATGGGGACCTCATATTTTTTAATGTAACATTAAAAAAATAAAGAAAAAAAAAGAATTATGAAATTATAAGTACTGGTAAAGAAATTCGAAGGTGATATTCCAAGACCTCCTGATCTACTAAATGCCAACTTAGTCCATCAAAGCTTGATTGGATTTCATTTGATTTATAGTTTTCATCATTCTTTTACAGTTTCCAGATTGGATCATAAAACTTTTGAGGTATGGGGAGCAGATGGTTGAGTGCCTGCCTCCCATAAACAAGGTCCCAGGCTCAATCCCCAGTGCACACCACCCCCTCAAAAAAAGACTTCTGAGGTAAATTCTAACCTACACATTGCCTCTGTAAAAGCAGTCTCTTTACAATATAAAATACAACCTTAGAAAAACTGAGTAGCATAATTCATTAGTCCTATAAAGAGATGGTCTTTCCTTCCATTGTTTCCTATATTGTTTAATTTTGGTTACTGGAGGCTGACAAAGGAAACTACAGGCCCCTGCTAAATAAGTTACCATTAAAATCTGCCTCAAAATAATTTTCTCTTTTTAGAATGCCTTGGAGATATCAGCGATATTTTCCCAATACATAAACATAGCCATAGATTGTTTCTAGAGAATTTTGGTGGAAAAAAATATGGAGTAATGAATATTAGATTCTTCAGAAAATGGCTTTTTTCCATACCAATATTAGAGAATGAGTAGATGGAAATGCAAAGCATGAGCTAAACCACATTCAAAATACACCTGCATACCATGTCCATTATCCCCAGGTCGTAAGAACTGTATTAAATAACTCTAAGAATAGTTAGGAAGATAAGGAGGTAATAAGGATAATAGTTTTCCAAAATGTGTATTCTTGAAAGTGGTTCTGTAACAAACAAATCAGGTCCCTTGCCAATTTCAAAGAGCAAATTAAAACACTATCCTTGTTACTACACTAAAATAGACTTAATTAAAATGCCACCTGGTGGGAAGAGGATGTAGCTTAACCAGTTGGGCACACATCTACCACTTGGGAGGTCCCAGTTTTGGTTCCTGGTGCCTCCTGGAGAAGGCGAACCAACAGTGAGTAGACAGAAGAGAGAACCATGGGTGGGGTGGAGGATAAAGAAAGAAAAATAAATAAATAAATCTTAAAAAAAAAAAGCCACTTGGTGACTATTTCAAGAAAACAGCCTTATTAAAACAAAAAAGCCTTTACCCTTTCTGTACTTGAGTCTTTTCAAGTATAAAATGAGGGTAAGGAAGCGGATGTGGCTCAACTGATAGAGCGTCTGTTTACCATATGGAGGGTCCAGGGTTCAATCCCCAGGGCCTCCTGACCATATGGTAAGCTGGCCCACACACAGTGCTGCTGCACGCAAGGAGTGCCCTGCCACACAGGGGCACCCCCACACAGGGGTGCCCCACGTGCAAGGAGTATACCCTGCAAGGAGAGCTGCCCACATGAAAAAAGTCCAGCCTGCCCAGGAGTGGCGCTGCACACACAGACAGCTGATGGAGCAAGATGATGTAACAAAAAAAGAGATGCAGTTTCCAGTGCCACCAGAAAATGCAAGCAGACGCAAAACACACAACAAATGGACAGAGAGAGCAGACAATGGAGGGGGAAGGGGAGAGAAATAAATAAAATAAATCTTTAAAAAAAAAATGAGGGCAATATGAACTTATCTCATGAAAGTTTAAAAAAAAAGACTGAAAACAAAGGATCATAGATGGTTAAATAATATTTATTTTCTATTATCCACAGATATGGTGGAGATTGTAAACATAAATGAAATTCACAGATAAAGACAAATTTGAGTTAGCCAACTGTCCTTTGGAGCATTCAACAAACATTTTTAAAAACCTGTATGTCAGACATCTGGATTTCTCTTTCACAATAACTATGATTTATTCTTTCAACTACAGGTATAGGACTATATAAACAAGCAAATGTGATGAGATCCTACAGTCTAGTAGGGGAGAAAAATCAAAGAAATAACAAAGCTGGACAAAGGTAACACCCCCTCCCCCCAAAAACCATTTGTTTACTATAGAAGATACTACAGTTGTTTAAATGCTGAAGGAAAGGACCTAATAAAAAAGGGAGTCTGAAGATGCAGGTGAGACAAAAGATTAAGATCCCTGAGAATTGTGAAGATAAGATGTAGAGGACACCTGGGTCTGAAAGAAGTGGTTAGATATATCCAAGCTGAAATTTTACCAAAGCTGAGGGAGAAGTGGCTAGATACAACCATGCTGAAGTTTTACCAAAGCAGGGAGAAAAGTTTGATCATACACTTAGGAAAGTGACTAGAATGAGAGAGGCTTTGATGAAACTCTAGAATTAATGTTTAACATGGTCTAACTGATTAAACATATCTGATTGCCTCAAGTTCCTTCCAAAAATCCAATAAAATGAGAGTAAGGGGATTCAATTTTAAAAAGCAGGGGGGAGGGGGGAGGACCCACAAGGACAAAGAGAATGGAAACAGATGACAGACAGCAACAGATCTGTAGAAACTGGGAAGGCTAATGGATGAGTGATAACTGTCTTAGCAAATATGAAAAGGCTAAAAACTTGCTTCCGTAGGGACGGGGTGGGGGAAGGGAAGGGATGAAAATGGGGAAATCAAGAAACAAATGGGGAAACGGACTTTGGCCCAGTGGTTAGGGCGTCCGTCTACCACATGGGAGGTCCGCGGTTCAAGCCCCGGGCCTCCTTGACCCGTGTGGAGCTGGCCCATGCGCAGTGCTGATGCGCGCAAGGAGTGCCGTGCCACACAGGGGTGTCCCCCGCGTAGGGGAGCCCCACGCGCAAGCAGTGCACCCATAAGGAGAGCCGCCCAGCGCAAAGGAGGGAGCAGCCTGCCGAGGAATGGCGCCGCCCACACTTCCCGTGCCGCTGACAACAGAAGCGGACAAAGAAACAAGATGCAGCAAAAAGACACAGAAAACAGACAACCAGGGGAGGGAAGGGGAATTAAATAAATAAAAATAAATCTTTAAAAAAAAAAAGAAACAAATGAACTCATGTTGTAAAACCCCAAAAAGGCTCAGGAATTAGAAGCAACAGGTATATCTGAAGGCACATGTGCAGATGAAGCGGAAAACAAAAGGGTGGTTTGGAAATCTGTATAAAAAAGCAGATGCCTAGAATGCCTCTCTGAATCTGAATAGCCAAGCTACTATCCCTCTCCTATTATCACAAATGACTCAGGATTTAGGATTTACTTTGCAAAGTCTGAAGTAGAGGAATGACGCTCTTGGGCAACAGACTCGGCTAAGGACAGGAGTGTCACTCTGAAAACAGGAGATTAATTTAAAGGTTAGTGGTGAGATCCATCCCCCAGTCTCTTTCTCTCACTTGGCTCTAAAAACACTGGTAGCCTAGCTTATAACCCCCAGACAGGAGAGAGGACTCCTTTCCAGGGTAAAACTGGCCAAGAAAAACTACCAACAGAAAGACAATGGGGAGAAGGAGCAAATGTTCCCTTCTCAATTATCCATGAAATGGATACAAGAAAAGAAAATGGGATCCAGGAATCAATGGTTCCAACACAGAAAGATGTAAAGGGAATTCCCTGGGATAGCATTAGAGACATAACAGGATAAAAGTTATGCAACAGGCCTAGAGAACAATCATGCCAGATTGGAGCAGGTGGGTGTAAGGCTCTCAGATGGATGTTTCCTTCCACTAAAAAAGGAAAGAGATTACCAGTGAGAACATACTAAAAGAGTATTTACACTACTGATACAACATTTGGGATGAACTGCTGTGTAGGTATACAGAAAAGTAAGCAAATGTGGGAGGGAAAAAAAAGGTAATGATTATCACCAAAAAGAAATGAGCTATAAAAAAATTCTGCCAACGTATATATGCTATATGGTTTGCAATGTGTTGATTTAACTGAAAATGAGTTATAACTAAGTAGTGGAGATGATGGAGTGAGAGGAAAAGGACAGGGCCTAAATACTCATAAGCGCCTTCTTTCATAGAAGTGTATAGATACTTAAAACTGAAAAATCAATAAAGGGCAAAAAATAAACTTGTTATTTAGAAGCATAGAGATCAAACATCACAAGAAACAGCAAAGAGTTTATACTTGCTTCTATGAAGTGAGATACAGATAAGAGAATTTTGGAGCATAGAGGATTATACTCTTTTTTCATCCTAAGGCTTGTAAAAATATTTCCATTTTAAACGTTTTTAAAAAGTTTAAAGTTTTAAAACTTCCAAAGGTTTAAAAATAAATTTTTAAAATTCTGACAGATCCTTAAAATTAATATTTTTGAGATGGGGGAATTGGCACATGTTTTGGTCATGACAAGATCCAGGGAGCAGACTGTGTGACCAGATGGTTGAGGAAAATGAGGTAAAAGAATGAAAGGCCACTGTTTCAGCTGAATTACAAATCCAGATGCTGCAGGTGACTAGAAGTAATGATGCATGACTGTGCTGGATATTTCCCAGGTATACTTTTACACTTTTCTCAATGTTTTCTGCTCCAGTAGGATGACCTATATGAATTATATCAAAAAGTTCCCATGGACCATGGCTTTTGGTTGGGTTTGGCCAAAGGGGAGTCTCAACAATTAAAAGGAAAAGATGAGGTTGGGGATATTTATTCCTTCAGCTCTCTCCCTGCAAGATCATATCAAGAAAGCTGTGTCCCTTCAACCAAAAGTCACCATTCCTCTCAGGGTAGCCAATTCCATACTCTTTCTTCCAAGTTTAAGTAACTACTCCCTCTCCTAACGCTTGGGCCTATGGCTGTTAATAGTTTAACTATGTTACACTATTTCTTGGGGCACCATTACATGCATCCTTATAAATAGCAGTCTTATAAAATAAACCCTATTTAAATTATCCTAACATGTCATTCGTTTCTCTTGGGACCCTATTAACAGCAGTGATCATGTCAGGTTACAACCAAGTAGGGGGAAATAAGGAGAGAAAAGTGACTAACATTTAAATAACAATTACTAACATTTTGAGTTCTCTGTGCCAAGAATTTTTGTAAGCTCTTTGTCAGCACATTTAATCATGGCAAATACCCTATGTGGTCAGCAGAGATTTTTGTCTGGTTTGTTTCCATATACCAAGGTGTAACTCAGTTCCTGGTACAATGTATGTGTATTGTTCTAAAATATACACAAAGAAAAGCAATTTAGAAGGGAAGAGCTGACTTTTGTAGTATGATGTAGCACTTCTCCTATTCACACTTTAGAAAACCGTAAAGTCAAGGATTTGTGACACTCTAAATCACAGAAACTGACTAAATACTAAATAAGCCCATAAGGGGAACAATTTTGTGTAGCTTACGAGTATTATTTATCTTCCCACAAAGTAAACCAGGATTTGGGCCCCGATTTTAAAAAACAAAGTGAAATATTCAAAGTCGGAGTACTAAAATTTTAAATATTTATTATGCACTTGGAGCATACGGGCTTATTTAAAAGAGCAGAGCATTATGAGTTTAAAAAAGAGGGGTGGGGCAAACCTAAAACGCTTGGGAGTATAAAATGCAAAAATAATAAAAAGGTAAGCAGCTTGTACAAGCCTCTTCAGTTTTAAAGGTACTTCAAAAACACACATTCACAAAAAAATAAAGGACAGCCAATAAGAATGGAAATTAGGGAGAGGAAACATAAGATGTGAAACAACGGATACAATAAGAGGTAATTAGAAGTAACAAAGGATTTTTCTCAAATCCATCACTGAATGCACGCCAACACTTACACTGAATAACCAAGGAAGCTATGATACCCATTCTACCAATGAAAAACTTCAAAATCAGAAAAGTGACAAGGTCAGAGACCCAATTTGTAACAAAACGAGGACTCCAAAGATAGTCTGAAACCAGAATTTATATTTTTTTACACTATGTCGCACCCCCAAACAAAGGGAAATTCACATTTATAAGACTAGAATACTGAGAAGTTTCGAGAATGATGGATTCAAACTAGAAGGAGAATCAGGAAGGAACAGTGAGGTGTAAGGCTATGATCAGGAAGCAACTGCCAGGTACAAACTTGGACTCAAGAAAAAGCTGTTAAAACACCGTTAAAGTGGAAGGTGGAGAAAGACAAGGATTGAATTATGTTGAAGGACGACAAAAACAGAAAAGCAAGGCCTAAGAAGCAGCAGCAAGGTTAGAATCTTGAGGACTAGATTGATGCCACACGCAGAAGTATAAGGACCCACAAATCAGATTCTACAGGGTGCGAAAAGGGCCAGTTCAAGACCGCCCGACCAGCTGCGACCAGTTCTCAAGAAGCGGCGGATATAGCTTCGCAACCCCACCCAGCAGCAGCAGCTCCTCCCCCAGGAGGACCTCACGAGGCAAGCCGCCAGGCTGAGGTTACCCCCTCGAGCCTAGGTCCCACCCCGCCACTGCCCCGCGGCACAGAACGGCCTCTCCGGGCCCTCACCGAACGCTGCAGCTCCCCAAGCCAAAACGAGGCGCGTTCCTTTCCGCTGGGATCTGGGTCGTGGTAAAGCGCCTGCACTGCCTGGTACACGAGCTGCAATGTCGGCTTTGCCCCTTCCATGGCGGTGGAAGCAGTGGCGGCAGCGACTGCTGTTGCTCTTTACACGAGGCTTCTCCGGTTGCTTCGCCTTCGCGCTTCCTTACTGCCTTGGCCACGGCCGCTCCCTGACTGGCGCCATCTCCTCCTCTTCGGCCGTTACCAGGGCAGAGGGGTTCCGTGTGGAAATTGACCCCTTGGAAACAGCGGTTAAACCGTATTTAGGTTCCTGGCCTTTTTTCCGATCCTCCAACTAGGCTCCGGATTTCTGAGTCCAGGAGCTGGTGCTCGACTCGTTACCCTCTAGCTTTTCCTCAGAAATCTGTCCCCGCCTGACAAAAAACACGCACTGAACCTAAGCCGCGTTTACCCGGACCGGAAATGGCAACACCAATACCTTTGGCACACTTCCGCCTAGTGCACTGCAAACGGCTTCCTTCCAGACACGCCTCCTCCGTGTCTCCCCGTCACCTTCCGGAAGTGACCTTACTGGTGCAAGAGTTGAGACAAGGGGTTGGAAGTGGAGCTCTCCGTTTCTTTCCTCCGACTGGAGTTTTAGGATCGACGTGCATCCCATCCCTGAGCCGCTCTCCTCTCTGGCATCGGATCGGATATCTTTCTCCAGCTCTCACCAGGAAATCCTTCCTGGCACAGGGCACAAGGCTAGTCAATTCATTGGCAGTGTTCAGTGTAACTGGAGACACAAAGGTGACAGTACAGTATTGTGCAAACTCTAGTGAGAGACAGATAGTAATCAGTAGCTTTTTACAAACCTGAAATAGGTGCCACATTGAAATAAATCAAAATGTCCAGAATCCTTGTTCAGTTCCCCTTTCTCACTTAAGTCTTTACACCCAAAAGGCACTTATTCTGCTCAGGACTCTGTGAACCTCGGAGCACTTGCATAAATCTTTAGGGTTATCACATTAAATTGTAGTTTTTTGCATGCCTTTCTTTCCAAATCAAAAACTCCATGATTGGGGAGCAGATGAAGCTTAATGGTTGAGCACATGCTTCCCATGTCTGAGGTCCTGGAACCCCAGTACCTCCTTAAAAAAAAAAAAAAAAAAAAAAAGAATGCCATGGTCCAACCTTCACATAAATGGAAAAAACAGTCATCAAATTCATATGGAGGGAAGTGGATTTGGCTCAGTGGACAAAGCATCTGCCTACCACATGGGAGGTCCAAGGTTCAAATCCAGGGCCTCCTGATGAGTTGGTGAAGCTGGCCCAAGCTCAGGGCTGATGCATGCAAGGAGTTCCCTGCCATACACGGGTGTCCCCTGCGTAGGGGAGCCCCACGCACAAAGAGCATGCCCTGTAAGGAGAGCCACCCTGTGCAAAAAAAGTGCAGTCTGCCCAGGAGTGACGCAGCACACACGAAGAGCTGATGCAGCCAGATGATGCAACAAAAAGAGAAACAGATTCCCAGTGCCACTGAAAAGAGTACAAGCAGACACAGAAGAACAAATAGGAATGGACACAGAGAGCAGACAACTCGGGGAGAGGGGAAGGGGAGAGAAATAAATAAAAAATAAATCTGTAAAAAAAAATTCATATGGAAGGTTAAGCAGCCCAAAATAGCCAAAAGCATCTTGTAAAAAGAAGAACCAGTTTGGAGGACTCACACCTCCTGATTTTAAAACTTACTACAAAGCCACTGTAATCAAAACAGCTTGGCACTGGCACTAGAACAGACATATAAACCAATAGAATCAAATTAAGAGTTCAGAAATAAACCCTCACACCTTTGGCCCACAGAACTTCAACAAAAATGACAGGTCCACCCAGTGTGGAAAGAATAGTCTTTTCAACAAATGGTGCTGGGAGAACAGGTCAGTCATATGCACCTAGCTAATACCATATACAAAAATGAATTCAAAATAGATCAAAGACCTAAATATAAGAACTGTAATTATAAAACACCTAGACGAAAACATGGGCAAACATCTTCAGGACCTTGTGTTAGGCAACAGTTTCTTAGTCTTTACACCAAAGACACAAGCAACAAAAGGGAGGGAAAAAAGATAAATTGGACTTTACAAAAATTAAAAATATTTATGCTTCATAGGACACCATCGAGAAAATAAAAAGACAGCCCATAAAGTATTAGCAAATCACATATCTGATAGGAGATTTCTATCTAGGATATACATATATTTTTTAACTCCTAAAACAATTTTTTTTAAAACCCAATTTTGAAAATCGTAAATGTTTGAATAGATATTTCTCTAAAGAAGATATACAAATGGTAGTAATTGCATGAAAAGATGCTCAGTAGCATTAGTCATTAGGAAAATGCAAATCAAAATCACCAGATAACACTTCACACTCAATAGGATGGATAAAATTAAAAGACAGGAAATAACAAGTATTGTCAAAGATGTGGAGAAATTGGAGCCCTCCTACTTTGCTGATGGAATTGTAAAATGGTGCAGATTCTTTGGAAAATAGTCTGGTAGTTCCTCAAACAATTACCCATAAAGTTACCAATTCCACTCATCGTATATATCCAAATTGAAAACGGATATTCAAACAAAACCTGTACAGGAATCGGAAACAATTCAAATGTCCACCATCTGATGAGTGGATTACAATGTACATCCATACAAGGTAATGTTATTCAGATATAAAAAGGAATGAAATACTGATTCATGGTACAAAATGGATGAACCTCAGAAACATTGTGGTAAGTGAAAGAAACTAATCACAAAAGATCATATAATCCATGATTCTATTTCCATGAAATGTTCAGAAGAGGCAAATCAAGAAAGGCAAAAAGTAGATTAGTGGTTGCCAGGGGTGGGAGTGGGGATTGGAAGAATGTGAGGGGAAATGGGGAGTGATGGGTAATGTGTACAAGTTGCTTTGGGAGATGATAAAAATGTTCTAAAATTAGATTATAGTGACAGTTGCACAGTTTTGTAAATATACTAAATACTATTGAATTGTACACTTTAAACAGGTGAACTAGGGAGCAGGTGTAGCTTGGTAGTTGACACAGATACAATGTCCCAGGTTTGATTCCCAGTACCTCTAAAAAGAAAGCAAAAAACAGGTGAACTATATGATAAGTAACATATTTCAATAAAGCTGTTTTAAAAAATCAGTGATCTGGGTAACCAACTTGACTCAGTGGTTAAGCATTGGCTTCCCATATACAAGGTCTGGGGTTCAATCCCCAGCCCCTGTACCTCAAAAAAAAAAAAAAAAATCAGTGGGTCTAACAATTCTCAATTCACAAAACGAAACAGAAATCTTGGAATTTGTACTGTGGATAAATTTGGGACAAAAGGTAGTGGTAGTAAAAGGGTTTCTCAACATTACCACTACTTCTTTGCACTAATAAATAACTGCTACTTTCTGATGAGTGCTTACAATGTGTTAAGCACTGTAGGTACAAGATCTCATTTAATACTCTTAAAAACCTTATCAGGGAAGTGGATTTGGCTCAAATGATAAGAGGGTCTGACTACCATATGGAGGGTCCAGGTTTCAAACACAGGCCCTCCTGACCCATGTGGTGAGCTGGCCCATGCACAGTGCTGATGTGCAGGAATGCCGTGCCATGCAGGGGTGTCCCCCATATAGGGGAGCCCCACACGCAAGGAATGCGCCTGGCATGAAGAGCCACCCTGCACGAAAAAAGCACAGCCTGCCCAGGAATGGGGCCGCACACACACGGAGGGCTGACGCAGCAAGATGACACAACAAAAAGAGACACAGATTCCTGGTGCCACTGACAAGAATGCAAGTGGACACAGAAGAACACACGGTGAATGAACACAGAGAGCAGACAATGGGGGAAGGGGAAGAGGGGGGAAATAAATAAAAAATAAATCCTTTTAAAAAAAGCCTTATCAAATTAATCTCCATCTTACCAAATGAGAAATTGTTTTTGTAATTTGTCCAAGGTTACACAACTTTAAATGAAAGTCATAATTTGAATCTAGATCGGTTTCACTCCTCTGGTACGTGTACAATCTCTATCTTTTTTGTATTAGTTTGCTTCTGAATTGTCATTGTCAAGGAATTTTAGCAGCCAATCAGGACAATGAACACAGTGTTGCTGCACAGTTAATAAAATCTCATTTAAAAAAGAAAAGAATCTTGATATTTTCATTAACTGATTCCTAATTCATTTTCTAAAAATTACCAAGACCAACTTGGCCTCTGTCCTCATGGGGTTTACAGTCTGATTGGAAAGAAAGACAAGTAATTCAATACAGTGTAAAAAGTTCTATGAATATTCACAAGCAAAAATATGAAGTTGGACCCCACCTCACACCACATACAAAAATTAACTAAAATTGGATTATAGAACCTAACTGTAACAGTTGAAACTATAAAAATCTTAGAAGAAATAGGAGTATAGCTTCATGTCCTTGGACTAGGTAATGGTTTCTTAAATAAGCAAGCAATAGAAGGAAAAATAGTTTAATTGGATTTCATTGAAACTAAAAGCTTTTGTGTGTCAAAGAACACTACCAAGAAAGTGAAATGATGACCCATAGAATGGGAGAACATATTTGCAAATCACATATCTGATAAAGGATTAGGATCCTAAATACATAAAGATCTCTTACAATTCAACAATAAAGAGACAAATAGCTCAATTGAAAATGGACAAAGATTTGAGGAGATATTTCTCCAAGGAAAATAGACAAGTAGCCAATAAGTACATGAAAAGATGCTCAACATCATTAGTCATCAGGGAAATGCAAATCAAAACCATAGTGAGATAACACTTCACATCCATTAGCATGGCTAGAATAAACAAGATAGAAAATAACGAGTGTTGATGAGGATGTTGAGAAATTGGAATACACTACTAGTGGAGTTGTAAAATGGTCCATGTGTCTGGAAAACAGTCTGAAGGTCCTCAAAAGGTTAAATATAGTTACCATTTGACCCAACAATTGCACTCCTAGGTAGATATCCAAGAGAGATGAAAACATATGTTGACACAAACACATGTACGTGAGTGTTCAAAGCAGCGTTATGACATAAAATAAAAAAGGTGGAAATAGCCCAAATGTTTATCAATGGGCAATTGTGGTCTATACATACAATGAAATATTTCTCAGTAATAAAAAGAAATGAAGCACTGATACAACGTGGATTTACCTTAAAAACTTTATGCTAAGTGAAAGCCATACACAAAAGGCCACATATTGTATGACTCCATTTATATGAAATGTCCAGAACAGGCAGATTCATGGAGATAGAAAGGAGATTGGTGGTTGTTAGGGCCTGAGAGAAGGAGAATGGGGAATGATTTTGCTAATAGCTACAGTGTTTCTTTTTCGAGTGTGAAATGTTCTAGAATTAGATAGTGGTGATGGTTACACAACCTTGTGAATAAATTGAAAACCAGTGAATTGTATACTATAAAATGGTGGATTTAATGGTACATGAATTGTATTTTAAAAGAGTTCTATGATTGGAAATTATTAAAATGCTACACAGAGGGGCCACCTAACCCAGAGTGGAGGGATTGGGGAACACCATGTGGAGAAATTACATCTAATCTAAGATTGATAGATGAATAGGAAGGAATTAGGCAAAGAAAAAGTATTCTAGGCAGAAGCAACAATGGATATGAGAGCCTGATGGCAAGAAAATAAGGTATGTTCCAAGGACAGAAAGAAGTTCACGCTGGCTAAAGGATAGAATTGGGATTGGGTGGGAGCAAGAAATACACCTGAACAGTGTTTTACTCATCTTTGTGTATTCAAGCCATTGCCTAATATATAGTGGGTGCATTGTAAATATTTTATGTGACTTAGTACCAGGAAGTAAGATATTTGTCTTAGAAAA